>NC_084764.1:46968114-47319726 GCF_028858725.1 Colius striatus | reverse complement strand
ATTACATTAGCTATCAAAACATGTTCTGTGCATAGTACAGTACCCACTGCAGACAGAGGAAGAACATGGGTTGTTTGACAGGCTGTACAGAGTTGGAAGACATATGCAAATAATCTCTCCAGACCTGTAGCCACATGATTTGTATCTTTTTAAAGAGAGCAGAAATAAGTTATGGGACAAAATGAAAAACTGAACCTGAACAGCTTTGCTCCATATGCAAGGTGTCATCTTTTGCTGAACAGTGGAAGCCTTTGAATATTGGGAAACATGTAACTGTGAGGTTGACCAAGCACTGAAACACGTTGCAGAGGGAGGTTTTGGAGTCTCCATCCTTGGGGAAATTGAAAAGCTGTCTAGACGTGGTCTTGGACAATCAACTGCAGGTGCCCTTAGTTTGAGCAGTAGGGTTGGAGCAGGTGACCTGCAGAGGTCCCTCCCAACCTCGACCATTCTGTGACCCTGTGGTGTCCACAACTCCCAACAGTGAGCACTTGTTACAGCAACAGGTCGATGCACAGAGGTCAGCTCTTCCCAGACTCCTTTCTTCACTGCCCATCCTGATGGCCTTGCAGAGCATCATGCCCAAATCCAACTTCTCTGCTACGCCAGCGATCTGCCCCGAAAAGATCCATCACCTTGCTGTCGTGTGGTCCCAGATGTGTTGCTTCACCATACACTCGGCTGTTTGCCCGAGCAGAGCCCGTGTGGGCCGAGCTGCCGCCTCTCCCCATGCCCTGCTTGCTCCGAGCAGAGCCCGTGCGGGCTGAGCCACCAGCTCTCCCCATGCCCTGCTTGCTCCGAGCAGAGCCCGTGCGGGCCGAGCCACCAGCTCTCCCCATGGCCTGCTTGCTCCGAGCAGAGCCCGTGCGGGCTGAGCCACCAGCTCTCCCCATGCCCTGCTTGCTCCGAGCAGAGCCCGTGCGGGCTGAGCCACCAGCTCTCCCCATGGCCTGCTTGCTCGAGGCAGAGCCGGGCGGCAGCTGCTCCCACAGATCCAGGGCCTGGCTGTGCTGGCTTTGCACAAATCGACCTTCAGCAAGTCACTTCAACCTTCTGCTCTTCCCCCCTCCCCTTCCCGTGTTCCGTCCTGTGGTAATGTCGTCAGCTGCTTGGGCTAGCTCTTGTTTTTGTTATCGATGTCTGGTTTCTAGCCCAGGCGTCAGCAGGGGTTGCCGCATGCTGCTGCAATAGAAATGACTAATGATGATGGTAAAAGGTGTGGGAGTTGGTTGCCTGGAGTGTTATCCTGCTTTGATAACTTTGTTTTAGAAACTAGCTCCTTTGTCATATTATCTGTTATTTTATCTCATGAGGTCCAAAACTTTACAAGTGGTGAGGGGTTTTTGGCTGCCTCTATTTCAGCGTGGTCATCTCAGGACTTCCAAAGAGGCTTTGAAACTTTCAATTTAAGTAGTGTTACCGTGACTGTGCCAGTAGCCTTCGGCGTGAGTTGCTGGTTATTTGCATCTTTAAGAGTTAGCTGCAACTGTGTCAAAGAGGCATTTGGTATGGAAGTGCTCTATTTTTAAATTTAGGCTGATATAGGTAATAATTACACACAAAACAGTATGTGAAAAGAATATTATCAAGGTTGCACAGCTCAGCACTTGAAGCTAAGAAATGCTGCGAGTACAATTGTCTCTACTCCATTAATTTGCCACTGTGCACAGGTGCATCAGTCACAGACTATTTTTGCTCAGGATCTGAGTCTCGCTTGGTGTGCATAATAGATGACACAGTTTGTGAGCTCAATACTTGATTTTCTTTTCACTGTTCGATGCATAGCTCAGGTTCTGCTGCGAAGACAAAATTCCTTCCCACTGGGGCATTCCAGGGTGTTCCACTGTGCAGGTCCTTGCCACGTGCAAACACTGACTGATTTCCAGTTACAGCACCTTAACAGCAATGCTGGTATCATACAGCTGGTAACCCGAGGCAAAAAAAAGCCTGTAAGATTACAAGTAGGCATATCTGTGGGTGCCTGATGTAATCTTTTCAGAGCACCTAGCAGCACATACTGCAGCTCCTATTGGCTTCCACTGCAGTGGCCAGTACTCACCACTTTAAGATGTTTGAGCCTCCAGGCCTGAGCAGACTCCCAGAAGTACAGAACAGGGCAGCAGCTCTGAATAGTATGCTGTGAATGAGTTGTCCAGCTTTCAAACAAAAGACTGGTGCTCCTCTTCTCATGCTCTCCTGTCCCCTTTTAAATTCTGAAAAAAAAAGCACGAAGCATCCCACAAACAAAAGCTTTTTTCTGTCCTCTGTATGGCAAACACACTGTGATCTGAGCAAAGCTGGGATTGGGTGAACAGGACAGTGCTGCGCTAAAGCCTGCCTGATAACACATGAATGGAAGAAGGCTGAATCTATCCCGGATTGCCTTTAATTGAGGCATTCTTGGCTGCTCTGTACAAAGTAATTTAAAAACAAACAAACAAATGAGGAATTTATTTTGAAAATGAAGCTGAAAACCTTTTTTAAATTCCAGTTTTCGTATTGACAGCCATCAATGTCATTTCAACCTGTTGAAGTGCTGCAAAGATGGTTTGAGCTAGGAAAGCAATTAGAAAGGGAAAAAAAAGATGGGAGAAGTAATTTCTTTTACAAAACCGATTGCTTAAAAATAAACATATTCTCAGACATATAAGACCTTCTTCAGCACTTACATCAAGCCAATTATATCAAGCACTTATATCAACAAAATTGAGAATGCAGTCCTTGCTTCAACAGTACTTGAGTATGTCACAAAAAAGGTTGCCAAGTCTTTATATATATGGATAAAACAATAATTGGCTTCTGAGCATCATTCCTATAACCAGCAAAACAGAGTGACTTTTTTTCCCCAAAAACATTTTCCCTGTGCCAAATGGCTGGCAGGCATCCTTTCAGACCGAAGAGTTATCATTTTAAAAAGTTATAGAAAACTTGAACACAATTGTCATGAATTAGAAAGTGTTAGGTGGCTGGAATTATCTGCGAGTGTCCCTTAAAGTGGCTGTAATTCATTTTTTGGAATAAAATGTAGTTGGAAGTAAAAGTGGAGATTTTAGACTTTCTAGATTGTTGCTGTACCCACATCAACGGCTATTTTCTAGGGAATCTATTGTTGTATCCCTCTGGCTTTTGGATGTTCTGCTGGTGTATATCCATTCTGTAAGGAGAAGGTAGTTTGATCCATTAGAAGCCAAATTATTTTCTGTCCTTGGCTGAGTGTAAAGATATTATATAACAGCAACAGCAAAAAAATAATACAAATTTGTGTCACATTTCCATCTCTTAATATTTGTTAAATGTCTTCTGAAGCAGCTCAATTTCTATTCCAACCTGCAACGTTGAGGACAGATCTTTAAATTGCTTGTGACAAAGGTTATATCCCTCCTGGCAGATAATGGAGACCTGCCTTTCTCTGTATCATGGTATACAAAAATAAATAAATACCAAATCATGGTATTTGTTTCCTTTTACAGTGCTTCAATGTATTTTCACTCCTAAAAGAGATCCCTGGAGATGCTCTTGAAAAAGAAAATATGATGCTGAGGTTTGAAATGGTGGAAAGAGATACCTCAACATGCCATTCTTTCACGTAGCTATTTCAGTTCATGCTACTTTCATCTGGGCGAAAATGCAAATTTTAAGTCTTTAAACAGGTTTGGTTTGTTTGGTTTATTTTTTTTTTGTTATATATGAACATACCAACATGCAAGTGAGCTCACTGTAGAGGCTTTTTTGTTCTTTTTTAAAGCTCAGGAAAGATGGGCAAAGGATTAAGAGAATTCTGGCTTCAAATATCAGATCTTCACTCCATCATAATTTTGGGCATGTGAGGGAGAATATCAGCCTTTTTTTTCTTTAATTTTTTTGTCTTTAAATGAAAAGTATCCCCTCTACAGATCTTAACGTGGGTAAATTAGAAAAATCTTTGGAATAAAGACAATGTATCTTCAGCACACTGACTCTGCTTCAATACCAGGAGCCCAGAAAGGTTTTGTCCTTTATTGCTTCAAAACCCACTCATATAACTAGGAAAGGCAGAAAGAAAGGCAAGGAAAATAACCTAAAGTGTGGAATAGCTTCTATATGAGGTAACAACTGAATGAACAGGGATTTTTCAGTCTTGGAAAAAGATGACTACAGGGATATGGCAAGAGACTTACAACATTGTAGTGGCTTGCAGAATAAAAGCTGATTACTCACTATTTCCCAAATTACATAATGAGGAATGAAGTAACAAGGCCAAATAGCAAGTGAATACATTTGTGAGTGTCCCTTAATTATCTTTTGCACTCATTGCTAGAGGACAGCGTGTGGGAAAAAAAAATAACATGAGTTCAAGTAACAATTAGACAAATGTAGAGTAAAGAAAGGTATTAAACCCAACGGTTCTTCCTCTGGCAGACAAAGCCCTCTAGCTGCAGATTTCTGGGCTCTGGTCAGGTACCCTGGGGTAAGCACCTTTGGCATCAGCGGATGGCAAGGGGCCACGTGGGCAGCTGAGCTGTGCTTTGGCTGCTTTCATGCCCACTAACACTGCAATGTGTTCATCCTTTATGGGACATCTCATAAGGCAGTGCTGGGAAACCTGTACTGTGGCTGGCTTCTTCTGCCCTTTCGCCACTGATGGGGAATGACCAGCAGTGAGACACAAAAGACCTTTTTGGAGCTGGTATTTGGTTTCTTTTCTCCTTCTCCATTGCACCTGGTGCTTCAGAGGCAGGAGACTCTGGGGCTCTGCAGGTCGAGGCTCAGCATACACTTTCTGAAGAGTGAGAGAGAAAGATTTGTTCCCCTTCATTGTGTCCACAAGATGCAGCTTCTGTCTTTCAGCACTAACCATTTGTTGAAGCAGAGCAGTAAATTGTCTGAAAATGGAGCACACAGAGTATTTTTTTTTGAACCAGTGCATTTGCACACATTGCAGAGGGATTCATGCAGACAAAATAAATATAGACCCTGTCATTCTTCCTCTTTTCTTGCTGATAGAGGATATCGGGAGTTAATCTAGGGGAGAATGGGAGAGAGGAAATACTCTCTTGACTCAAAAGGTCTGGAAAGAAATACTGAGTATATAAAAGGAAGAAAATAGGAAGTGTATGCTGCAGTACCAACTGAGTCAGATGCTTCTGCTTCTGAGCGTTAGCATCAAGCAACCAAGCACGGTGCTGTGTAGCAGAAAAATGGATTGAGAACACAAAATAGGCCAGTCTAAACCAACCATCATTACAGTGAAATTTCACCCCTGTCTTAGCCCAGACAGAATATTAATCTGAATCTCTGAATTTAGGAAATTTTGACTTCTAATGCTAAATGCTCCCAGTTGTTTTAAATTGATTGTTAATTTTGCTCAGTAACAATTAATTCGTCAGAGGGGAGAGGGTTATGGGTTAAAGGGTGACTTACGCTCATTTCAGTAAGCTGTGTTTCTTTCACAAAATAGGACTTGTGAAGCCTTATGAATCCTGGCATGGGAGACCTTGCTGTAGGTGAAGGAGCCAAAGGCTGTGAGTCTGTGGATAGCACTGTCTGCACAGAGGCAGGTAAAGGAGGCTCTGTAGCAGTAGCCTGGTATTTAAGAATCATTATTCTGCTTCAAATCGTAACTTTGTTTCTAAGATAAGGATCCAAAGGTCTCTTTGTAATAGTGCTTAGGTATCCTGAGCATTTTAGGATTGTGCATGGTCCCAGAGACATAAATGAGGAGAGGGCAGGTGAAAGTATAAAGCTGGCTGCAAGTCTTTTGCTTCCTCAAGTTCTGAGCTGACTCAGAGACAAAAGCATTTGTCAGAACAAACTGGACCAGACTCATGATGGGGAGAAGGATGGGCTCTGTAATGCCTTGAATTCTGCCCTCTCAGAATATCCTCTTTGCTGCTGAGTGCTTCCCTTTATTCTAGAGGAGATCTCACATTGCTGAGACCTTTGGAAATATCCTGGCTGTGGTACTATAAATAGGTGTATTTCCCACTGACTAAAACTATCCAGCATAGCAGCAGTCTGACGTAGGTTTATTCTCCTGCCTAAGAAATACATAAGTGCTTGTGTCCTCTCTCCACTGAGACATCTCTTCGCTTCAGGCACTAGTCTTTCTGCTCACTGCTGGGGAGTGTTACTGAACCTGGCTCACATTCCTGATCAAAAAAGATCTTTTTTTCCTGTAATGAAAGACCTCTCCCTGGACACCTTTCCTTGCCTCCCCTCTCCCTGCTCTTACAGCAGGTCTTTGCTTTTCTCGTGTATTCTGATGCCTGCTGTATATTAGTTTCTGCTCATTCCATTTCAATTCATCTGTTATTCATACATACTGCGCACTTTCTGTGCAAGCTACTGCGTCTGAATGAGATTTTAGTGAAGCTTCTTATGGCCTCAGAGCTTCTTTTGGCCTTATCTTGCATTTATGTAGTGCCTTTCAGTTCCCTGAGATCCAGCTCTAAAAATAAATGCAAATGTGCGCCCCTGCACCCACCAGCGCTTCTCTGCAGGAGCCTGACTGATAGCTGGCAGCAGATTGTTTTAGCAGGGTTTAGGAGAGGGCTTATCCAGTGAAAACAGCACAACCATCAGGAGTGGATACAGTCATCACAAAAGTGAGAAGATGCCAATATAATCCTTAGACATGAGGCTGCTCAATTTGCCCTCTTCACACTAGCAGCAGTGCAGTCACCACGTAACTGTCTGAGGGCTGTTCAGGGCTTGAGCCCAGTACTCAACTTTCCCAAGCCTACCCTTGGAGGAAAATGAGATTAGAATTTGTGAGACGGAAAGGAACGAAAGTCTACTTGGCTGTGATGTTCAAGTGGGGTTAAATCGTTGAAAAGCCTCACCTCCCTGCCTGGGAATTCCAACACTTCTTTGTGAGATAAGGGAAGGTGTCAGCTCCAGCAGCATCTAAACTCACACTCTGCTTTGTATGATTTCTATTTCTTCAGTTTGCTAATCAGAACAAGTTTCCACTGTGTGTTTCTTATCCCCAGAGGGTGGAACTATCCTCAGAAAATTAAAGCTCTCTTATCTCTTAATGTGTCATCACAACTAATAGCCTGGGGACTATAAACAAGTTTAAATATCAAAACAATTTGGCTGGTGATTGTCTGTGATTATGGATTAAGAATACAAAATTTGTGCTTGC
Organism: Colius striatus; assembly: GCF_028858725.1. Classification (NCBI taxonomy): domain Eukaryota; kingdom Metazoa; phylum Chordata; class Aves; order Coliiformes; family Coliidae; genus Colius; species Colius striatus. Next base: position 47,312,600 of record NC_084764.1, on the reverse strand, counting down.
TGATATTCAAGCTAGATTGAATACAAGGAGCTAGATCCTCAGTTGATGTAAACAGAGGTGGTTCAGCTGAACTCAGGGGAGGAGGCCTGCTTTCTACCAGCTCAGTATCTGACCTGGGGAGCTTTTCAGAAGTTTTCATTCTTGTTTTTCAAAGTGCCAGATAATACGTGACAAGACTGGGCTGATCAGGAGAGCTGAGGGCCCTCAGGAAAGCCCAGACCACTGTGCCCTCCACTCATAGACTCTTGGGGAGCTCATAAATAAAGACTTGGAAGAGAAATTATTTAAGATTACAAAACTTTTTCAAGAGCAAGTCAAGGTGCCAGCACATTCAAAAGCTGACTGATACGTCAGGGCAGGTATTTCATGAGGGATATGCTTTGATGTGACAAACACACTGCAGTAAATTCACAAGCAGGCACTTTTTCCAAAGCTCTGTCACTAAACCATCACCTTTACCTCATGCTGAGAGTGAAGAGGTAAGGATTACCTCCTTTTGCTAGAAATGTTTTGCCTAGTTCAGAGAGCTGACAGTTCACTGTGATGACAGTGATCTGCAGCAGATACAGGGAGGTGGCACCTGGTGTATTTTGTGGCACTGTTGGATATGAGTTTTTTCATTTTGCCTCTCCTTTGGGAGTATTTCTAGGGGTCTCTCTTTCATTATGGATCATTTTCAGACATAGGATGGGCAGCTCCCCAAGGAATCCCACAGATGGGAAACTGAGAGACTAAATGGATTTCCTGTAGATATATGTAAGCAGCCAGCAGTAGCTCAGGGAGTGTCCTAACCATGGACTGGTCCTTTTCTCCCTTGGGCAATGTAGAACACATAGGATATATGTCTTTTCATGGATAGCCTTTTGAAATAGGCTATCAAAAGGCTCGTGTTGGGTGAATGATGAATCTTACAAAATGAAGATTTTGTAAGAATCATTACAAAGGGAAACAGGAAAAACATTGACTTTTATCTGGCAGGAGAGCGCTGTCCCAATGAAGCAGTAATTAAATAAAAAGGATAGTTATTAAAGAGCTGGTAAACCTAGAGCTCTCTCTCCCTCCTGTCTCAGCCGTTCTATCAGCAGTTGTGGGTGAGGAAAAGAGTGTTTCTGACAAGCATGAAGTCCCACCAGAAAAATACAAAAGGAGCAATGTGTCATAAGAAGCTTAAAGATACCAAACAGTGTCAAATGAATGAAATCAGTTTCCAGAAGAGAATAATAAAGGCTGAAAAAGATACTCAGAAAGCCAAAAGACTCTTCTATTTTCTTAATTGGGGCAATGATACTAAAACTGACAGCAAGTATTTTCCGAGTAGCAAAAAACACCCACAGACCCCTCATGGGATGTAGCCAAAATACCCCTCTAAGCATGAGATTTATGAAGGTTAAAGACTTGAGTCTGCCATTAGGAGACTGTTTCTCTTCTCCCAAGGTCAGTCCTTAAATGTCAAGAAGTAATTTTGATTCTAGTGTCCCCACAGTTCAAAGTCAATGCTTACCTTGATTCCAGCAGTGCTATATTTGGCAAAGTACTAATATAATTGTGTTTGGTCCCGATCTTGTCCTGTTTGAATGTTAAATGTTTCAATACCAAGCCCATTGTACTCTCTCAGAGTTTAGGTGGTGTCTAAAGCAGCAAGCAGCGTGGACCTACTGGAGCAATCGCTTCAGGGAAACTGATGGTGCCAGTGTCCCCACTACATGTTTGGGCAGTTGTACTTCAGACTGTCGTTTTTTCTGGACCCTTACTGGCATGGACTGAAATTACTTTTGTCATTTTATGGAAAGCTCCTGGAGCACATTGTGGGATGTAGCTTCATCCTAAAAGGACGCAGTTCATGCAGTTCCAGGCTGCACCATGGCATGAGCCAAATGCAGCATGCAGACATGACTGAAGCAACAGAGGTGACCTCCAACAAATCACACCATGCATCAGCCCATATGAAAACTCACAACTTCTGTTGCCTTCCTGTTGTTCCTTCACGTTCATCATCCTGGTCACCAGCTTCTCCACGAATATTTCATTGCATCACGCTGAGGACCTTTTCCTTCAGTTGCCGCCCCTCAGTGGGACAGAAATCATCTGGCAGTCAGGTTGGCACTGTTTGGGTTTGAAACCACTCAGCATCTCCTTGCTAATAACTAGAACTTGCAGAGAGAACAAGAGTGGTTGTACAAGCTGAGATCTGAGATCACGTCACCCAGGGACACCCACTCTCTCAGTAACCAGCAATGGGTGTCTGGGAAAGGCTTGAATAAAAAGGCAAGGATGTAGTGGTACTTCCCAAAATACTTTCTAAGCTTCCAAACAAAAAGTACAACCGAAGGGTTTCCTAACCCAGAGGTTTTGTGTTTATATCTAATAACCTTTGATATGTTTGTGAGGGTTTTCTGGTAAATTTATCTAGGTATTAAATTTATACTAACTTTAGAATCTAGTGTCCTGCAGGAAGGAGCTTGGTACTAGCTGCACGCTGCACGGTTTGGATTTATTAAGAAAAGACTGAGGATATTAGTAAGAGGTGTTCAGATTCTCCCATGCTGCTTCTGCTGACAATAAGCCCAGAAATAGGATTGTCTAGCCTATGTGGTGCAGGGTCCCCATGCTGAGGTTGAGAGTGTTAGCAGATGCAAATCCTCCCCGTCTGGGTTTAACTCTTTGGGTTTATGTTGATGTGAATGGGAAACTCTGCCAAGACCATGGGATTCAGAGAGACCCCTTGTAACTTCTCTGGCTTATTTTTCAGAGCCAATAGGTTTTGACCCATAACATGCCTGTATGTAACCATGTTTCCCTGGGAGCCAGAGTGCTGAATCAAGAGCACTCATTTCTTGTGGGAACCAGCCAGCAAGAACTTCATCCTCCCCTCAAATCGTTGTGTTCCGTGCCTGGGATTTCATCAGGTCATATTTGCAGCCTCACTGGATTTTTCAAATAAACAGTGAAATGCAAACATTTGGCCAGAAGGAAAACCTCCCAGTTACTGAAGGGGAAAATAACATGAAACACAAATGACTTACGGCTTTGTGGGTGAAGTAATGGCTGCATGTCATAGCTTGGGCTGTGGGTTCATGGCCCAATGCCCCGTGGAGTGGATGTGCTTGAGTTGTGAGGTTAATGTAAATGGTTTTGGTAGGAATTCTCCTTTTGCTTCTCAGAGTAAATTTGGTTGGTAAAATATCATTGACTGTCTGTTGGCAATTAATAAGACAGGGAGGGCACCCATCAGATGCAACCAAGCTCTCCTATGGACACCAACTGGGGGAATACAGGACAAAGTCCTGCTGCTGCTAGGAGAGGCAGGTCCTGCAGGAGGAGTTGCAGGTGCCTGTGGCTGGAGGAACTGTGGGGACCAGGGAGTTTCTGAGGGCTGGAAGAGAACCTGGAGAGGGGCTGAAGGTGCCAGTGTCTCTTGGAGGTACCTGATACCTCTGAAGCTTTACTTACCTGGGGCAGGTTACCTCAAGAGCTGCTGGATGCATACGCACTGGTGTCTGATGCAGTACCCCTCTGCCTGGTGCCTCCAGTTCCCACTGGCTTGCATCAGCCGTGGGCATCCTCAGGTTATGGCCTCCTCCGTTCTTGTTTTCCTCTGAATCACTCGGTGACACTAAGGCAAGATCTGTTAATGTAAGCATAGATGTAAAGGCCAGAGGCCCCTCCACAGACCTCTGCTCTTGCCTTACTCACTGCTATTCACTTGCACCCGCTGGGATTCAACCATGATGCCTGTTCTAGGAAGCTGCTGTCTTACTTGCTGTCCTATGTGTGATCAACTTGCAGATGTGAAAATATAAAAGTTGTTTTGTCTGGATTCTCTGTTTTTTTTCCCTAAGTCTCTCCATCACAGGATTTCTTCTGCTGTCCCGTTCCTTTCCACCCTCCCATCCTCTGGTCACGGTTCCGCTGCAGGTCAAGGCTCCCCTCTGGTGATGGGTGCTGGGGGTGCCCACACCACTGGGGGCCTGTTCTCAGGGAGCCCATATCACCCTGAACATCCATGCTGCATGGCATGGTCATGCTCCACAGGCTGCTGGAGGGATGAAGGAGGGAAGTGCCTGTGCTCCCTTTCTCCTCCAGCCAAACCCCTCCTGTAAGCAGGAGCTGTTGGGGGGCATTTTTTTTCTGCATCCTACCACTGCTTTCCACAGCAGAAACATCACAGGATACGTCTTACAGCTTGGGAGACAGCAGCAGGGCATTGCCTGAACCCAGCTGTTGGCAGATCAGTTGGCTTTAGGAAACCAGCCAGCTTTTTTCAGTTTTCTGGGATGCTCTGGTTTGCTTGTGAGATGAGAATTTGCAGCGCTAGATAAGCACAGATAAATAGAATTTATCCGTTTCTCCTTTGAACAATCAGATGTTTAGTCAGGTCTCAGCACCTGGCTGGAGGACCAAGGCAGCTTCTTTCTCTGTGGGTCCAGCAGTGCTAGGAGTCAGAGCTGGTCCCACATTTGAAGAATGTTCTGTTTTTTAGGCAGCTGAGAGTCTGGGGCTGCTGCTTGGGAAATGGCTGTATTCTCCCTGCAGGCAGATCGATACATTTCAGCTCACTGCACTGCAAGTAACTTTTCATCGTACATTAAGAATGAGGAAAATAAAAGCCAAGATGGATGTTATTTCGGTTTTGCTTTTATTCTGAATTATTTATTAGGAAGTCACTGCTGTCTTCCTTCTTGTCAGGAGACAAAATGCCTTTGTCTTTGGTGATATTCCCTATTAAAAAGAAACGAGGTCTTCCCAATTTTATTTCCCTCAGCCACTCTCTTCCTCGTACTGCAGTGTAAATGTAGGGTCTCCTCAACCTGGCAAGGTGGTCTTCTGGGGTCTCACTGCCGACAAAGTCCCCGCTGATGCTGGTGGAGGCACCTCTCCTCAGTACGTTTCTAACCAGTTTTACAATGATGTTGCAGATGGGTTTTTCGTGTTACGAATGATGGCTGGCACATAAGCAAAGAGTGGTTATAAGAAGGGTTATAAGTAGCCTACAGGCTAGCTGAAGTATGAATGAAACATTTACTAACTAGCTAGCAAAAATACGAACCATTTGAAACTAAATTCTTAATAAAACGTATCATGGGGCAAAAATTCTGCGACCAGCTCCACTATTAGTATGGGTTTGGAAACTCAAACTGACAATCCATTTTGATGTTTTTCTTCCTAAATCTAGGTTATCCTGAAGGGGAGGATAAAGAAACTGGTCACCAAGATGGTAATCACTAGTGGAAATGAAGAAGATAAAGGAAGTCAAGAAAAGGAAAGCAGAGAAGAAACCATCTTGGCAATGCTTGGGATTATTGGGACAATTCTGAACCTCATTGTGATCATCTTTGTGTATATTTACACAACCTTGTAAACTAGAAGGCATGCAAATAGACCAGATAAAGCAGCCGTTGAGAGTGAAGACTATTGCTGACTATTGACAAGTTGTTTAATCGGAATTGACTCTGTATCATATTAACACATCATAAAAGCACTGCCCACAGGCAGTGAAGGCTGAAGCACAACTAATTTAACAAGACTTTTTCACACAGTAACGAGTTTAACTCTTCTGTCTACCCTCTTCCTTTCAATTTAGTTTTCAGTTTGGGGGAAAATGAGTGCAATTATGTAAGCTGTAGCTTTGAAGAAACTCACCAGGGATATGTTGTTTTAACACAATTTAAAAAACCCCAAGAATCGAGAAAGAAACTGTGCACTGTATACAATTAGAGATGTATGCTGTATACCCGCAGAGATTGAACTCAAAGATAGCTTCATAGCACAGGTCACGTGTCCATTAGGTCAAAGAATTCTTTTCTCTTGGTTTTTGCTTTTACTTATATTGAATCTGACAAGCTTTTTATTTAGAGCGAACATATGGTGCAATCATGAAAAAAACAATTCCATTGAGCAAGATCTGCCTAAACCTGATAAAATGTTGGGAGAAATACATTACATGGTTATTTTTGCTTTCCCATTTGCTTAACATCTGTGTCTGTTCATACCAATGTTTATAAATATATATTTTTAATAAATGTGCTATATTTTTAGCATGAACCAAATATTTGGAGACACTCGTATTCATGCAGCTAAATTTTGTTTGAAGTGCCCTTTTTGACAATGGATGTTATTTTTCTCAACAATTATACAGTAGTCTTGTTTGCAGCCCTCTCACTGGTCTGAAGCAAGCTCACATCATGCTCATATGCATGACTTGAAGTTGGAATGTCAGCTGAAAAGCATTGCTGCTTAATACGGGAAATAGCAAAACATTGTAAGGTGACCTTTGGAGACTGGTTGCAGAGAGAAGGCTCTATTTATAGTTTACAGGGGAAAAAGAAAAGCCAGTGAAAGGAATATTGAGGCATCTCACAAAGTGTTTCAAAACTCACAGAATTTACGGCTTTCAAAATCCGGTCACACTCTGCAAGTGCTTATGTTGAGAGGAGCGAGCAGAGATTTATGCAGCTGAAAAGAGAAATTTAGAGAGCCTGTAGTGAGGAGCTTAAGCAAAATCCAGGCTGTAAATGCAGAGTATACTTTAAATGTGATGATCGTTAACCCTTTGCGCTTCTCTGATGTGCTTTAACCGAGGTTGGTGCAGTGAAATTCTTTGACTTATGTTTGTTGACAGGAATGTGCAATGATGATGATCACCATTTTACTTCAGAGTTTGGTATCTATAAGTATGAAGCATTAAAAATATGAGACCTCAGTTCTGCCTCAAGCTGCCTAAGTACGTTGCCCATTAACTCCGATGTGGCCTCTTAATAAATAGGACAATTAGTGATTTACTCGCTTGTGGTTTGGATTGTGTCCTCAGATGCACAGAAGGATTGTTACTGAAGTCATCTGGAGCTGTAAAAAGTTTGATCCTTGAGACTCATTGATATTAGTGATCAGTCCTGTTCCTCTGGAATCAGTAATGAGCTGTTCACCATTTTCCAGGAGCTAGGACTAATCTCAAAAATACAGAATCTCAGTGCGGGATATAAAAGCAAGCCTGGGGCTCCTCTCATAAACAGAGGTGTTCAGTCTCTTGTGGTATTGCACACTCAATGACAAAACCATCAGGAGAAAGGAAAAGGTCACTAGATAAATGAAACTGAAATCCAGTATGAAGGCTGAAGGAAAAAGAGAAAAAATAATCTCATGTTAATGCAAACACAACAAGGCGAGAGAGGTGAGAAAATGAGGAGAGAGTGAAGGAGAGAAAGGCCAGAAGGAGGGTGCCAAGTGTGCTGGCATGTTGAGGAAACTTTTGTTTGAATGGTGCTGATAGAGCTGCAGGTCTTGGAGAGGCTGAGAAATATCAGTGACACAGTTCAGTGGAGCTGAGTGAGGCTGACCTTACTTTTTGATTTATAGTTATTTATTGGTAACTCTAAAGAATTAATAAACTCTGCTTTTTGATCATCCTTGATGAAGGAACAAAGGCTAAAATACATTTCCTGCCACTCTGCGTCTTCCCTCCCAGCTGAACTGGTGCACCAGAACCCATCTCCTAGGGTGGCTGCCTGGGAAAGGGCAGAGCCTGGAATTTCTTTGTCTCTCTGCATGCATCAAATGGCAATACCTGTCATCTTGTGGACGTGAAGGTGGTTAATAAGTGAAACCTCATTAAGTACTTGTGTTAATGTTACAAGTTGAAGCTCTGCATTGTAAAACAATGTATAACATCTCCCCTCCCCTTCCCCTAAAAGCAAAGTAGCAACTTTTGCTGCTGGTCATGGCTGCGCTCCTTCAGACACAGGCCAGGACTTATGCTAGCACAGGCACTGCAAGTAGCCCAAGCTCCTTAAGCTGAACTGGTGGATCAGACAGCATGAGGAGTTGGGTATCTCTGCCTTACCCGACAGGAGACCCACTGGTAGAAGAGTATCCAGCTGTAGGTGTGCTGTACTTTGCCTGTTAGTCATGGTGTAGGCAGAATGTCCATGTGCCTGCTACCCTGGGCAATCAGCTCTGAGCTCTGCCACAGGGCTTTTATTGCACCCTGAAACAGGAGGAAAGGTTTATCTCATTCCATAAAAAGTTTAACACTTAATATTTCAATTTTACAGGCTTCTGTTCACAGATAGTTCCAGAAACATCCTGGGGCAAGTGCTCCTTAAGTAGACTCATTAAGTATTCATTTAAGTAAAAATGAAGAGTTTCCTTGGAGGGCAGTTTCTGGACTGATATGGGAAGAGTATGTTTTCAAGAACGGCTGTGGAAGGGAAATGTTTTGTACAGATTTGAGGTACGCCTGCTCAGGCAGCCACACACAGGCCTGCTTTCCTCAGAATGTCAGCAGGAGACAAATCACCCTCATGTTTTTTTTTATGTGAGAAGCTTTCAACATGAGCCTATAAGAAATATTCATCTAGGTATCATGGATACCTTACAATCAGTAACTGCAGGATAAATAGTTGAATTAAGCTTCTCATTACAGGTGCTTAATGGTAGATCTGCTTTGGCAAGGAGAAAGCTGGTAGTCTAATTTTCGGTAATGCAGATGGTTTCCAAAGAAATTCTTTTAAAAAATACAATATTACACCATTAGTGACAGGAACTTTCATGATTGCATTTGAGCAGAAGGAAGTTAATATCCAATATCTGAATAAGATTTGAAAACATCACCTTTTGCTTCTGTCAACAAAGTATACCATTGTATTTTTAAATTATCCCGTGTAGTTTGATGGTTTGTGTTATGGGAATGAAAAATATTTTGCTGAGGTGACAGGAAAGTGACATCCTGCCCATATAGTGGCTAGTGCGTTGTCTGCTGGGTACAGAAGACTTTCAAGAAAGAAGAACATAGAACTATTTAAATCACATTATGCATACGACACAGTTCAATTATGTGCCTCTGCTCCTCCTTCTTGCACCTCTGGAGCAAGCCCATCGTGCCTCAGGATAGTTTTCACATGTACCCAGCCTAGGAGCTGTCAGCTCCTAGGAGCTGTCAGCTCCTAGGCTTGCTTTGTGGAGATGTCCTATGGGGCAGAGCTTTATTAATCAGTAATCATCAGTCAGTAATCACCTTCATGTCATTGTCTGATAATCTAGGGGACACTTTACTGGTTGAATTCCCAGGCCTATGCCTCCCCCAGCCCACAGATACAATTTGGATTCAGGAGACACCCAAGCACACACAAAAAGCCTCAGTTACATCATGATAAAACTTTAGTATGAAGCATAGCTTCAATCCAAGTGTTTTATAAATCCGTTTAATCTGTATCCTGGACCCAAATGCCCCAAGGTCACATCCATGTCAGGAAGTCTCATCGTTTTTGAGTGAGAATTGAGTGTGTTGTGGCATGAGAAGAGAATGTAGCCCAGAGAAGGGAATGGGGATAAGAAGTAACTGAATCAAAACTCCAGGAAGGCAACACTGTGGAATTTACTAATTAAATACTTTGAGGTTTGGCTCAAGAACTTTCTTTCTGGCTAGCCAGTATTTTGGAGGAAAAAAATATTAGTCTTCCTTGGAAAGTTTCTGGAAGAATTGTGTCTAAATAAAAGAAAGAACCTCACTGAAAATGCAGTTTCCAGCAGTAACCTTCCAAAGAAAACACCAGGCCTCTGAGTGCCTCTAGCTTACTTTCCCAAGAGTACTTTTTGGCAGCCCACGAACACACTGCACATATATATAAGCACTTCTTATTTACTGCGAGGCTTTGTCTTCTTTGGAGCAGAATGCAGAGATTTACAAAGATTTACATTATGCAGTCAACAAAAAAAGTGCAGTTCACCTCTATTTCCAGCAGATACCCTGCAGACATCCTGCAGAACCTGCACTGCTTTTGTGCCTGGCTGTGCATTTTGGAGGCTCTTCCCAAAGGGTCTTATAAACTCATCATAGCTTTCCTTCCCCACCACTGATCCAAGAGCAACAAAACCTGTTCAGTGCGGAAACCTCCACACCAGGCTGAAATCCCACATACATCCATATGCATTTATCTACATACAAGCCATCTGGTATCCAATAAAACTCTCCTTGTCTTGAGCATTAGGTTTGCTTATTTACATGTCACCCAGGGACTCAGATGGCAAAAGGCAATTTGCAGGATTGGAAGCACCCCACTATTTCCAATAATGTGACTTTATATAACGTACCTGCTACCTAGAAAGGTGTCTATTCATCCTGAGATGTGTCTGTTCATCCTGAAATACACCTGTGCAGTGCCATGCATGTGGCACATGCTTCTGCATGTGCAATCTGCCACTGGCAGACCACCCATGACGCGAGGAGGGTGAGTTGGGGCTGTAACTGACCTCTACAGCAAGGTTTTGCACCAAAGTCTGGATTCTGGGTCAAGCTCTTTAGAGTGAAAAGGCATCCTTCCTTGTTCCTAGGAGGTACTCATTCTCAGTACCCAAATCCCTTCTTCTGCAACAACTACAAAATCAGCTTAAGGTGGTCCATGTACCACTCTCGAACCCTTTTGGCATCTGCAGATCTCCCTTCCACCTGATTGAAGAAAACAGCTTGGGGCTTCCCTAATCTTTTAGAATAGAGATGAAAGTTCCTCTTGCAAGGCAAAGATAGCAGCAGAAGAATCCACTTCTTGCTGACAACAAACAAGTCATTTGCCTGGGGCCATTCTTCTCTCCCATCATCCTACGTAGCCTGAGACATTCAAGTTTATTACCTGCTCCCAGCATTCTCCACAGGCTCAGTCACCAATCAGACTCAGGCAGACTTACTTTGTGATGCTGAGAATTTGTTGTACTAAGATGCTTCCTGGAGTTAGGTCTTAAGGAATAGATTGAAGGCCCTGATAAGCTGGCCTTGGTATCGTGAAGGTCTCACCACAAGTCTGAGTCCTTGCCAGTCTCTGGCAGGAAGGTGTAATGGCAAAGCCAGGATGCCAGCATGCCAGGTGGGAGCCAGGGTGAGCCAGAGCTGACGTGGAGGAGGCTGGTTGCTTTCCTCAGTGCTTACCTTCCTGACGAGCAACGGCATCATAGGGGATTGACATCGATGGTGGGTAAATGTAATAAAGAGTTTGTTTAGCAGGAGAATGATTTCTCATCTTTAGTTCCTGCAAACTGAATGGAAAAGGCCTGATAAATAATTCTGGCTTTGTCAATTTCAGATATGGATTAAAATTTACTATCTGTGTTTTCAAATTTTAATGTACTGTGGTTTTTTTCCCCCCTTCAATTTTCCTTTTGCAGATACTATTCTTATTTCTATAAAAGGATGGCTAAGGAAAAGATGTTGGTATTGGATGTAAAGGAAAGAATGAAAATGACATTGTCAGTGTTTTATTAATTTGCTATCATGGGCAGGAAAAGCTAATCAGGGGTTTTCTTTGCATCCAGTGCACATTGGTAGCAGCATTTCTAAAATAACTTGATACCATTATTTCTGGAGCCTAAAGGAATTCTGTGGGACAAAGATTCATCGTTTAGAGCTGAGCATTTCCAAATAAATGTCAGCAAATGGAGAAGAATATTAAATGCTTGCATTATTTAAAGGAAAACAGTCAGATATATACCTTTTTAGCAGATTCAGACTCAAAAGAGACCACACAACTATCATTCTTCCATCTCTGTAAACCCTGCAGAATACACACCAGGCCACACTTCAGATGGTTCCTCTACTGAGGCTATGCATGTACATAACCCAGGCCGAGTTCCTTTACAGTTAAGGTGCTTATATGTATTTGCAGGTTTGGGACATTAGCTAAGGGATGACAATTCAGCTATAACAACAATGCTACTAATCAGACTTTGAAAAATAAGAAGCTTCCTGTACAATGAGCTATTTCTCTTTGCCTCATTGACCTTACTTTCAGCTGATCTGTTTGCATGATTGTTTAGAATGATGCTAAAGTCTGCTTAATATAACCAATGAAAGAATCAATACAGTGGAGGACTATTCAACCTAGAACTTCTACCAAAAACCAGGCATGTCCCTAAACTGCTTCAGAAAAATCTCGGTGCTGAATGTTTTACATTTCCCTTCATATGATTCACCATCAGCAACACACTAACTCTTTATTATGTTTCTATTTGATTGTCTAACACTATTTCTGTACAAACAGTAACAAATGGATTTTGCATCCTTTGATGTTCATGACTTTGAGTTCTACAAACCTTTCCAGTACATACTGATCTCCTGTTTTAAAGATCAAGAATAGAAATATAACCACATCCTAGAGCAACACACAATTATGCAAACCTCACTACAAATTTAGATAGAAAGTATATGTCCATTTACATTAAACAAGGGGCCTTATTTCTGATACTGGGCTATGACAGTCCTACAAGATTAGGTTCTTTTGATTTTGGAAAAAGGAGTTCAGCTGTCAAAATCCTGGAAGCAGTGCATTGCACCATCTTTGCAATTCACAGAGTAAGACAGAAATCTGATGACCATAGAGAGTACTCAGCTCCTGGCTGACCTTCCCCTGCGGGGAGCAGCCCTCCGTGCACCCTGACAGAGCACGTGCCCGATGCCCTTTATACTTGATGAAAGACAATAATACTCAGGTAAGAAACTTTCCAAAATGTGAAATATCACCATCACTACTTTATCTGGTTTCATCATTGCAAAAACGTAAAATAACACCAGAGTTATTAGCAAGGCGGTAGATGAACACCAATGTGACTCTACACAGAGCCCTCACTGCTGTGTTTGGGTGTTAAAACACCACAACTTGGGGCTTTCCTCACACTGCTGTGACTTATCATCAGAGATGTGGAGAAAAATGATTTTTCCACCCATTGTGTATTTATTATTCTTGAAATGGTTTTTGACCTGAGCTGAAGCAGAACCTTCTGCAGTTCAGAGGTTGTCACAGAATGGCATTTAGAAACAATTGTTTGTTGCAATTTGTTTTTATATGTTTTAAACGTGTTTTGTTTTAGCTGTTTCCCTTTTCTCGAGAAAATGAATTTCAGACAAAAAAGTAGTTTCAGATTAAAATAAAAACTCAATTCCAAAAAGCTGTAATACTTTGCCCACCTTTTTTCTGAGTGAGTTTTCACTGGGATCAGAGAAATCCTCTGGAGAAAAAACCCAATCTTTTTGTTGAATTATCTCCTTCTTACTGAAAACTCTCTGGATTACAACGTTCAGACCAATCCTCTCAATCATCAGCAGTCCTTCTGTATGTGGTAGAAGGTATCAAATAAAGATTCTTAGTGCTCTTTGATTTCTTCAGTTGTGTTTTCCCATTTCTCCGCTTTCACAAAATTAGTTGGTACCTCTCAGGGCCAGCAATAAGCTCTACAACTCTTGCGCTTTAACCCCAGCTTCACGTTTTTTTCCCTGAGGTGGCCATGCCCTACATCTGGAGTCCACACCAGGGAGTTGGAGTCCTCAGCCCTGCCTCCCCTCTGGTGCTGATCCATGCCGGGGGATGCCATCCCACAGACGAAAGTGCAGAGCAGTGGCTGCAGAAGGCTGAGACCTGGCTTACCAGACTTGCTGTGTGAATCAGCTGAATTCAAGAGAATTCAGCAGTTTTTCTTTCTTTTTGTTTTTTGGTCACTCAGATCTTTTGTAAACTGAGAGCAGCCCTCAACACACCGTTCCTGTGTGCCAGACTGCTTCTCCCATGAGTTTGGGAGCACTAAAGTGAGGTGGAAAGTGAGAGGCTGTGAGATGTCTGCCTGTCATTAACAATGCTGTAGCAAATCTTCAGAGGTATCAAATTCAGCCTGCTAGCACACAGCTGCCTCGTCCCCCCACCTGGCTGTTGGCCACGTTGTCCCTCATGCTCTCTGGGCAAGTGAATGGGAATAAGCATGTTTTGTCCCATCCTAACAGAGTTACACACTCAGCTGGCTTTGCTGTGGTGGCAAAGGCCAGGACATCAGGGGACCATGGCTGGGATTTCTCAGGGCTTTGAAAGGTTTCTATTCAGCATCAAAGTCCTGCTGCAGTTGGTGGTCACTTTCTGCTTCCATGGAGCTTATCTATTACTGGTGCAAGAGCTCCCTGTTTCGTGCTGCTTAGGTTGTGATTTCAGAAGGACAACTTGTCACATCTCTGTTTGTCAGTCTGTTTGGGTTTTTTTAAATGCTATACTGTAGCAGCAAAACTAAAAAGCATGTTATTAAGAGCATTGTCCAAATGCCACTTAAATACTAACAGGCTTGGGACATTGACTGCCTCTCTAGGAAGCCTGCTCCAGTCTTGGATCACCCTCTCATTAAAGAAATGCTTTCTAATGTCCAGTTTAAACCTGCCCTGGTGCAGCTTTGAGCTGTTTCCACATGTCCTATCATTGGATCCAAAGGAGAAGAGTTCGACGTCTCCTTCTCCACTTCTCCTCAGGAAGCTGTAAAGAGAAATGAGGTTGCCCCTCAGTCTTCCTTTCTCCAAACTGGACAAGCCCAGAGTTCTCAGCTGCTCCTCCATGGAGCTGTCTCACTCCTTGTTAGTGTTTGACAAGGGATCAGATTTCTGCATCCTTGTATTCTCCAGTCTCCTACCACCTCCTTGTGACAATGTGTGTGGGAGGACCACAGCACAGAGGCCTGGGAATCCAGCTGAGACTTTCCTCCTCTAAAATTTGTTTGTTCGCTTTTGAGTTCTCAGATAGTTCAGGGATTATTTGTAAAGTCAGCTCAGCTTTTAAAAGTCTTATTTGATTTGTGAGCACTTCCATGACATGGTATTGTAAGAATTACAATGGTAACATAACGTGTCAGCTGCAGTGCCTGGAGTGCTCACAGATTCTTCATGTAATTGCTGGAATAGATAATAGACTCCTGCCATAGATACACAATGAAATATGAGAAGAATTAATCAGAATATAAAAGGTGAGTCATTTACCAATGTAAATTCAAATGTAAGATAAAACAAAGAAACATAATAAAATTTAAATGAATATAAAGAAAACATAAAATACAAGGGGAAGATGGAAGATAAGTAAAATATAAAAAATATAAAAGATACAATAAAATGTAATGCAATGTAATATAAAAAATAAAATTCAAAGTAATTCAGATGCTGTTGCTCGTACAAAAGGACCTAACAAAAAGTAGGGTTGCTTTGATGCCACAAAACCTGGTGAGGATTAAAATCTCATGTTGTTAATACACCACAATTTTGCTTACTTTGAAAAGAGGAGATCCATCTAATCCTTTTGGTTCTAAGACATCTCTGCAGTTACTAAACATGCTTCAAAAGTTTCAGATACCTTTGTTGCTTCACAGAATATAGCAAAGAATCTGACAAAAGGGATCCTTTTTTTCTAATTCCACTGCCTGGAAACAAAATGAAGAAATCAATCAGCATGCAGAGTGTTTCTTCATCAGCCCATGCTGGCTTTGTGGGAGGATGTGCTGAAGTGTAGCTCACAGTAAAACAGAGTCTTACTGGTACTTTCTAATACCCTTTCATATCAGTAAGTTGTTATTTATAGTCCTTGTCCCTTGCACAGAAGATGGATATTCTTTCTTTCAATCAGGCAGCTGCTTCCCTTTTGTGCGTCTCTTTACTCATCAAGTCCTACATGATAATATTGTCTTTGATTTGTCATCACCAAGGAGTGGTTTTAAGAAAAGAAATTAAACATTTCAGTTGTAAAAATAAAACGCACGTCAGTTTGTGTCAATCAATTCAAGCACACTGTAGAGATCCCTGTAAGTACTGAGCATATTTTAGAATCCATGACTTCCTAAGGAGTGGCAGAAGCAGAACGATGTACAGCATATATCCAGGGGCTCTTTGAAAGCTACCTGGAAAAGATAACTTTATTATGTAGAAGTTCAATATGTTAGTTCAAATCAGTGGTTTCCTGTTGGTAAGTTTTTGTTCCACCACATTCCCATATATGTAGAGTGGTGCTTCCCAGCTGTCAGTCCAACCCCTACTTGAAGTTGCATGACTGGAGCTGAAGGCAGAATCTAGCTCCCAGGTCTGAATCCAGCAGAGCATTTATGTTTGTATTTCTCTCCAATAAAACTGTGTGGTCATTTTGGCTTTCTGGGTTGCCTGTAGGCTTGGAAGTAAGTATATTCTTAAGTGCTTCAGTGGAGCAGGGCAGCATCCTGCAGTCCTACCAAAGCACTCAGTCCAATTCACTTTTCTGGGAGGTTATTACTGCTTGAAAAAAGGATTTCTCTGAAATATAAGAAAGTAACAAATGTCCCAGAGCACTAATTCATTTCCCTCTCAGTCCCTTTCCTCCTTTTTGTATCTCCCTTCCCCTGGTTTCTTGTCTCTTAACATCAGCCCTGTCAAGTTCTTACAAAACATCTTGTGCTCAATATTGCTAATTCTCTGTGCTTTATGCATCTCAGATTTAGATTGAAAACCCTTTCCTTGCCCAGGGCTTTACTTTCTCCTCTGATCCCATTTCAATCCCACATGACACCAGCTGTTGAGCATCATTGCTTCCCACAGAGCAGCTGTGGGGTGTTTTCTATGGCATACCTGGCATGCCTTGTCCTTTCTACCAGGCCCCCCCTTCTCTTTTAAAGCTTGCTAGAAAGGCAATCGCATTATGTAGTGGTAATACAACTACTTCTCAGCAGCTCTTTTCTGAGTTGAAGCAAAAAAGGCTTTGTGAGGGACACCTAGTACCAGGAAAGCAACAGAGAGAGATCTTTGCAGGGTGGTATAAACTGCCAGGACTTCTGGCACTGAAGTGCAGTCATCAGAGCCCCTGGGTGAAATGCTGGGAGCCTCAAAGAAAGCGGAATATACATAGATGTGTAAGTGTAATGATGCTATGGCTGCTGCCTTGTAAGAACTGTCTAGAACTCCTTCCATACATGCTTTGGTCAGTAGAGAAAGAGCTTGAGGGGTGAGAGTGTCAGTATCTCTTATAATGAGGCCTCTGAGGTTTTTTTCTGATAAAGCTGCTCAGAAAAGAAGAAATCACTTTGGTTTATGGTCTGGTACAATCCTGTTCTCCCTACTGTGTCAGTCTTTACTTACAGAGCTAGTTATGGTTATCAGGCTGGTTTCATGCTTACAAGGTCACAGCTCATCTAATCAAATGTTTGCAGCAGTAAAATAAGTTGCTGCCTGATAAATCTACCTTCTTGTGGTTCTGTATGCTTTTTGAGCTGTCTTTTGTTTCAGGGGATTGGAAAAGCTGTGGAAGACACAGGTAGGTCTGGAGAGATGGTCTGGAGATCTTATATGCTCCATCAGGGGTTGGACTAGATGATCTCCAAAGGTCCCTTCCAACCCCTACCATTCTATGATTCCATGATCAGAGTGAATGGATCCACGCTGGTGGTGAAGGAGATTTGGGATGTTAATGAAGGCAGAATGGCTCTGTGAGCAAATATACTCTCCTCAACATGACTAAGAGTAAGCTTCAAAGGAACACTGGAAGAAAACAGGGAAGTATGAGTCATGTGTAGATGTCAGCTTGTGTGTGTCGTTACGCAGCACGGAATTATTTTCATACGCATGTTTAATTAATTTTCCCTTGTATTTCATCTGGGACTACATTTGTTTGTCCATCTCCTTGCTTGGTCATGCTTTTACAATGCCAATGGCTGTTTTGGCTGTGAGAAGCCTTTGAAGAACACAACAGAGAATGCAGCTGTAATGAAAAGTGGTCTGAGCTGGAGACAAGAGTCTGACTGGATTCTGTGGTGAAAATGGTACATTCAGTTACACAGCTCCTTCCTCCATCTGAGGCCAAAGCTCCTGGCTAGGGCAGAGACAGAGATGCCTCAGCTTTGGGACTCTCCTGGCTCTGATCCTCTCCTGGCTGCAGAGACACAGAACCTGCCCCATAGATGCCCTGCTTGGAAAGGGCATCCCAAAGAAGGGTGGCTGTATTTGGGGCAGAGCTGAAATACTCTTGAAGCTTGTACTCTGAGGGAGAAGTGAGTGATGGGGAAGGCAAGATGTATAAAGCCACTTTCTAAGAGCACAAGGGCAGAGAAGTGGTCTCAGAGCAAGAGGGCTGAGAGTGCAGCTGGAGGTCTATGGAGGCAGCTGAGGAGACAGTAAGGGCAATTACCCTGTTCCTTCCTGTGCCTTCAGCTTCACAGGGATAAACCTGAGGCAAAGGACTATTGAGCTGTTTGGGTTAAAAGGAAAGCAAAGTATCTTGTCCAAAGAGAAGGAAACAACTATAGCATTTATCTTTGTTATCAGGTGAAAAGTTGTATTCTAAACAGAGTATTAGATTTTTTGTTTTTATTTCCTTTACCCGTGAGAGGAGGGCTCCAAGTCTTCTGGAAAGGTAAGTTGTTAATGCTGTTCCCTAAAGAAAGTGTTACTTTCAGCTATTAGTATACTTATTGCAGCTCATATGAGTTTAACTCATGAAAATCTGTGGCTTTTTCTCATTTAAATGAGCATTAAACGTGCCATTGGAATCTCCTGGGGCTGCTGCCCTGTGGGCATGTAAGGGGTTGCAAATTGGGAGGGTCTGCTCTGACTGGCTTGTGATAGTGCTAAACCAAAGGGTGTGAGGGCAAGTCTGTGAAATCCTTTCTATCAGATAATATAGTTCAGTGTCATTAAGCCAATACAACATTTGACAACGTTGGGCTGGTTAAGAAACACCAGCTTTCTGTCAGGTGGTAAAAATGTTTTGAGAATACATCTGCTCTCAGGAGTAAAACTGCAGTCACCTAGTTCAGCACAGTAGAGTCTCAAGGAATGAAAGTAGTTTAAGCAGAAGGAAAATCCCGTCTGCTACTCATTTCTGGCGTTTTCCCAGCATGTTTTCTGAGCACAGGACTCTTACCACTGGTCACCTCCCCTTGTCCCCTCTGCCATCTCATTGGTATTACTTCAAGGTTCCCTTTACTGTTTTTGCATATGCTGGCTTATAAAACCTTTCATTTACAAGAGATGTGGAAATTTGCCTTCCTCTCAATTGGCTTTGGTTTTTATGTGTGTGTAGCCTGTGTGCTTTGGGGTATACAACTTTTTCTTGTAGGTTTTCTTCTCTTGCAATATTTGGGAAATTAAGAAGTTTTGATATTGTGACTTATCCATTACTCTTTCATCTCTGTTCTCTGTGGCTGTCTCATAATACGGATTTGCCCTCTCTGTGTAAAGTGTTTGCCAACATTTTTCTTGTTCCACCTTTTTAAAAGCCATCAATAACAGCTCTGCATTTTTTCTAAGAGTGAAAATACTTTGGAAAAATTCATTTTTCCTGTACTGTGGTAGGGCAGGAGAAGAACAGAGCACGAGCAGGTCTGTCACTTGTTTCACCACCTCTGTACTTATAGCTAGGGACTTCAGGACTGGGTGCTGCCTCACTGCTACCAGACCTGTTTATATGCTTTTTGTAGTGACTGCAGCTGGTCCATCTCCACCAATTTGTGAGATGAATGGTGTGCTTGAATCTCATCTCTTTGTGTTTACAGGGTATTGCAGGTAATGACGACTTCTTTCCTGGAAGAAGTCAACAATTCTCTGGAAACCTACGCTCTGCACAAAAAGCTCCTTAATCTCACTCTATATGAAAGTAAACCAGGAGTCTAGTAACTGCATGATCCAGACAAGAAAAATCTGAAACAGAGTTGAACTTGCCAAGACTTTTTTTTTTTTGTCTTGCAATAGCCACAAATTAGTGAGATCATTAGAGAAATGATCAATTAGTATCAGGATAGCTTCTTGATTTGTCATATGTATTGTATGCCTATGCATCTGCAATTCTCTGCAGGTACCACTTCTTAGGGAAAAAAATAAATTTCCCATATTTAACAACAGTCTTTGGTTCAGAGATTCTGCTTCTGAAAGATGCTTGCACAGTGCATCATGCACTGTAGACCTTGCAAGAGAGACTGGACACTCCTGACATGTATTTGAATCGCCACAAAGGAGGGAAGATTAAGGCATTACTGTTTTCCAGAAAGATGACTAAAAGCCAGAAGCCTTGATTTGAAAGCTGGTTCCTGTTTTAAATTGAAGTTTTTGCAGCACGTTTTTGTTTGACTCCATCTTCAATATACTTAACAAAATGAGCAGGAAGTATTCCACAGTTCACTGAATGGTCCTGGCCATGGATGGAGCCCACACTGTACAGCCAGTGTGTGCTTGATGAGGAAAAGCTTGGTCAGACCTTAGGACTTAGCCTGTTTTAGCAGTGTTTTTTCTCAGATGAGCACATCAGTGCTTTCCCAGAGGTGGTATGTTGAACACTGGTGACACACAAGCTGTTTGAAAATATTGTATGGCCCTTTTCAGACCTGCTGATGCTTCCTGTGACGTTCCTTCCTATTCCAGTGACACTGGTGGCTGTTCCTGGACAGAAAAGCATTTGTCAGGTTGTGGGATAAGTCAGGCCAGCTGATTGTTTCCCATGCTTTGTGACTTCTGTTTTCATTTTTGGTCAGAATGTTTCTTTAATGGAGATATGGGGAGACATGGAGGCTGTTGGCTGGCTGGTACTGACTGTGCAGTCAAAAAGCCACATCAGACCCAGCCAACATAATCCTCTGTGGGGCCTATCAGGACTAGTCAAAACTGTAAATTACTGTTGTGTTCCTCCTTTCTTTCTGTTTTGGCTTGTGAGCATGTGGATCTTTTCTGTGAGATGTGAGGCACTAGGCTCCTCATGCTTGTGTTCCTCCCCCAGTTAGGGAGGAACCCAGCATCCAAGCAGGATCCATCCCTGCAGAGCTGCGTGCAGAATAAGGTGCCAGTCAGCTGTAAAGTGCTTTCCCCCATGGCTTGAAATATTATCAGAGGGAGAATCTGTGGAGGATTGCTTGTCATCTGATTGCATTATTTTTCAACCACAGGAGCAATAAATATTTAAAGTCTGGTTGTAGGCAATGTAACAGCTCTGTAAATATGAGGTTTTGAATACAGAAGCGAGAGGCTGAGCTTTTCTTTTAAGAGGAAGCAAATACATCTCTGTTCAGCATAAAGTGTCCTCCTCCTTGTTCTGTAAGGAGGAATATGTTGAGACAATTTTGCTGCTATGAATGAAGGTGGAAACTTAAGGCAGAAAAGCACTGCTGCATATTTATTGCTACCTCCTAGGTGTCCTCTGTTCTTTTCCATTTGTCAGCTCAAAGTACTAGATCAGAGGCAGGGACTGAGAAGACAGAGTAGGTTCACTCTTGCTGCTTGTTCACTCTCTGCTTGTCCACACCATGTTCTTTCCCACAACAGAGAAGCTGTGATCAGTAATGGAGATTGGAAGCAGTATGGGAGTTCCACTGAGGTTTTCTGACTTCCCTGTAGCATCACATGAACTTCCACTGTTTTGGTTTAGTTTCACAGGAATACCTACAGATGGTTTATATCAACTGGGACTGACAACTAACATGAGCCTGAAGATGTTGGGCCAGTATCAGCACCAGTGGCAGATGGTAGCAGTAGCAGGAGAGGTGAGAACAACTTGTGAAAGTGATTGAAAGGGAAGTGCTCTGTAGGTGCCACTGAGCATTGACCACAGAACTTCAAGAATCCAGGCCTGTTTTGATGTCCTTTGCTGTGATTAAATTAGATTTTGTGCCTTTAAAAGAAAGAAAGAAAAAAAGTATTCTGACATTGATTAAAGGAAGATTTAAGCTCTCCGCTGATTTGAGTTGCAGGTCTGTGGCAGCGGGAGGAGGGTCTAGTTCTGCATGTTGCCCTCTCTAGCTTCACTGTTGGTGGGGTTCTTTTCAAGAGAGTTTCCTGTATTTTTGGGGAAGTGGTTTCATGAAGTGCTTTTGCAGTTGAGAAGCAACTTGCTGATTTGACCGCTGTGGCTTGTTTCTCCTCTGTGAAGCATTGTTAGTCCAGTTCTTCAAAAGTATAAATGCCAAATGTCATATGTGTGCTGCATCTTACACTCCTACTGTTTGTAAAATCCATCTAGTGAACAAAAACCTTAGTGGTCATCTCAGAGCAGGCCATTATCAAACAAATCTTACCTACCAAGAGAAGTTTCCTTTTCAAAAAGCCCAGATGAGGCATAGTAGGATATTTATTATGTGGCTGTCAGGATCCTTCTGCCTGAGGGATGGACTGCAATTACAGCATGGTAAATATTTCATTAGAACAAAGCAAAACTGCATGGGAAGTAGCCTTCCCTTTATTTAAAACATTTATTAAAATACAGTGTTAGAATCTACATGGGAATAATTCTTTCTGCCCAATCTACCAACTAAGCTGCAGTTTTAGGTGAGGCATTTTGTTATTACAAAACTTTGCATATTAGAGCAATCTGTCTTTCCCTCTGAGGAAAATGGACACAGATCAAACTTAGTGTACACTGATCTTCCTTATACCATTCTGGCTGCATTAAGGAAGTAAGAGCAGGTACAAGCCAAGCCTGGTCCCCTTACAACATCCTTTCTCTTCAGAAGGATGATGTAAATGCAAATTATGAGCAAGACCGAAATACAAATGAGTAGTGAAGTCTATGCTCAAGAGTGGGAAGTAGTCACTTCAGTACTGCATAATGATTCACGTGCAGTACTGGGGGGTAGTGGTCTATATTAAATACCTCCTGACTTCCATTTGTTTTTAAAATGCCCACTTCTCTGGACACAGGTTAAAAAAAGACACAAACACAACCACTTTTCTGAGTGCTTGTCCTACTGCAGCATTTTTTTGTGGTGAACAGAGAAGACATCTAAGAGCATATATGAAGAAAGAGTTCTTATCAAACAGTAATCTGGCAGTAACTTCTTCTCACTGGAGATCCTCTTCCTAATAAAGGACCAGATAATGCAACATTTAGCCTATAACACTCCCCTTTATCTGCTAGAGGGCTATTGTGAGGCCCCAAGTCTGCAGCCTGGTTCTACTGCGGTCACAGCATTCTTGCTGCTTCAAAGGCTATGGAATTAAAAGGATCGCCTCCTCACTGTACTGGTCATAGGGAGCCTCAACCCCCTTTTTACTCCCACTTCTGTCATATTGGAGAGATGCTACTGCCAGTTCAGGCTTTCAGACAGTTGAATTCTTCTCCCATGGTATTTGTTTGCTGAGCAGCAGGATTTTGCTCAGTGTTTTTCTCTCTTTAGGCTCCTGGATAGCTCTTCCCTGCCAGTAACGAGTGCCACCTACTTTGCTTTGAATAATTGATAGGGTAGTTGTGCAGTTTCAGCGTGGAAAATCGTGATTCCTGACATTGCATACCGTGATCAGGCAGGAGTGTAAAGCAGGTCTCCCTGTTGAGCATCCTAAACCAGCCTTCTGTCCTTCATGTTCTGGAGACAGTTTCACTTTTTATCTCTTCTCTAATCCCTTCTAAAGTTTCAAAACTACTTGATTATGATGTGTTGTCCACAAAACTGTTTCTCACAGATCACTATTAACCTCATAGCAGGACTTTGTATCTGTCCAGGTCACTGCCTCTGCTGCTGCCCAGCACTGAACTTCTGCAGGGAGCTCTGACTTGTCTCCTGGCCAAATGCACATTTTCATGCCTATATGAGTGGTCACCAGCCCCTTTTAAGGTGTTGTGACCTGTAAAGAAGCAGAATGACTTTAGTGGAAAGGAGTTAACCAGAAAGACTTAGGGCTTGCATTAGTCCAGAGAATTTTATTGGGTTACTTGTTTACTTTGAGCCCTGATAAGGCCGTCAGCTACACTGGAAAGGTGACACACTGCAAAAGTCTGCGTATGGTGAAACCTGTCCCTAGAGAGCCCTTACTGTTGTTGATGTTACAAGTATATAGATGTTGAAAAGCTGTGGTCCCCTTGTTTAAAGCCCCAGCTGTCTTTCACCCTGGGAAATGGATGCTGCAGTAAATCTGCCTCCAAGGCAAAAACTTGACATTCATTGTATGTGGCATGAACTATGTCTTGAAATGTAAAGCTTCATAGTCCAAAATGCTTCTAAGCTACTTGCGGTTTCCTTTGGGTGGCCTACAGGCTCTGAGGATGCAACTGCAAAGCATTCCAGTGTGACTCGCAAAGATAAACAAACAGATCAAAAGCAAGTCTCCAAAGTACACTCCCAGGGCTGGGCTTCCACACAGAGCAGCATAGAGGCCCTGAGCAAACAGAGATTTAGGCCAACACCTTGCCAAAAGACTGTGCAACCAAGCCCAAGCACACAGGAGCCCACAGATGTGCTGCTGGATCTCCCCCAGCCTGATGGGCAGGCGATGAGGGGAGGCCATGCTGTGCTTCCTGGCACCTCTTTCTCCAGAGTTAGCCAAGAGACAGTCATTTCAGAGCCCTACTTAAACATAAATGCTTTAAGTTTTTTTCTTTTTTTAAAAAAATCCTTCTGTCAGAGGTAGAAATAAATTGATCAGAGACAAAGGAGTCTGATAATTGAGTTGTCCGTTGGAATGCTGGGCAGGGCCTGAGATGTGGAGGCTGAGGATTTCATGTGATAAATACAGCCAAAGTTACACTGCAATAGCATTCAGATGCCTAATTCCTTTGGAAACCTAATCCTTGCAGGGTCCCTTTGTGGGTGACAGGATGAATGCAGCAGGCTCACAGACATGCTCTCCTCGAGCAAGGGACTGAGTGCCCATCTTTTTACTTAGCACTAAGACATGCAGTGCTCTCCATGCAGGATTTGTCTAGAGTCCTGCATCAGAAGACAAACTGAACAACTCTATCTTCATAATGCTGCCTTCCTTCACTAGGAAGTCAGAGCAATGAAGTCTCACAGAAATGCATTAGAACACATTTGTATTGTGTTTAAAAACAGCAATGGGTAACTACAAATACATAAGACTCAACAGCTAAAGAATTGAAGTGGGGTTATAGCTTTAAGTTGGCAAGATAGACAGTAAAAGAACAAGAAAATTTATGTACTTTCTGCCTCCTGGGAGATTTATGAGGATGTACCAAAATGAAGATGAGTCTTTGGACCTGCATTCCTCCCAGGGAGTGCTGTCTTGGTGTGAGTGTTGGCATGCCTCCAGCAACATCCTTTATGGTTGTCTCTCATATGTGTATCTGTGTGTGTGTATATATATATATATCTGGATGTTAGGAATCCCCAAAACCCATAACACAATTTGAAGTTATATTTTACCCTTTAAGCAGTTACTGAAAGTCTGAATATGTTGCCATCATGTGATGAGGTACTGTTACTTTCTGTATGCAAAACTCTTTCCTGCAAAGCATGTGAACAGCTGGCTTCTGGAACAGTGCCTTGGTTTGTGTTTTTTGATCACGAATTTCTGCATCCCTGTGCTTGTCTGGATTTTGTTAGAACAATTTTTACATCCGAACTCACATGTGCATCATCTGTCAAGCAATTACTGGAGGTTATTCAAAGGTTATGTTTGAAGTACTCATTTGAGATATAAAGCCAGCGTTTCATTCATTGATAATGATTGCTGAACAAAGGCCTGAAAATCCTCAAGGAACCATCAGACTAGATTTGAGCTTCTATGCTGTGGAAAGTGCAATGTGAATCCAAAGTGTGACCTTTACAGAAGCAGCAGGTAGCTGTGCTCACACATACTGAAGTATGAGGGACATGTTTGCATAAGTGACTGAAGGTGCTTTTCAAGTGGCTGACATGTTGGCAGCAATTAATTACCTTAATATTTGCTTGGGGTTCTGAGCCTGCACCAAGTGAGTAAAGATACTTTGGAAATTAGTGGTTTTGTTTGCGCTCCTTCCTCTAATTGTTTGTTAAATAATTTACCATCATTGTGTTTCAAATCTGAGTGCTGCAAATAGTACTTAAATAGCATGGGTTAATGCAGAGGGAAGTACATACAGATGTGTAAAAACTGTGGCAGAGGGCAAGAAGGTCTGAGCACACCTGGGCTTCAGGGGCAGAGGTTAAAGACAACACAAGTATCTTCCTCACCTAAATAGGAGGTGACAATTTGCAGATGGCTGATACCAAAGAGCTGTAACGCTTCAGGCAGTCCTACAAGATCTGTCTTTATTATATGGATGTTGAGTGAACTGTTGTGAACTTCAAGGCTGTAGCAAATTTTCCAAGAGCTTTCTGAGTATCAAGTAATGCACCAAACTAGGTTCCTTCAGAAACTAACTCTCTACACCTCCTTAACAGATACCTCTGTTAAGTGGCCCTCTGAAACTCACTGGTCATCTTTCTACACATTTCACAGTTCTCTGGAAGGTCATAGTGCTGCCTTCAGTGCTCAGGCTGATCCCTAAACATGATAGATACCCTTTTAGCATGAACTCGATTTAACACTGGTTTCACCTCTTCATGACCTGCCAGACACATGGCTCCGGTTTGTATCGCTGCTGCTGTCTTTTCTACTGAAACGAAATAAACAAATGAGGCAGTGAGGTTATTTAAACAGGAATTGAGATTCTGGGAAGGAGGTAATGATGGAAAAGTTCTATCTCTGTGATTTCTGCCTGTATGTCAGAGTTGTGAGTAAAGAGGAAACTTTGAATGTTGTTGACTTTTCACTGCTGCTGCCGCTCTTAATCCACTTAAACCTCTGTGGTTTGGCTAACACCGTGCAGTCCAGAAGTCAATGACCAAGTAATTTCCAGAAGGTGTTGGTCAGCCTTAGATGGCTGCAGTTCTTGTAGCTGTCACTGTTATGCCTCACTGAATCTGCAACAGAAACTTCTAGAATTAGGAAAGAACTCTTGCCAGCTCGGACATGGTATCCCGTGTTAGTCATGGGCCAACCACCCACCTTGTGTGGGACTCAGGTTATGCATAGATATGACTGATAAAATCGATTATGCCAATGTGTTGTAAGGCAATGGCTGAAAGCACTGATCTCCAGAAAATACTGACCAGCTTTCCCTCTTCCTGTATGGCAATGCAACCTCTCATTAATCCACACATGAGCCCACTAGGAAGACCAGCTACACAATCTTTCACGACTGTCCAGCATCAGTGGATGCTGAGTGGCTGTGATAGCACTTTTTGGTTAGGTTTAATTCAAGAACTGATGAGAATTTTCCCCACATCCTTTACAAACACAGAAATAATAAAAAAAACCCCAGCAACATATGAAGACAGGATGTAAATCTCCATAAAGACTTGGGAACAAACCATCCACTTCTGTCTTTTGGCATTTCTGGGCTCTCTGCATGCTAAATCATTGGTGAATTTATTTTATTGCAGAAATGTCTCTCTCCCCCACACCCCCCCCCAAAAAAAAAAAACTGGAGAAAAATGTCATGGAGATAACATATTGTTAGTGTGGGAAAATGCCATTTACAGACCTCAGAACAATCTGATTAACTATGCTTAGTCCTTCTTTGCTAGATTAAAAAAAATTAAAACTTGTGAGGTGCTTTGTGCCTCAAATTCCCTCACGCCCCTGCTTGCATACTGAGCCTTGCCCCTTCTTAGCACAGGTATTGGAATAGTTCTCCACCCAGCCAACCCACTGGCTGTCCATAAACTCATATTGGCTGACTCTAGATGACCTGCAGACCTCTGACAGTATATGAACCTACATAAACATTTTAATGTGCATGATAATGAGAGTAGCTGGGTCAAAAGAATCAATAGTAAATACCTCTTTAAAAACCTGAAAAGGAATCCAGACAGTCTGCATCTCTCATTCCTGCTCTTCTCTCATACACACAATTACACCTTAGTCTGTTCAAGCTGATCTTTTTCTCTGGTCTTTGTGCTTTATCTTGGATTTCTGCCTTTCCATTTATTGTAATTTTTCAGAGAAGACTTCTTGGAGCACTTCTTTCTTTAGCTAAATATTCAAGACACTAGCAACATTAGCATAATGGAAATTTCCTTGTCTACAGCCAGATAACCGAGTTTAACAGTTGCCAGATTCATGTTCAGGGATGCAAAATGAGGTCTGGGAAATAAAAGCCTCAAGTGAAAGAAGCATAGAAACCTTTTCTCATGCCTTACACTGTCCAAAGGAGTTCTTGGCTTTGTTTCAGTTGATCTAGGTGAAGAAAACAGGCACATGTGGTCAGCCAAAGGCTTAGGCTGCAATTGCAGTTTTCTTTCTGTAAGAAACAAAAACCTAAACTTCATATTGAAAAACTGCCTGAAGATATCTCTTGTCAAACCCACAGGCAGAACTGAGGCACTTGGTACAACACCATCTTAAAATGAAATGCACGATCTCTTGGGCAAAATTCTTACCCTTCAAGCACGTTAAGACTGGTAGACAACTGTGTCCTTCTGAGTACTTGGCTATTATTTGTTCCTCTCTGCTGTGTGTAGCTGGGCTGACAGCTGGGGACAGGGTTCCCAGCTTCAATTCTCCAGATTCGGAGAGAGTCAGCAATCAGGCTTCCAGCCCCTGAAGGCTACTAATTTCCTGACTGTTAAAGCAGAAAACACATTTATATACAGATAGCAGGGCCAGCCTTTGGAGACAGAATGGCAGGACAAATTCTCAAATCTGGTTGAATATCAAATAAATAAATATCATCATTATCTTTTGCTACAGAAAGCTGCCAAAAGGCTGCTGTGCTCTGCACAGCCTCACGCAGGCCAGCTGTTGTTTTACCCCTGTCTGGGCAGAGCTGTGCACGCTAATGGAAATGGAAGAGCACACACTCTGCAGCCTGATCATTGCCTCTACATCGTAAGCAAACTGTGTGTGATCCTCTTGACTCCATGTAGATTCTTAATGGGCAGAATATTTTTGACACACCTGAAGCAAAATGGATTCTTTTTATGCCCTGAAAATAATGAAGTTCTCTCTGAAAGGAAAGAAACAGGCTTTTTATGAACGTTTGATTAAATACTGAACAGCAACATTCTGGGTTCTTAGAGCTGAATTTGCTACAGGAACTGCACTTTTTTTCTTTCCTTCTTTGCCTCCAGCTGCCTGTTTCAGAACAGGACTTAGATTCTTCTTTGTCCATCTGTTACAAAAGCAAAGTATACAGGACAGTGTATATGCAGAGAATGATACTGCTGCCACCTACTTGTTGAAGGAAGCATCAGCATTCTCTTGTTAATTATGAACACAGCTCAGTTTATGTCTCAAATCACCTTTTTTTTCCCCTAAGCCTAAATATTTAATCAGAATTTTTATCTCACTTGCACTATGCATTCACCAGACAATCCACCCACACTTTCTCTTTTCCCTTAGCCTCAGCAACACAAAACAAGTAGTTGCATGAACATTATAGCTTCCTGTTCTCGATGGGATTAAGAGTACCTAACAAGATGCCAGCTCTAACAGAAACGTATCCTGCAGCTGGGCCATTAATGATGCCTCTCTCACAGGATTCTCTTGACTTCTGTTGTGGCCAAGCTCTCGCTGCAGTGAGGGCCTTCATTTGGCAGACTGCCCTTGCAAAATTTGTCTTTATGGTAGTAAACCCAGTTCTATTTTTTTTGGTTTTGTGCACCTGTGTATAATGGATCTTTGAGTTTCACTCGGGTACCTGCCTGTGATTAAAGTTTTGGTCCTGTATGTCTGAAACACTTTGACTCAAAATTTAACTGAAATTGAAAAGCTCCATAACAAGCTGCTGCTTGCTCAGCAGGACTCCCCAGCAGCCTTTAGATGTGTGTGGACAGCTCTTTTCTGATGTATAACTAGTCTTCATGGTGGTGGTTTGATTAACATGCTGTTGTGTGCACT
The DNA here is from genome assembly GCF_028858725.1 of Colius striatus. NCBI lineage: Eukaryota > Metazoa > Chordata > Aves > Coliiformes > Coliidae > Colius > Colius striatus. The sequence continues at coordinate 47,283,229 of NC_084764.1, read as the reverse complement.
CTACTACCTGTGTGTCTACCAGAGGAATTCTGCAGTGAAAATTTTCTATGGAATGATTTCAACAACAAAAATAACCCTCTGGTCTTCCTCTTTTCTCATTCTGCTGCTTTTTAATCTTGTGCCTAAGCAGGCGTCTAACACATTGGTTACAACCCCCCCCCCAAAGCAACCTAACTGCATCATTAGAGCACCAACATGCCTGTCTGGTTCCTCTGTACAGTGGGTATTCAGGACATGCTTAAAACATTTAAGGACTGTCATTTGCAAAGTGTCTCATTGCTGAGCCTTTCTCTGTCTGGGGATTTGCTACATGTCAAAATTAATACCAAACAGCAACTGTAATTTGTAATCATTATAAAAAGGCCAGTTTACAGGCACTTTGGTTCTGGCAATGTCTGTGCAATATATGGATGTACAGAAACGAAGATGACATTTTCTGATTCACAGGTTCCGTCCTTCTCAGGAAAGTGTCTTGGTCTTTCCTATGATACCCTTCTCAAATGGCACAGAATCGCTCTGTGTTTTAAAACACCCTTGCTGAAAGTTTTATACATTGGAGCCTCCTTCTGGCTTCCATAAATGCCATTACAACACCCAAAGGAATGCTGTGGTCGGGAAGCACTTCTAAAAGCCTAACAACAGAAGAAATATGTTAGACCTTGAAGAAATAGGGATTAATGAAAACATCCAACAATCTCTCTTTCTTTTCTATCTCTTTTTTTGAGGCCTTTATGACTGGGACATGAGTTCCAACTGAATTTTAAACCTGCTTGATTCATTCTTCTCTTTGAGCTGTGCAAAAGGCTGCAAAAAAACCCCAATGTGCCATGGGGGAGTCTGTGGCCCGGTTTAATCTCAGAGTAACTGTGGATGAGGTCTGTGTTTACCATAACATATCTAATTGGCTCAAGGAATTATTGCCTGCCTAAAGTGAGAGGTAGAGGAGTGGGGGAAGCTGAGTGCCATTCAGGTGGGCACGTTGTGGTAAATGTATCCATAGGCTGTGCACATCTAGTTGTCAGCTAACTTGTCTGTCAAAGAATCTGTGCAGCACCAACTGCTTACTCCAGCTGGCATTGGTCGGTTTCCACAGACCTGCAGCTATCCTTCACTATGACATTCTCAAGCAGAAAAGAAATTCAAACAATCATTTCAGAGGATTCTTTATTATTATTTACTATGATTCTATGATTTTTTATTTCTAAACTTCTGTGCTTCACTGTTAAACTAAAAAATATCTTTCCATTTAAGATCTCACTTGAATAGAGCTGTTTTTTTACTGATAGATTCAGAGATCTAATGCATCTTTAACATCTATAAATGCTCTGGGACAGGATCTATTAATAGAAACTCTGCACTATGGTTTTTCTAACTATAAATATTTTGGTATATACACTGCAGAAAGCTCTAATAATAAATTCATAAACAATTTCATAATAGTACTGTTTAGATTCACAATATGATGTGCTAAAGTATGCCCAAACTTTAAAATGGATCTCAGTAGATCTGTAGGGTGTGTTGACAGTGAGTTTTATCAACAGTTTGGAAAGGAAGAATTTGGGACAGACAGCTGGAAATAAAGGATAAACACTTGAAGGAACCTGCATAAGGTCTCATACTTAGCAGACATCTTAGTGCTTCAACAGCCTGCCAAAGTCTTTTTTTTTTAACTCTAGAAATGGTTCATGATCTGTCCCATCACAGTGTAGTTGTTTCAACAGCTGAGCTGCCAACCTCCAGCAGTGAGACAAGGTGAGCAGGTGGGTACTGGCTTGGGCACAGGGAGGAAAAATCCCCCTCTGCCAGAGAGTCACTGTCTGGTGCAGCAGCTGATCCAGGTAGGATCGGGAGTGGCTGTTCCCATTATTTTCTTTCCAGCCTCTTCTGGAAGCTTTAATCTGAACTGTGTTTTGCTGGATTTATTTCTCTTTACATGCTTTCACAGGGAATGAAAAAGAGAAGCAGAGGTAGGAACAGGAAACTTAATAAATCCAGTCTGTACTGAGTAAATGTTATTTCACAAAGTCCATTGTCTCTATGGTGTGGCACTGTACTGGTCAGTTAAAGACAGCAGCTTAAAATATTTATTTGTAATGGAAAAGCGTAAAATGGGACGAAACGGCATCTCTGAAGGTGTGGGAAAGACTTACCTGAGAACTGGAAGCTGAGAGGATAAAAAGCAGAAAAGATTACATTATATTTCTGTATTATATTCCTCAAACGTTTGGTGGTGGCCACTCTGAGACAGGCCACGGGGCTGGAGGGACCTCTGCTCTGCCTGCATGTCTCTGGGCTTGAGGGCTTGTTCCCAAGGTCAAGGACCATGGCAAGGTGTGCAGGAGGCTGGCATAGAGAAGTCACTGAAGACATGCAGATGAGAGCCAGCTGACTTCTCTTTGAATAGTTGTCTCACTGTCATCATCATATTCTAAGATCGCCTCATTTTCCCGTATGCATTTCTGTTCAAATACACGACAGGAAAAGTGGTGGTAAGCTGTATTGCATAAATTCTGGAAAGCTGCATATAGCCTGTACTCCCATGCACACATAAAACATCTCAATTCTGTCACAGACTGCACTGGGGAAGAAAGAAAAGGATGCTCTTTGCATTTGTGCCCATTCCAGAGTCAGTGCTCAAGCTGATCCCCTAAAATGTTCCTTTTCGTCCGAAGAACTCTGGATGGTGATTCCTACATCCCAGGGACACCTGCTGGTGCTGAGGCAGTGCTGCAGAGCACCCAGCCCCCTGCAGCCATCCCGGGATGCGTGGGTGAGGGACTCCAACGCACAGGCCTGGGGAAGTGGCCTGACTGGCAGGGAGCAGACATCCAGCCTCCCTGACAGCCTCTCTTGCTTTGCAAAGAGGCATAATAATACTGCTACTACCTTGGGGTACAATTTGTTAGGAAGATTAATTTTAATTGTTCATCATTAAAAAAAAAAATCACTACAGATCAATAATCACTCTTGTTTTAAGGCACCGTGGAAACATAAATCACACGCTTACCCAGCTGCAGGCAAGGACGCTATGTGAACACTATGATTAGTACACAATGCAGGTATGGACAGCCAGGGGAAGAATGCTGCTCTTTCAACCCCAAAGCAAAATCCTTTGCATTCATGTCTGTAATAATTTATCACAGTAGGAGGAAAAACAGAACAAGGTTGGTGCTGGAGTACCTGCAGAAGCTCCCAAAGGATGGCTGTTTGCACACCTAACAGTGCCTGTTCCTGCCAAACACAGCTTCTCTCATGGTCCCTGTGTATGATTTCCGTGCTGCTGAAGGTGGCTGGTTGTGGTGCTGAGGAGGCTGAGCTTTCCCCTTCCCTATCTCCAGCCTCCCTGTTTTTATCTTGCTGAAGGGATTTTGGTAATGTGACTTTTGAGTATTGTAAAGTTGTTCTTACTTTACAGTGGCTCTTATGAGGCTTATGTCCTAATAAAGCAATTATTGAGCAGTATCATCAGTTTGGTTTTTTGCCCATGTATTTAAAATTCAGAGAGGAGCTGGCAGGGGAAAAGCTTACCTAAGGGCCTTGAGACTACTGACCTCCAGTTTAAAAAGCCCATCTTACTTTCAAAAACCTACGCCTTCGTAAATCAGGCCAAGAGAAATGATGGTCATCTCCACTAGTAATCGAGGAAAAAAATGAACTTCTACTTGACAAAAATAGCCACTTTTTACCGTCTCACTTTCTGTGTGGAGGGCTTTGCCAACATTTTATAAAGAGCCTGTGTTTTGTTGAGTCTGTATGTACAGATGTGAAAGCAGCTGTACATGGGAGGAAGATGGACATGAGTGGATATGTGTATATGTGATGTGTGTGTTTATGTGATGTTATGAGGCTGTTACAGTGTAGCCCTGCAGACTGGATCGCTTCAGCACCTCAAAAAGCTGCGTCTCACAGCCCAAGGAGTAAAACAACCTTTACCTGGGCAGAAAGATAGGATAAGCAGCAACTCTGTGGTGTTTGTTGAGCAGACACGTATTCAGAAATGGTGATGACAGCTCACTCGAATGAATGGGTTAGCTGGGCTCTGCTTTTACATAGGTTTTGTGGTATTTAAAGGCATGTCTGTTAAATTTCACTGTGTTTGAAAGTTGCTACAGCAGAAGCAACATCAGCATGTTCCCAGGGTGTCTGTGAGATATTTTATTTCACTTTATGCCATACGTTATTATTTTAATTATTATTATATTTCCAAACCTCTGTTTTCCATCTGGAGAAAACCAGATTTTTCAGGTTAGATCAGAAACCTGTTTTGTGTGGTGCTTTGGGGTTTATTTGTTTAGGGTTTTTTTCCACCCTCTTCCTCTATAAATAAATCTATAGGGCCACAGTGCTCTGCCTTCCTCCGGGCAGGGAGCCCAAGCGCGGTACGTCTCAGCTTGTGTTGCCACGGTCACATCCTGGCACCTCGGGAGGCTGTTTTGGGAAGTGCTGAGGATGAGGACGAGGCTGAACCTGCTGGGACGAGGCTGAATGTGCCGTTTGCACGTCGGAGGCTCGGCCAGTTCGGCAGAATGGGCGCGAGGGGGCAGGAGCATCCCAGGATTGGCTCTGCAGCTCCCAGGCTGCCTTCCCGGCGCTGCTGCGGAACCGAAGCCGTGAAATCCTCTGGACAAAAACGTAAGCAAATGACTAAATACAGTTTTGCCAAGCCGTATTATTAGCTTAGTCCTGAAAAAAATACGTCTGAAACGATTTTTGTTTACAGTCTGATGAAATTATCAGTTTTCTTGGGAGCTGGATTATGGGACCAAAGGGCTTCAGGGAAGCCAGGGTTTTAATAGCATCCTTACTTGCCCTCTCAGAGTGCTCTTACAACCTAGTTGCAAGACAATTTCTGCCCCTTGGGAAAAGAGAAAATGCAGACAACATAGTAATTTCTTCAGGTGCAATACACTTAAAAAGTGATTTATCTTCCCTTGCCGCTCTTCATGTATTCATCTGTTGGTTCTGATACAAAGATTCTGTTTGTATGTATACAGCTTTAATTGCATAAATATCCTTGCTAGTTCCACTGAGGCCATAAGCACAGAGGTTTTGAGGCATCATGGACCTATGGTGTCATCTTTTCAATGCACAGACAACACTTGCTCTGGCAGACCTGAAAATCTCTCTACGTGTGGAAATTAGCTCCAAAATTATTTCAAATTACTTCAAACAAGCATCAGGAGACTGGGATCTTTGCAACAAATTATATAGAGTTCTGTTTTTAAAGCTTGAATCCAAATCTGAGCCTGCTCCTTCCTGCCAACAGCTCTGGATCTGACGAGCATGCAGCCATGCAGGGATGGTCACCTGAGACCCCACCTTGGGCAGGCACAAGGCACAGAATCTGAGCCACTGCAAACCCATCCACAACTTCTGTATCAGACAAAACCTCCGTAATTTAGAGCTGTGAGCAGTGACTCTTTTTTTTCCATATTGCTGTATAACTTAGCTGCTCAAGGATGCATTATGGACGTGGCCCACTTTTAAAAACAAACCCATTTATCACGTAATGAAAAGCACAGACAGAACCCCTAGAGAACTTAGCTGAATCCCCTGTTTGACGTAATGTGTGCCCACAGAATCAAACCCATTCATTATCAGGGAACTTATTTACTGGGGAATGGAATAATATAAATAATACAATAATATCAAATAAAGGAAACACAGATAATAGCATGAGTGGTGAACACACTCCAGAATCAAACCCTCTTGTTTGGTGTCACTTGCACATTACCTTGGGGTGAAGAGATAGATCTTCACACAGACCTTTAGATAGCCCGAGGGACCAAAGAATGTGGAGATAAGTAAACAGCTTCCTATTGCACCCATCTGAAGTACACATCTCATTTACGTGACCTTCATTACAATTCAGAGATGGCACAAAATGAAATCTCGATTCTTATCAGAAGCCATGATTCATCTTGCAATGCACTAATGATGATGTTTTTTAGCTTCTACTAATTAATTCCTAACTTAAAATTGCAGATGCCACTAGAGAAAGGACAGAAAATTCTTCTGATGTCAAGAATGGAGTTCAAAACGTCCCCGACAAATTGGAAAATTGACTTAAAAATAGGATGAAAGTAAAAGAAGTCTGAATTAAATTAAAATTACCCCTAAGTATGATAGATAAGTGGGATTAATCACCCCATGGATACTGATCTAGTCTGGTCATAAACTGGCCTTTGGTCAACCATGTCATGTCATTACAAAAATGTTTAATGTCATCCCAGGGCACACAGTAAAGAGGAAAACTCGTGAAATATGAGAAATATTTCCTTCCAGTGCACCCTTCACTGGTAAAGAGTCAGCTCAAACACATTATTCACTTTTGAGTACTGCTCTCCATGGAATAGACCAAGGGGCTCTGCTTAGTTTAAAGAAGTTTTGACTCCCTGCTATGAGGTGGATTAATGTAATGTATTGCCAATTAGATTAAGACAGTGAGAAACAAAGACAAAACTAAAACCACCTTCCTCCACTCCTTCACACTTGTTCTTCCCAGGCTCAGCTTCAGTCCCAGCTCTTCTACCTCCTCCCCGAGCCACACAGGAGGATGGGGAACTGGGATTGTGTTCAGTTCATGACCTTTCATCTCTGCTGCTCCTTTCTCCTCATGTTGTTTCCTGATCCAGAACACGGTCCTTCCCAGGGGTACTGTTCTTCAAGAACTGCTCCAGCAGCACATCCCATTAGGTGTAGACTGCTTCTGCCTGGGTCCCTCATGGGTCACACGTCCTGCCAGAAAACCTACTCTTGCGTTGGCTCCTCTCCATGGGCTGCAGCTCCAGCCCAGATCCTGCTCCTGTGGGGAGTCTTCATAAGCTTCAGCGTGGGCTTCTGCTCTCCTGTAATCCTCCATGGGCTGCAGGAAAACAAGGTGCTTCACTGTTGTCTTTCCTTAGGATGCAGGGAAATCTCTGCTCCAGTGCCTGGAGCACCTCCTCCTCCCTGTCTTCTTCACTGATCTGCATGTCTTTGGGGCTACTTCTCATATTTTCTCACCACACCTTCTCACAGCTGCTGTGCAGCTTTTTTTTCCACCCTTTCTTAAGAGCATTGCTGATGGGCTCAGCTTTGGCCATTGGTAGGTCCATTGGAGGCAGCTGGGACTGGCTTATCGGATGTAGGGTGCCGCTTCTGGTGTCTTCTCATGGACAGCAGCCCTTCTGCTGCCAGAATCTTGCCATGTAAACCCAGTATAGGACACGAGCCCATGATGGTGTTGAACAGGATGAGGATTATGTGCTTAAACTGCAGGAAGGGAGTGTTAGCCATTCTTGTGGTGTTAGCCATTCTTGTGGTGTTAGCCATTCTTGTGGTGAGGCTTGTGAAGCACTGGGATTTTATGGGAAGGCTTTGAAATCTTCATTATAGGATGTGTTTAAAAACAGACTGGAAAACCTCATGTGAAAAATTATCATACTGCAGAACAAGGGGAGAGGGGAGGGCCTCCTGAGACCCCCTCCAGTTCTGTGCTCTTGTCAGGTTCAGAGAATTAGTTATCGGTGTCACATGAGGTAACTTTGCTCTGGGCCAAACCCATGATCTGGGATTTTAGTTGGCTGATTTATTATTACCTTTTCTTATTTAGCATTTTGTGATAATTTCTTAGATTTTTCTTCTCTTTTTCTCTCTTTTTTTTCTTACCTTAATTCAAGTTTTTGTGCTTGTGTACTCTGTTTCTTATAAGCTATTATCTCTTTGTCTATCTGAGATTTTATAGTGCTGTCCATGTCCATTACCATTCTGTTTTACTCTTTACTGCTTGTAATTGACAGCAGTAGTAGTGTCTAGCAGACTTCATAAAGTGTTTGGCTTTCTTTTGCTTTCTAGCTAAAAAATTCTGCTTTGGGGTTTGCCCTTTAAAGTGTAGAATGTATTCATTTATGTTTTGTTTGTGCCATCAGCATGGCTCCTGTTAACAAACAGACTGTTTCCGAGAGTGGATATTTTCTGGTAATTGCATTTTTCCCCAGGTGCAGACATCATGCATTCAAATATTCCATGCTGACCTCTTTCTTTTAGGCTATCTACATAGGCTGTTAATGAGCTTGAATATTGCATTGAAGGCTTGTTGACAGCTCCCCAGAGAAGAGTAATCTTCTGTGGATGGAGTAATAGCAAGCAGATATTAAAGTCTGTTCCCGAGATACTCTGCCTGGGAGCTTTGTCAAGTGGAGAAAGCCATTTTGCTCTTCACGCTATGCAGTAATGGTAGAGAAGGGAGCATATTGCTGCTGCTCATGTCCTGGTGTGTCTCTATGGAATCCCATCTCCAAGACAGGACCAACCAGACACCACAGGCCATTACCTCTTTCCCTGACCTTTCCTGCAGGAAACAGTCTGCAGGAAACAAATATCCTGAGCATAGGGATTGGGAGGGCTCCCAACCTGCACAAGCAGAGAACCAGGAGTGCCGAATGGGACGTGGGAAACACGCAGCAGCTTGTGCACAACCTGTGTGCTGCTTGGTTGGACCAGTAGAGCCCTAGCCCATGACAAGGGCTCACGGACACCGTGGCTGTACACATGAACCCAGTAATATGACTTCCTTAACAGCTGTATTTGCCTGAGCATTATAGTCACATTGAAAAGACTATCCAAGGCAATTAACTTTATGGCATTACTGAATTAGAGACACTAACTTCTCAAGGCCAGGAAATTTAGATAAACTATAAACTTCTCTGAAACACATTGGATTTTACCTCTCATTTCCTGCCCTTTTCATAAACACTCACAAAGGTTTCCCAGTACACTATCATGCAATCACAACGATGAGTTACTTTAGAAAACATCCTGGGTTTTAAAAAGCGAATATTACTTTGCCAAGTTGTGAAGTCTAAACCCACAGCTGCCCTTACTGGGGTAGAAAGTTAATGTGCAACATCTGTAATAGACTAATTGCTGCTCTCAAGCCACAAAAAGGTAATAGTGAACTGTATATCTGTGTTTGTGTTAACATCAGGGAATGAAACAAGGAAGAAAACAAGAAAGGAACAAAACAGTGAACCAAGGAAGCAAGGAAGAAACAAAGGAAAAAAGGAAGGAAAGAAATATGTCAAGGCTCTCTGATTTTAGGTATATTGAGAAAAAAATCTTTGACATCACAGAATGGTTTGGGTTGGAAGAGACCTTAGAGGTCATATAATTCCAACCCCTCTGCCATGGGCAGGGACACTTTCAGCTAGACCAAGTTGCTCAAAGCCACATTCAACCTGGCCTTGTACTTCTCTATTTTAATAGTGATTTTCAAACTTTTAGTGTTTGAAAAGCTGAAGGCATCTGTCACTTGCTTTTTCTTTTAGAGGAAGGAGGATGTGACAGAATTTGGTCACTAAAAAATGAGGTACTCCTACTCATTAGGCACTCCTGCTGTTCCCAATCCCAAATACAGCTCACTAAGCTCAGAACATACAGAAATACAAGAAAACCACCATCAAACCCACAGAAGTACTGTCAGTATACTGGTAGTATCCAGAATTACTTCTTAGAAGTGGTACCTGAAAAGGCTGTCTGACAAAGACGTGAGCACTTGTACCCACCTGAGAAAGTGAGAAGAAGACAGCTCTCTCAAATTCTGTTGCTAACAACCTCCTCTGGTATACTGAGCAGCCTCTCCAACTGAGTTAAAACCACTGGATGAGGTAGGACAGATCGGTTCACACGTTGCCAGGCTCTTACTCAAACCTTTCATTAGAAACACCCAGAACAAACATCAGCAGCAACAAGGGCAAGAACAGTGTACACTGCCGTGAGATTAAGCTTTTGGTAGCACGGAAAGCACCAGTTTCTCTGGAAGTCTCATGGAAAAATAAGAAATGTAGTTGGAATCAGCTGTTGACCACACAATGATTATTTAAATACACCGAGTCTGGCAAAAATACACACCCACGCTACCTTTTCTTATGTCTACTGTTTTTTCAAGGTGTAGCAATTCCACTTGGGATTCAGTAATGAAGTTGCAGTAATCTCTGTTTTAAATTACAGTTTGTAAAATGTATGGGATTTGCTCACACAGCATAATAATATTTCATTTGCATTAATAAGTGCCTCTTATGATCCAGAATTACAGTATTAGAAGATTGTGACTGTAGACACTTAATGAGAACTTTGAGGAAAGACAGCAAATGAAATAGGCTCTGACATCCAATGTACACCTACACAGCTGCTCTACCACATGACATTTCTATTTGGACTTCCCTCCAACAATATTTGACAAGTGATGAAAGCTGGGCTGTTAAACCTGACAGTCTCTCAAGTCTGTTACCTCTGGGATACTTTTTTTTGTTAAAAGGCTCTTAGCTTTGGGTTTTCCTGAACTCCTACTTCAATAATTTGAAGATCATTTTCAAGAGGAAGAGTAGAGAATAATTATCCAAATTGATCTAGCTGAATATTTAGGAAATTCTGACAAAGACTGGGAGATATAGGTTTGGGTGTAAAAATATCTGATATTACCTTATGTCCAATACTTAGAGCCTTAACCCCCTGCTCAGTTTCTACATAATACTTCAATGTCTACCTTTGTTGTAGGCAAGTTCCCTAAATGTCTCATCCTTGACAGAGAAAGAGCCTCCTTCATTTTGAGGGAATATGCCCATCTGCCCAGTTGCTGTGAGGACTCATAAGCTAGACATTTCTGCAGACATCTATCTCAGTGACAGGGCTCAATCTCTGAACTGTTTCAGCCCATGCCTACCAGATGAAACACTATTTAAAACAGCAGTAACGTCTCCTTTTCCCTGAAAGCCATCTAAAGTACTCATCCTTCCTCTGCTGCCAGAGCAAGTAAATATTATGCAACTCCCTGGGGAGTTTTCTGATCATTGTGAATGGTTTATTGTGGACTGAACTATTCCTTTGCTTCTCATGGAGTCCCCACATATTCACTGCACTTGAGAGACCAAATCAGTGTGGAGCAGCTATAGCACCAACTAGGAGGACAGAGGCTTCTTTTCCAGTTTCTACATCAGTAAATAGTTAAATTTAAATCTTTGACCATTCAGCTTAACAGCCTCTAAAATCTCACAATAAATATCTGCCAGACTGTGGAAAAAGTGTGCAAACATTGTAGCAAATAGCAGAGTTGATCTATACCTTCTCTTTTTCAGAAATCTGCAAAGACATCTTTATCTCTGCAAAAACGTTTCTCGTTCAAAGCAAATGACATGGGCAGTGTGAATGAACAGGCTCTGAGTGTCAAAGTCTTGGGTAGAAATGAAAATACCTGAATATCTGAGATATAAACAACTGCCTTGTAAAATAGTTTGCAATAATAGGATGGGCTCACCTGTAATTTCCAATCCAAAGCACCTTGAATCTTCAAGGTAGATAAAATATTTCTCTGAAATTACCTCCCATCCTAGTCCTTACCTTTAGGTATGTGCTTAGAGCAGTGCTGTGACAAAGCCGTGCAATTAGGCTGTTTCCTCGTGCCCTGCTCATGTCTGTGCAGCAGAGATCCAAGAAAGCTGGAGTTGTTTTTGTAATCAGATTTTAGATGGCTGTAGATGTTTCCCGTGAATGGGTTATTTGACAATATTTTTGTAAAAAAAAATGTTCCATATATATCCTTGTGCTCTTAAATAGATGTTTTATATTTTAAATGACAGAAAACCCCCCTGATGCTCTTCCTGATATGAAAAGCCCAATTGGACTTGATTTCCTGGAGAGTAAGACAAAGTTTTTGTGGTTCATGAATTAGCATCACCAAACGAACGTAAGGCATCAAAAGAACTCAGCATGGAGAAATTTATTGTAGCTCTACTGTGATTTTTGAGGGAAGACTATTACAACTGCTCTTCTCTGTCTCAGCCTTTGCTATAGGGAAGAGATTAGTGGCATATTGTTCTTTCATGGAAATTGTGAGTTTATTAACAGTTTCTGTTAAATTCAATAAGAGAAACTGCCCAAGGCTGAATTCAACAAAAGCTAGATCTTATTCCTTAAATCTTCAAGGGGAAACAGTGTCTAAGTAAAAAGCAGCAAAGAAAAATGGGACCTTCTCTGGGAGGCAAAGCTAAAATAAATCCTCTGTGTACAAGAGACCAAGGGCTCTGGCAAACCATATCCTGGGCTGCATTTGAAGAGTGTATCAACAGGTTGGAGAAAATGACCCATCTCCTCTATTCTGTGCTTGTGAGAACACATCTGCAGTACTGCATCTAGTTTGGGGCTCCCCAGCGCAGAGAGAGATGTGGACATACTGGAGCAGAACCAGGTTAGCAGAAGGTTTGCAGGAGGGCTGGGAACTGGAGCACAGGATACATAAGTATAGGTTGAGAGACCTGTGGTGGTACAGCCTAATGAAAACAAGGTGAAGAGATCTTAGTACTGTCTATGACTACTCATGGAAAAGCAATGTCTTTCTATCATAAACTTCACTACTTTTCTTTATGGAAGACTTTTTCAAATGGAGTGAAAAGCATTTGTTACTGCAGGAGAGACTACAAAACAGGGGCTTTTACCAATTCAGTCTTAACCTTGAGAACTTTTCACTGAAGCTGGTGAGGCTCTGCTTAATATCAGAACAAAGTACTAAACCTTGGAGTAGGACACCTGCCACAACAAAAAAATCTGTCTCTCTTGAAGACATCTTTAAACTCATTCGGTATCTGATTTGATGGGTGATTTCTTTCATTATGTGGTCAATGTATCTGGTTTGATTAGATCACGGCTTATTTGACTTGATAGGTGGTATATATTGGTCCATAAAAGATGGATCGGTTTTGACAGGTGACATGGTTTGGAACTCAGTCAGAAACATTGATATGGGACGGTCACTTTGGATACTGATGTACAGCTTACCAAGGGGCTGCATGCTTTAATAAATATATGGTGTGTTTACAGTATGTAACCAAACGTGCTTTTTCCCAAATGTACTGAATTACGGAGCATCAAAGAGTCTTCCTCATTATCTTTGTTTCAGGTTTATTGTCAGGAGTAATTAGCATCCACTAAGAATGAATGCACTGTGTTGTTATTTTTGGTTATTACAGAGTTTCTTAATTCTGTTTCTTGCCCATGTGCCATGTTTGTTACTTGTAAGCTCTTTAGCATAAACTTTCACCTGCATGACTATGTGTCGGCTCAGGTGATCTCTTTTTTGACTTTTTTTTTTTTTTCATTATAGAGCTAAACCAAAAAGTTTCAGGTTAGGACTTGTAAGGCTGAATAATATCTAGTTCTAGGCCTCATTTTCAAGAGTGATGCTGCTTGATTGGAAGATGTACAAGGAAAATGAAAAGACCTCAAGAAAAGTTCATGAAATCTAGACAGTGAGCTGTGTAGAAAGGCTGAAATATTTGGGGTTGATTAGCTACAGGAAAGGAGAGAAACAAAGGAGAAATAATAGCAGTCCCTACATCTCTGGGTGTTTGCTACGGAATACAAAGCAACAAATTGTTCTGCATATCAAGTGAGGATGAGAGAAAAGTAATCAGTTTAAACAGCTAAAATGAAAACCTAAAGTTAGATATTAGCAAAAGCTTTCTAACAAAGTAGTTAATACTGAAATAGGTTATCTAGGGAGTTTGCAAATCACTACTGCGAAAGTTTTGCAACTCAAACATCTCAGCATTTATTACTTAACATCCAAAAGAATGAAGGAAAAGGTATCCACCAACAAACTATTTTTTTCCATTTATTTTTCACTGTCTTCAGCCTTATGGTCAGCTTTGCCACTCAGGGAGCAATATGATGTGTGATGTAAAATACTAGAGACAACAAAAAACCTGTGATCCTTGCTCATCACATTGCTTTCTTTTCCTACAAGGAAGATTCTATTTACTTTGCTGACACTCATTGTGGATTCAGTCACATGATCCTGCATTCCTCTGTTCTTTTCACTAAAATGAATGAAGCTGGGTATGATAAGCATTGGCAAGTGGAAGGAAAAAATCAGTGTCTGATTTTGCAAGCAGGTTTTGTATTATTTAGACATAATAGCACTGAAGTGTCTCCCTTGAAATGCAGTGTGAGATACTGATGTGGCAAGAACAGTAATTGGTTCTCCAATAAATCAAGGCGTTTGTCACAGTTCTGCTTACACATGTGACAGTCACTTTTCCTGTTTCTTTCTTGTCCATTTTTTGGCCCACGGAAGGCTCTGCACTGAGCTGCTAGGTCTTTGTTTCATTTATGTAGTTATGTCTGAGGGAGGAAGGCTGATTGACACCTTAATCATTCTAAGTCAGGAAGGGCACAGTATCTGAGAAGAGCTGCCACACAAGAACAATCACTGCTCCTACATCTGACAGACTTTACCTTCAGATGGGAAGAAGATACCACACCAGCTGACCGTTTCTACACCAGCTCTGCAAATGTTTTGTAGGTGGGTTAGTCAGAGTTGGACATTTCTACTACATTCGTTACTCAGTGCCTGATGTACTTGTGTTCTCTGTGATGTGGGAGCCTCTCTGGAAAGGACCAGACTGTCACCCCTAAGCTTGTTTGAGAGCTCTGAATTTTTCTCATTTATGAAGAGCATATGTGGGCTGCATTACGTTTTGGAAGGGTGCAAACTACTAGAAGTTGTGGAAAAAATAGATCAGATACTGTGTAGGGAAAAAAAAGTATAATTTTGTCAGGTTTTTGACAAGTGGAAAAAAAAGCTTCTTGAAAACGATTAGCTTGTGGAATAACCTCTCAAAGGAGTGTGATAGGCATATGATGCTGGGCATTGCTCTATAGAGTGGTCAGTTAAATGATTCTTCTTTAGTCTAAAGGTAGCAAAAGTAACTGCAGAAATTATTTTGTCCCCAAGATGTCTTCTTTTCCCCTCTTTTTTTAGTTAATATTTGTATCATGTCATCTAAAGATAAAAGAAGCTGATGTTTGATGTAGCACTTTTGTCTTTCAGTGTTTACAGAAGAGAAATCTCATTATTTTTTCCTAATTGTATTTTCTAGCGTGAAAGCCCTAGAACCTGCAAATCATTTACATTTCTTTTGAACTTTCTCTGTCAGCTTCAGCAGCAGTTGGAGGTCAGAAGCAATACGGATTTTCTCATGATACCCTTTGTTTCTAAGGCATCACACCAGAATGCAATATGAATGTTTCAGTGGGTCCAAGTGTGAAATGTAATGTCCATATCTCATTGATTATGTTCACCTCCCTGGATTTAAAAGTTCCCTGCATCATTTAAGGAGGCAAACTCAATTTCACAAGTGCTGACATATTAAACACACAGTACATTGCTCAGAAAGATGTCTTTGTTAGCTTTGCCTCACTGGTAAGCAAGATTAAATGGCTGATGATGACCCAAATTCAGCTCAGTTCTGAATATCATGAAGTAGCTCACTGACTATTAGAAAACTACCAGGTGACAGAAACACTGAAATTCAATTTGAGTATTTCATGAGCTCACGCTTCCAGGGAAAGGGAGAAAAAAGGATTGCTCTGTATAAATTGAACAGGGAGCTTTTTGCTATTCCCCTGCCCCAAGCCTTATCAAAACAAAGCTGTCAGAAGGCAATCCGCAAGTGTGAAGCTCTGTGCTGCTGACTTCTGGGTCCTGATTCCATGACAGTTGCAGTACTGTCATGAGTCTGTTTTGGCACTGACTCCAGGACTTCCCCAAGGAAGGGAGGTGGAGAGTATGCCTAAAGCAACAGCAGTAGAAAAAAGCATCAAATCAGGCAGAGCACATTCCCTGCTAGTATTTCCCATCCCACATCCATCAAATTGTTTTTATCCCACTTCAAGGCCAGAGGCTGAATTGTACCTTTCCACAGGAGAGATTAACATCTCAGCTAACAGGATTACCATGGCTGCAAGTGGATTTACAGCCTAATCCTTTGAAATGAGGACCGAATTTCCACAGACCACCCCTGATAAATGCTTGTACAACTCCCTGATGAAAACCTTCCAAGAAAACAATCCTGTGTTCTCTTTGGGCATCTTGTCAGTGTTGCCTTTCCACAGTGATTAGAAAGTTGGTCCTAACTGGAACTTCTATTTCTTTGTTTCAAATTGCATCAATTGCTTACTTTGTTTTTTTTATATGCCCGTTGATTGTTCTCATGTTTTATTTTAGTATTCCCTTTTCTGGACTAATTAGGCTCATTTCCTTCAATTTTCCACAAAGATTTTCATCAGTGTTGGTCTCCTGTGACCTCAAGAACTTTTACAGCCCTCTTGAATTAAGCCGTCTTGCCACCATCCTTAGCCCCTCAGCTCTCCAGTGGCTTCCAGCTACCCTTGAATCATCTGCTATCCTTTTGTTCTCCTGTCATTTAATGTACTTTCTTTTGCCACGTACCATATTTTGCAATTTATTCTTTCTTATTCTGTTCCTTCTGCACTTTTGTTATACTTCTGTGTCCACTCTTCATTTTGTAGTTTTTAAAATATGAATTCCTGATGCAGTTATGATGACTTTTTATTACAGCTTCTCTCTCTTTTCCTCACTAGGATAGCTTTTTATTGTGTGAAATTGAACTCCTTCACCCTCCTGATTACATTCCCTGCAGAGCCCTCCTACAGACTCTGGATCTGGTGAAGTCTGCTTTTCTGATGTTTATGATCTTCATTCTGCACTTTTGCTGTTCTGTAGAAGACTGAACACTGTAACCTTCAATCCAGTCATAGGGTAGGTCAGTATTTCACAATGTGCCTTCATCACGACGTGGTATGGAGGTTCTCTACCCTTTCTGCCCCATTTAGAGGGCTACTGGGCCATCTGTAGTTGTAGATGAAGAATGAAACTGGGTCAAAGAAACTTGACTCTTTCAAATGTGTACCAGGCAAATGAGGATGTGATATGTCCTCGTGCTCTTTGAGCGCCTGTGATGTGCCCCAGCAGAGCCAACTCTTCAGAGGCAGTATTTATGAATATTAGCAACAATGTAGTAGGACAATTATATATATACCATAGTATTTGGAGAAAAAACAGCAGTAAGAGCAACTGTAGCATTTATGATTGAAATTTGCTGTCTATGTTTTCCATTTTCCAGTGAAAGTGGCATACGAGGGAAGTGAGTGAAGGCCCAGTTCTTCTGAGAGGTGTGCTTGAAGCTGAAGTCCTCTTTAACAAGGAGAAAGAATTGGCCCATCAGAGGTTGGTGAATAATGAATAATCCCCATTCAAAGCCGAGGACTGACGTAGATAATTTCCCAAGGTCCTGCACAGTGTTGTCTTCTTCTCAGTGTTTGATTATCTTCTAACATGAGTGCCTACACATGTTAACAGTTTCACAGAGGCATCCCTTTTGCAAACTATTCCCCTTCAGAACATTGTCTGGGACCATAAAAGTTCTCCTTTTTAAGGCCACATGCCCCCTTTCCAATGATTTTAGTTAGTATCTTGGTAATTATGTCATGGAGTACAATTCTTAAAAGTATGCTGACATTTCAGACTCAGACCTGAACTCACATTCTTTTGGCTGTTTATATTGTCTCAAAGTGTGTACAGAGTGTGTCAATGTCGAGAAATGAAATGTGCTGTGACAGGAGACTACAGAGCTCATTGCTTGCCTCAAACAGAGGCACTGATCTAAAGTCAGGTGAAAAATCTGTCTGCATGGAGCAAGGAAGTAGTGTTTATTTCCATTATAAATGTTTTAGATTGTTAGAAGCTTTTTCATAGGCATTTAACTCTTGGTAATAGATAGAACTGGTAGAGACAGCTTTTCCTTTAGAGCTAGAGGAAGCTACTGCAGGCAAAATCCCCGATGAGTCTTACTGGCTGTGAACTTTTACTCATTCTTTTGTATCAGCTAATGTAAATTTGGGATGGGAATAAATGTTTCCAAAAGCTAAGACAATTCTCCTCTTGAGTTTATAATAACGGGTGAGTATGCAGCAGTTTATCTTTTCCTCTTTCTCTCAAATTAGTGCCTCTTAAATTAGTGCCAAGTGCTAGATCCATAATGAATCTCTCTGCTCTCTAACATGAAATAAACTAGTCTTGAGCCATTACCTGAAAAGACAATCTCTAAGACAAATGCTTAGAGGACAGTAACTAGGAAGTGTCATGGTTTTGTGTTTTGTGTAGAACCATCTCTGGTAAGGGAGAAGGGGCTGTAAAGATGGCTCCTGTGAGAAGTTGCTCAAAACTCTCCGGAGCTCTGAGCCAGACCCACTGGTGGGGCTGAGCCAATTGGGCACCTCCACCTATGGCTGGTGGTGGTGCAAGGAGCTGAGAGAGAGAGATGCGACCATGCAGACCCCAAGGTCAGAGAGCGAGGAGAGAAGGAGGTGTGCTGGAGCAGAGACTCCCCTGCATCCTGCAGAGAGAACTGGTGAAGCTGAGATTTGTTTACATTTCGTAGAAGACCCTGTGCCAGGGGCAGTGGCTATGGCCAGAGGAGGCCGTGTCCCGTGTGAGGGACCCTGCGTGGGCAGAAGCTGCAGCTGCTGGGAGCAACCCACACCAGAGAAGTTCGGTAAGGACTGTGTCTAGAGGGATGAAAAGGGATGTGAGCTACACCAAATCTGTTAGGCAATGTTGCTCCCTTTTGCAATTGATGCTGCATCCTTGCTTTATAAAGATGGTTTTGTTTGTCAAGCAGGAGAGGGCTGTAGGTGCAGATGTGATACCCAGGATTGCATTGCTGGTACAGCCAGACACATTCCCCATCAGCCTTATTCTGACCAGTCCTGAATGATGAGTTCTCTCCTCAAGGTGGGAAGTTAGTTTCCCTTTGCATAAATGTAAGATTTAAATATGATGTCAGGGTTACAAAGCTAAAAATTGGTACTGTACTGCCTCAGGTATCTAAATACAACATATGGTAAACAGGACTGTACAGATACAAGCCCATTTTCATCAGCAAGGCTCAATTGTCATGTTTTGTTAGGTCTGTTTTGTGAAGCGAAGGCAGAGTTGATGCACATATGGAGTGTAACAAAGGATTTCCTACTATGCCCCAGGAAAACTGACAAACCCAACCATTCTCTAATTGAGTTGTGTTCCACTGTACTGAAAAACGTGGACTTTTTAGCAAATAGCTTTAAAGCAAATTAAAGAGCATCTTAGGCTATCATAGCTTGCAGTTTTAGCTGGGTGCTACTATGTCTGTCCATAGTAATAGTAAATCATGGCATAATTGTTTCAAGTGGTCTAGGTATTTTAATGAGAAAGCCATACCATAAAGGCTGGCAAGACAGCTAGCAGATATCAGTTCCAACTATGCATCACCATTACTGGGAGACAGAAGCAAATCTAAAATATTTGTTTTACAGAAGAACTTACAGAGCTGTTAAAAAGAAATTTACATCTAAAAAGTATTTGGGGTAAGAGGGAGAAGCAAAGCTTTGTATGTTGCAGTATCATAATGAAAGCTTCAAACACAAATAGTTTGGTTTTCCTCATAAATTATTTGCATTGCAGCTTAAACAGTGTAAATTATTTGCATTGCAGCTTAAACCTGTGTTGTTCCACAAACTTCAGTGAAAACTGAAGAGTGATTTTTTTTCCTGTCAAGCTTCAGATATACAAATGATACATTAATAGCTTGAGATTGCAATGATTAAAAACTCTTAAAAAATCTTTCTTGAAGACAATTTGGTAGTGGTTTGGATGGCACTTGCAAACAGAAATGCTGCTTCAATGAACCTATCATTCCTCCAAGCAGGAAAGCTGGTTCTCTCTAAAGACTGGTTTCTACTGGCACCATCACCCAAGGTAACTTCCCAGCTGAGATCAAGAGTAGGAGTAGTGGGATCTAAAGTATTGGACTTCATGGCTGCTGATGGTTCTTTCATTCATTTTTCATCTACTGTCCACTCAAATCAAACTTCAGAGTGCTTAAAAATAGAAACACTTTCTATACTACTGATAAGGGTATAGCATCTTCAAAATACAATGACAGGTACTGCTTTCCACTGGCACTATGTGCAATGAACACCTCTTTTTCTAGACTAGTAGGAATTTATATAGATAGATAACAGCAGCAGATTTCCACGTTGCTTAAACCTTATAAACAAAGATGGAATGAAGCTCTATATTTTTCTGTCATAGGAACTGAAAGTAGCTGAGTTCACTGTCCTCTGTATTGAACAATGCTTCAGCTAAATCAAATATTTTACAGAGAAATGGTTATCAGTGTGAAGACAAAGAATTTGAAACTTGAGCCATTCACATTTCCCCCCCCACTAATTGGTATGCATAGTATTCCTGAAGTGAGCAACTACATGTAATAAATAGGATGAAATCCATTTTTGAGATACCAAGAATAAAAGAAACATTTCCAGAAGTGTATGACTAGTATATGAATAAACATGTTACTCTGTTTCTTAGTGGAAAGGCAAAATTAATGCGATCTGCTTCTGTCCTGGGCTTAGCTGGGTTGGGATTGATTTTCAGAAGAAGCTGAGGGGGGACACAGGCAGCATAGCTGGCCTGAATTAGCCAAAGGGATATTCTATGCCTTATGCTGTCACATTCAGTATGTAATTGAGGGGGAACTGGCAAAGAGAGGGGGATCAAAGCTCAGGAGTGGGCTGGGCATGGGGTTCTGATTGGTGAGCAATTGCATTGTGCATCACTTCATATGTTATTATTATTATTATTGTTTCTGTTTCTTCTCTCTGTTATGTTGTCCCATTAACTTGTCCTTATCTTAGTCCACAAGTTTTTTACCTTTTTCTTCACTGGAAAGGGCAGGAGTGTGTGAGTGGCTGCATGGTGCTAAGTTGCTGGTTGAACCTAAACCATGACAAATGTCCAGAAAGCCAAAGTACTGATGCACTATTGCTCACTAAAAGGTCAACTATGAGCAAGTGCCTTGTATTGTTAACTGTGAGAAAGAAGACCTCAGTCAAGAATCATTTGGAGACTATTAGTTGGCTGAGTTTGTTGAACGTCAAAGTAAAATACTTGTAAAGCTGACTGAATAATGTTGCTGCCATTAGCAAACTTCCTTGAGTGCTTTCAGGGTATGGATAAGGTACTGTAAGACTGGAAAAAGACAGTATCCAAGAGCAGTTCTCAGAAGGCATGTGGTTGCCCCAAAGAAAATAATCTCATCTCCATGTCCCTGGTGGGAACAGCCTCAGGAAATGGCCAGTGGAAAGAAGCGATGCATTGCCTGGTAGGGAAGGAAACTTTCCTCTTTGGGCACTTTCAAATGGAAACTAGGTAAAGGTAAAACCGCTATTTGGAGGGTCACAGAACTAACTGATTGCATTTTAAGGAGGTGCATGGACTAGACCATTTCCTGAGGACCCTTCCAGCTCTGATTCTCTGCAGTTCTCATGCTCCATAGAACTAAGCAAGTAGTCACTGTGGTTTTGAACCCTTAATTATTTTATTATTCTCATCGAATGATCTTCATTATAGCTATTGTGACAGATGCAGTGGCTGGCCGGGCTACATTCACCCTGTAGAGATGTCTGCCCAGTACATGTAACATTTATTTGGAAGATAAAAAATTAACACTGCTTTGGAGTTCCTTTATGGCTTCTGACACACACATCAATACCCTCTCAAAACTTGGAGAGAGCCTCCGAAGAGACAGTTCCATTATTTACACAACTTAATTTAAAAATATTGAAATGACATTGTCTGGTTTGGATTTTACTTGTTTTACTTAATGAGTCTCTCGACATAAAAGCATTTTTGGCAGGCACACTAATAGTGACTCAAGTGAAGGACTGATTTAAGACAGCTCATTTTCTTCTCAGCACCACCTGCAGCAACAGTACATGGTACAAAACAGCATCGAGTATGAAGTACCTCCTGTGTTTTCTTCCAGAGTTTAAAACCCCAGTGTAAAACCAATTCTCCAGGTACTTCTGCTATTGGCATACACTCATTTTCTCACAAGCCCTGGTTTGGACCCCTGTAATAGGCTGGAGTAGTAAAAACATGAGCAAACAGCTCAGCCTTGGAGGTGAATCCAACAGGTACAGAAGGGCAATAAAAATCCCAGAGGAAAAAAAGAGAAATAATCACTGAAGAACTTTACTATCTTACTTTTGTAGCTGGTGTCAAAGGTTTTTCCAAGCAATCCAATAAAGGAATTTACTGAATTTTCGTGTAAAGTGGTAACAGTAGCTATGAGATACAGGGGAAAGCATAAGAAAAGGGGCAAAATACATTTAATATGAATTGTTAAAAGATAAATTCCAGGAACAAAGAAAAAAGATAAGCTGAAAACAAAGTTCTAACAGCTAAGCCCTAAAAAGTTGTAAGAATAAGCCATTAGAAGTTCTTTTTGGGTGTGGTGAGAGAAGGAACTGATTGAGTACTTCAAAAAAAGACCGATGGATTTGCAAGCAGGGCAAGAAAAGCGACTGTACAGCAGCCAGGTGAGTATCTCAGAGCGTTTGTGCGATGCAGAGGACGTGCAACCGCAGCGAACGCCGAGCTACACCTGCTCCTTATCATGTGAGGTATTTATCACTCTACTTTTCAGCGCTCGCCCATCACCAGCTCCCTGCCTGCACGACCCAGCCTGCGGCTTCTCCTCCGTCCGCCTGAGCACCGCGCTCGCCTGTCGCCAGCGGCACCGCAGCCATACCAGCCCGTCTTTGCTTCAGGGAACCGCAGGGCTGATGTTTCAGCCCAGGCCGGCCCCGCGCCACCGCTGAAGCAGCGCCAGTGCGGGGCCGCCCCGCAGCTGCTGCCGGGCCCGCTGCGCTCCCTCCGTCCGCCGCGGCCGCGGGGGCGGGCCCAGCCCAGCGCGGGGGCCGGGTCGCGGCCGCTCACCGCCCCCTGGCGGAGCCGACCCGCCGCCGCTCCGCTCCGCGCCCGCTCGGGGCTGTGCGAGGCGAGGCCGTGCCCGTGCCGGTACCGCTGCCGGGCCCGTGCCCGCGGCGGAGCTGGAACTGGTACCGCTGCCGCGGCCGCGCCCGCCGCTGCTGGGGGAGGCGGCACCCGCGCCGCGCCCCCGCGCCCCGCCCGCCCCCGGCAGCAGCGGCGGCGGCAGCCTCGGCACCTCCGCCAGCTCGTCCGGCAGCTCCAGCAGCAGCAGCACCATGGACCTGTCCTTCATGGCCGCGCAGGTACGGCGCGACGGGGCGCACAGCCTCCCACCCGCCTTCCTGTCCTGTACCCCACAATATAAAGTCGCGGCGCCGCGGCTTCGGGAGGCAAGGAAAGGGAAAAATAAGTTTAAAAAGGGGGGAGAAGTAGGGTCCGGAGCCGGAGGCGCTGCCCCGGGAGAAGTTGCGGGCGGGGCGCGGCACCTGTTAGCGCCGAGCGGCCGGGGAGGGATGGGGAGCGCAGCATCTCTCCTCCCTCCCAAGGCAGGCTGGCAGGAGACGTCGCAGGTTGGATTTCTCGGCTCTTTCCCTCCCTTCCGTGCCGCGTTGGTGCGTGCATCTCTATTTTTGCAAGTCTCGGCACACAGAATGGAGCTTGGCGGGATCGGGAATGCCCTTCGGTTTTGCATGAACAAATTGTTTAAATTGCTGCCGCGTTCTGGGTTTCAGCCCGAGGCATGATGATGGGTGTTAGTGTTCCGTGTGCTCAAGCTTAATATGCTGAGAGTATGTAATGGTGATAAGCCACCCAAAGCCAAAAATCATCTCCATGAGTCCAGGTGAATTGGGGTTTTTAAACAGACAGGCAGTGCTGTGCTACAGGGAAAATCACACTCACTGAGCTGTCTTTACATGTTCTTCCAGGATAATTTCTTCTCTTCATGCAATGCCTAACTGTATGTATGTAATGGGTTTATTTTTCAAGAATGATTTGGATCCCAGTTTGAGCTTTTGCCAAAAGAACATCACCCACTCTTTAGAGGTGGAGTAGGGGCGAGGGAGGCCCTTCCGTACTGTTGCTGCCTGATCAATGACTTCAGCTGGAAGTGGTTGGAGGAAACCAAATTGGCATTTCATTAATACAATGTCTGTTTTGTCTTGTTCTCTTTCTAAAGCATAATTCTGAGGGGATGTCAGGCTCTGCCTTTCTGAAGGTAGCAGTGGGCTCACCAAGAATCTCTTTCATTGGGAGGCATTCCAAAGAATAGTAGTTTGTTTTTTTTTTTTTTTATAAAAAGACTTCAATGGGGAGGAGGGAGGTGTAATTACCACCAATTTTAGGTCTTCCTGGGAACTGGAGTGTTCAAATCATTGTGTGTGTCAAATCATTTTCCTGTGGTCCTTCTTGGCGTGATCAGTGAGCTCCCTGTGTCCGTCTTCTGTTCCCTAAGTGCTGAGTTGAAGTGGGATGCACTCGTTGCACAGAAGCAGAGGTGCAGCACAGTGAAAGGTTTTAGCAGTAATCAAGGCAGTGTGTGCAGAAGCTGGGGCTGGTACTGCCCTTTCTATACTCTCCTTTATTCTTGCTGTCCCATATATCTTCTGCCCTAGTTCTGTGCATTCGAAGAGTCACAGAGCTGAGTGCTTTAGTCCTCTTAGAAGAGTTCTCTATACAAATATGTCTTATGCTTACAAGGCTATTAGTGCATCAATTTACAGTGAATTATGTGCTTTTCTTGCTGATTCTCTGGGGCTGGTTTCTTGGTTCCTTTTGTCATAGCAAGTGACAATAATTTTTTTACACGTTATTTTTGTGAATTTGGAGAACCTGCCCTTCCTTGGGCTACATCTTTTTAAGGATAGCAGGGAAAGCTATCTGTGAAGTGAGGTTTGCCCTCCCCAGCATGAGTAAAGATGGGGAAGTTCTCAGGGGAGTATTTGTGTTATTAGCCCTTTATGAACCGTAGGAGAGGATTTGTTGGGCTCTTCTACTGAAGGAAATGAATCCAGATGTTAGGTGACTGTGTACAGCAGATGTTATACTTACCTCTGTTACTCCCCATCATAGTCCTCTTGCACCTTTCTTTCGGAACCCTGCAACCCTTTCCATTCCTGTCAGCACAATGGCATTTAACCCCCAGACTTTCACTACTCTAATTTAGATATTTCCTTTCTTCAACTTTCTATTCCCTGCTATACCTTTTTGTCTTTTTTCTCCCCTTTTTTTGAATCATCTCTGTGGTATCTGGTGGTGTGGTCCATTGAGATGACCTTCAATAAGTGATATGTGAGAACAGAGGAGAGTTACTGACCTGTGCTCCCTGCTCATGACTGCTTTTAAAGCTTTTGCTCTCATTAACATCCTTGTGACCAACAATGGGGATTGCATTTTACTTAATGAATACCAAGTATGTTAATACTTCATGTGAAAATAGGTAGTGCCTCAATGGAGATGCTTAACGGTGTAAAAGCAATGGTTACCTCTCAAGTTAATTTAGTTTCTACATGACACTGTAGACTATTTATGTTCCTATATGTTGCTTTTGTGTGTAATTCTTACCACACCTTTGCACTGCTCAGTAGGGATCCAAGTTGGCTTTGGTAGCTGTCTTGTGAGATGCCATAAATTATGTGTGCTGTAGAGCCCCCTGATGTAGGCACAGAGACAGAAGGTGTGTGTGAGGTAGGTTAACACTTGCAGTCTCTGTGACACTATTGTGTGTTATGGAGGCTTAAAATCTGGTCTTTAAAGTGCATGGGATGAAAGTGTAAGTCCAGGTGGTTAAATAGTTAACAGTCTTTTGAGTAAAGTTGTGATACCTTTGCTATAAGGTTCAGTTGGGTGAGAGCTTGTACATCTGGACAACTGTGTTGCTGTATTCACCTCTTCAGAAACTTGAATGCAAGGAGTCCTGCTTTCTAGAAGCATTGAGTATACAAAGCTGTATGGATAAACCGCAGCTTTCATATTTGGTATCTCCCCTGCTTTTTAAGATGTCTGTGAGACAGTTTGTGCCTGGAGGCCCTAAAACCGTTTGTGCCAGCAAAAAGATACATGAAATGCCTCCCCAGATTATATATTTGATGCTATAGGAAGGATAACATTTTGCTGATAAAAATTGTTGTTGTGGAGTGGGAGACTGTCAGGTAGTAATGCTAACAAATGTGTGCAATGTAGATACAGCACGAGGGGTTAGATGCCCAGCTTAAGGAACCGCCTCTGAACATCACGGCCCTAGTACATTTATTAGCTATGTCATGAAGAACAGCTTTAGGCTGTAATCATTAGATCCGTTGTTAAAACATACCGATTTGCATCTGTGTGTTCATCAGTAGTTGGTTGTGCAGTCTTGGATGTTCTGTTTTGCAAGTGATTTTAGTTAAGGTTGGTGGTGCTCATAAGCACGACTCACACCTAGTCAAAGTGCTTTTTTTTTTTTCATTTTAAATCCGTATTTTAATTAAAGTAATCCTGTACACCTCAATGTGCTATGCCAAGATGTTCAGCCACCGCTGAGCTGTATGCCTGGCTCATTTCCGTGTGGTGTTCAGTGATTTCAGAGTGCTCTTGTAGTCTAGGTAACCTCAGAAATAGCCTCCTCTTATAAGAAGAGACTCTTGTTGCCAGCATAAAAGCCTCTTTTGGGGGATGCTGAGCTTGAGGTCCAGGCTAAGAGCACTAGTGCTTCTCGGCAGGTGTCAGGGGTTTGCTGTCAGATGCCAACTGGTGAGCTGCGCCCCTCCCTGCTTCTGACACACTAAAATTCATATCTGTTTAACAACCAGCTAAAGCATTTCTGATGGAAAAAGCTATAGCAATGAAAATTGCATCTGGGTTAATTTAATTGAATCTAGGAGCAGGGTTGAAATGTGTATCCAACTTGGGAAAAATAGAGATATATGGTGGGGAGAAACTGGGAAGCTGGAGAAGAAACATATGATGTCATGGTCTTCAGCATGGTACAAATCAATATGAGATGAACAGCACCTGCAATCACAATGATGGTTGTCTGGGTTTCAGTATTTACGTTTGCAATTTGTAAGCAGTTTCGGAAATCTTTGTTTCATAGTGAGAACGAGGAATGTATTTCTTTAACTTGCAATATTTTCATGTCTCCATACAGTAAAAATACTATTTTAATTATCAGGTGGATGATCTTTTCTTCTTTTTACATAAAGAGTAAGGAAATGCTACTAAGAGCCTTGGGAGCATGGCCATTGCTGTGGGGTTTTTGGTCTCAGTCATCAATAATTTACATATGAATTATCTGTTGATTCTGTATGTTCAAAGCTCTTTGTAAACAATTTCTGAGGATTTGAAATGCATGAAGCTGAATTCTTTCGTGTTTCTCTTCAATTATTAGAAGTTTTATTTGTTCAATCTTTCACTTCTATCGCAGTGCTGAGGATTTGGTTGTTTTTAAGTTAAAAAAACCTGTGACATGCCTCAGGATCTGCAGAATCAAATAAACAAATTTGACGTGGAAAGCAAAACCATTTAAACAATAAATATAACTTCAATTTAATTTGGTTTATGTTCTATATTCCTCCTCTAGGATTTCAGGTCTGACTGGTGATCGTTTAAGTCACTCTGAGCCATCCATTGCGTTGGCAGTAGTTCAGGTCACTTGCCACAGAACAGCATGGTGGTCCTTGGTGTACATTGAAGAAACCTTATAGCTACCTATAACCATGATGGAATGATAAGTCCAAGGCTACCATGCCTCCAGATGAAACAAGTATTATTAAGAGCTACGTAACTTCTGGAAAGTACTAGCATACATGGAATAAAAGAGATTTATTTAGGACATATTTGACTTAATACTTGTATTTTCCAGAAAATGCAGACTGCCCATGTCTATGCTGCAAAGCTGGTGTGTGCACAGAGGGTGTGCTTTACATTTTTGGACACCCAGTCACCTGGACAAAGCTGATGCATTCCCCAGACAGCCCAAACATAAGTGCAATATACTTTGATTCCTTTCTAATGAGATTTCTGGATGCTAGAGAATGCACAGTTAGCATGTGCTGTACCAGTGCAGAGGAAGCAGATTGCAGGATAATTCTGCATCTGTCTTCACACTTTTTCTTTATTCATTCTCCATTTCTGGGTTCAAGAGGGATTCAAAGCTGTTATTACCTGTGTGCTCTCTCTGCAGCAATGCAATCTGAAGGTATTAAAAGCAAGATGGTTTAGATTTGTGGGTCTGGTAGGCTATTCCCATCAGCTCGAAACAGAATCCAGGCTTGCTCAACATGAGCTTGTGTGTTTGCCTATGTGCACCACCTCTGTATCGGGAAAACTGAATTCAGTGCTCTAAGCCAAACCACGTGGAGGATCAGGATTTAAAGATTCATGAACCTCTCCATGTCAAAAATGACCTTGATTGTATTCTAGGCCTAGGAAAAAACCTCTTCGATCCATAACATCAAGCATTAACAGTATTAGCTAGGAGAATGTATGCATTCTCTTCCATGACCACCTCAGTGCTCACTTAGGAGCCATTGATCTATCAACTCTGCTTTCTTCCAAAGATTAAAGTAATTTTCTCTGATATCCTTTGATTTCTTCAGAATAATTTGCCCTATAATAAATGGAATCAAAACATCAGGAA
The DNA here is from genome assembly GCF_028858725.1 of Colius striatus. Classification (NCBI taxonomy): domain Eukaryota; kingdom Metazoa; phylum Chordata; class Aves; order Coliiformes; family Coliidae; genus Colius; species Colius striatus. The sequence goes on along the minus strand of NC_084764.1, from coordinate 47,254,961 downwards.
GCAGAAAGAGCAAATCTGAGTTTAACTAAGGATGTCTCACATGCTCAAAGTTGAAGCTCAAGTCCTGACACCCTGCTGTGAGATGGTACAGCCAGAAAGACCACCTGTGTAACCCAGATGTTGCAGAAATTCAGTTCTGTGTTCAGAAGTCAGTGTTGCCCTCAATCAGGGTGTTGGCAGCAGTTGAGGTGAGAAAGACTTCTCCAGAAAACATTCTGCTAGCTTCTTGGTGCAACCACATTGGATTTTTATTAATGAGGGGGACATGAGGGTTCCCTGCACTTTTCTTATCTCTGCAGTTAAACTGCAGAATGCATTTCTAAGTCTTGTATAGCAGAAATTCTGTTCCAGCAAAGCTTTTGAAAATTCCGTGGAGATTTAGGCACACTGGTTTTGTAAAGTGTTGATACTGCACTTTGGAAGGGGCCATTGTTCCAGGATTGTGTGTGTAATTGCTGTCAAAGATGTTAAAAGCAGTGATTCCAATCCAGCAAAACACTTAAGCACTTACTAGACTTGGCGCACGTGTATATTGTTCCAGTAACATCATCAGGACTGTCTGCTTGCTTAAAGTGAAATCTCTCAAAGCCTGGCACAGGTGGGGTGAGAATGCTTTGGAATTCATAGTAAAACATGCTAGAAATGCTGTTTGTCCTGTTATTAATGTAAGGAAGGCTGAGACTGTGTTTGAGAGTGATTGCATTTCCATCAATTTTTATCATGACCAATTTCTCATAGGAGCTGCTGAACATTAGAAGAGGAGGATGTGATGGGGGAAGGGGTGTTATAGGAAAGGGACAGTGAGGTGTGGCTCATGTGATGCATGTGTTTGTGTAGTCTAATTAAGTGCCCCCTTAATATGTTCTTCGTGCTTCACGTGCGAATTAACTAAGAGACTAATTCTGTGAAGCGTTTATTTATTTAAAGCCAATTTCATGATTTTTGGCAGATATAGGCTAAGGAGTTCACAAAGGGATAAGATCTCACATATTTCTGTCTTTGTGGAATGTGGAAAGGAGGTCTGTGAGATGACTGCAAATGGACACATTCATATGCTGCACAAAGATAAGTGGGAGCCCTTCAGAACACAGTTGATGTCAGCAACAGCTGGGGTCCTGTTGTACACAGAAAAGAGCTACAGATGGCAGGTAAGGGGAATGAAGGCTGAAGCAGCACTGCATTCATGCCAAATATCGTTTGGTCAGGTGCCTGGTATTTGTTTAGCAAGAAGAACCCAACCCTGTCCTATACTGAGCAGTAATGCTCTTGGCAGAATTGATGAGAACTGAGTTTCTGGGTAGCAACTGGATAGTCCAATGGTATTGGGTTCTCAGAATTGATAGGCTAATTTAGTCTGAACTTCTAAATTCATTGACGAGCTGAAAGCATGCGCTGGAGGTTCTGTTTTAAGTTTTGTTGGCAGTGGGATGGATGGTGGCTGTTAGGAAGCTATTTTTGCCACCTTCCTAACCTTATTACCATATCAGACAAAAGACAAAAAACTCCAAATGATTCAAAGGGCTCCATGTGAAAAGCAGCATGATATTCTGGGTACCACTGCTACACCATGAAATTAAGTAATTTCAATGCTTTAACGTTTTCTTTGGTCAATGGAGCATGGTGATGTGGAAAGCAGAAAATGAGAATGGGAACCCAGGTAAATTCAGCACTGGCCGTCTCTCTGAGCTTACTGCTTCTCCTGTCAATTTGTTTCCTTGAAGGTATTTTCTGTCATGAATTGCACTGTCTACCTAAGTCAGTGAGGTCTGTGGGAGTCCTCTGTCTGTTGTTTTGTCAGGCTTGCTGGTTTATGAGTTTAGTATCCTAAATGGGATTAGCGTTAACCTCTTTCACTGTCCACAAGGTGATGATTTTTAAAGGGGTCTTTTGAAGTAGTGGTGGCTCTGTTGTTTTAATTTTTTTTTTTTTTTCCCAATGGATACATAGTCAAATGTGAAAGGAAAGTCCTTGCAGATTGATTATAAACTATAAACATCATCTGTCAGTGGCTTGATCTGGTGGCTTTGTCGGGAGTTGCTCCATTTCTGTGAAGTAGCAGCAGGATAAATGCTGTGGAAACATTTAGCAAACATGCTCTTGGTTTCCCATGTGCAAGTTGTTAGCACTTTGAAGTAAAAAGGGTCAGAATGAAGTGTGTGAACTCCTGCCCATCTATTTAGAAGGTTTTGAGTGGCCAGGTTGTGTTTTCCCATCCCCTTTGGTGCTGCAGTGAACAATCCTTGTCCCTACATTGAGCGCTGAATAGGAGAAAAACCCATGGGGCAGCTGTGATGCCAAGGCCAGGAGTGCAGAGCACTTACTGAAGGTACACTCTACAGCTTTGGAAGGATGACAGGGGGCAGAGGCAACACAGGGTGCAGTATCTCTCCCTGAAGTGTGGCCATGCAGCGTGTGTGGCAGCCAGGCCTGTGCTGTTAGCGGTAGTCACTGCCCAGCCTGTCTCTGGCTGGCTTGCACACCCATACAGTGCTTTCAGTTCTGTCTCATGGCACTGCCTGTTTGAAATGACACTGAATCTTTAGTCTTTCTGTTCTGAAAGCTGAATTCCACGCTCCTTGTAGCTGTCAGAACCAAGCAGAACTAGCAGCAGCTAGTTAGAAAACATGAATGTTTAGAGCCAATTCGGAAAGGCTCAGTGTCTCTGCAGCAGGCTGTTGGATACAGGGCCAGTTCCTTTTGTTTTGCAAAGAGGTGTATCTCCAGATTGGAAATGTTTTCAAGATTGGTTTTTCTGTTGTGGTTTTTTTTTTTTGTTTTTTTTTTTTTTAAGTCTTTTAACCTCATCTGGTTCTTTTTAATGTAGTTTTGCTTTTAAGCCTTCCAAATGTTAGGAAAGGGGGAACAGTCTAGGAATGAGCTGTGCATGGCTAAAAGAAAAGTGAAAAATTCCTTTGACTTCCACTGTGGATTTTTTTTTTTTTCCTTCCAAAACAACTGGATGAACATTTGCAATCTGCAGGAAGATGTGCAGGGTTCTGTGACTAACAAAAGCCATGAGTCCCACAGTCATTAAAAGGAAAGAGAAAAGGACAACCACATCTTTTTGGCTGATGTTTAACAGTGTTGAGGTATACATTCAGAAAGAAAAATTAACAGTTGAACAGATAAGGAAGCAGAAGTATTAAAATGTAAAGTTTAAAACGGCTTCTGAAAGTTCGACTGAATCCCAGGACTTGGAGCAGCTCATTCTCTCAATTCTCTCAGCCTCAAGTAATTTTATGCTTTAAGTATATGAGTGATTGTTTGAACGATGCCTCTGCTTAAATTGTCTTGATAACCTGCACTAAGTGGCAGAGCATTCTGAAATACTTTAATCACATTTCTTTAAAAGTGAGCTCCACTTGGAATAAATTGGATTACTCCTTTTGTCTTTCAGCCTTGCCCTCCTCAATGCTGCACATAAGCTTTTATGGACCTTTCTCAGATGTCTTCTTCCAACTTTTTTCTTGTATGGTGTATAAAATGTTTTCCTTCCAGCTCTGGTATGCCATCCTTTTGGGATATCTTATTTCTACATTTCTCAAAGCTTCAGATGCTATAGTTACACCAGCTCTAGTCCAATTTAAGCTTATATCTCAAAGGTGGTGCCCAAAGAGTAAATGTTTCCTCTGTTCAGGGACAGGAGATGCAAGCAGAACAGAGCAGCAAACTAAAATGCTATAGTATCTGAAAGCAGAAGCAACACAGCAGAAACTTTCTCAGTTGTCTTATTAAAGACAGAAGTATGTTAGTATGTCTGCATAGTCTTTACTAGACTGCAGGTTAGTAAAAATATAGTGGTGCTAGATGTAGAATCGAAACCCCCAGGAATGGAAATGTCGCTTCTTTGCTGTCTTTCATGTTTTGGTTGATCTTTAGCTGTAGCAGAGCAGTTTAGAACCTCAATCTGAAGAGTTCTGAATCCTCATCTCTAGATGCAGAGCCCAACAGCCACTTGGGAGAAGGATATTGAAAATGCTTTCACAAACACTCCTCTCTCTTTGACTGTCTTATGTTATCTTTCCCCCTACAAATATGGAGGAAAATTTATAAAATATGAGGTTATTAATGTTAAGGCATAGCAAACGGTTGTTGTTCAGTAATAAGATCCAGGCTGTGAAAGGGTTCATTCTGTGCTGGTCTCTGAGCCATCTGATTGAACATGCTGTGAAACTGTGCATATGGGCTAGGCAGTGAAATCCTGCACTGATTTGTTGTCAGTGGCAGAATTTTTATTCTCCTGGTACATTCACTGTCATTTCTCACAGACATGAAACAGAAGCAGAAGGAATTGAATTGCTGTGATCTCTCTCCCCTGTTCTCCTAGGTGGTTTTATAACTGATTTCTCCTGTAATCTTGTGAAATGTGAGAAGAGGTGTCCACCTCCTTTTACAACTGTGCTTTATCCTTTCACAGGTAAACTTCTTTTTCCCAGCCAGCTGTAATTTTCAACATGAGTGGTTTTCATGGTGAATCTCTTGCATATTGCTTGAATGTATTTAATACCCTTAATGGTGCTTTAAAGGTGAGCATTTGGATGACTAAATAAACAATCCTAACATGAGCCAGCAGTGTGCCTGGGTGGCTAAGAAAGCCAAGGACATCCTGGCCTGCACCAGAAATAGCGTGACCAGAAGGACCAGGGAAGTGATTGTACCCCTGTACTCGTCACTGGTGAGGCTGTATCTTGAATACTGTGTTCAGTTTTGAGCCCCTCACTATGATAAGGACATTGAGATATTGGAGTGTGTCCAGAGATGGGCAACAAAGCTGGCGGAGGGTCTGGAGCACAAGCCTGATGAGGAGCGACTAAGGGAACTGGGGTTGTTTGGAGGCCAAGGGGAGACAGGATCACTCTGAACTACCTGAAAAGGAGGCTGTAACGAGGTGGGGGTCCGTCCCTTCTCCCAAGCAACAAGTGATAGGACAAGAGCAAATGTCCTCAAGTGGCACCAGGGAAGGTTTAGATTGGATATTAGGAAGAACTTCTTCACTGAAAGGGTTACTATTAAGCACTGGAACAGGCTTACCAGGGAGGTAGTGGAGTCACAATCCCTGGGAATATTTAAAGGACAAGTAGATGAGGTGCTGAGGGACATGGTTTAGTGGTGGGCTTGGCAATGTGAGGTTAGTGGTTGGACTTGATGATCTTTAAGATCTTTTCCAACCAAAACAATTTTATTAGTCTCGTAAATTTCAAAACTTCTTATGAAGATTGTAAAGTTTCACCTGCAAGTAAAGGGTGTGCAGAGAAAGGCAGGACTTCTCTGTGGTGCCACAGAGGAGATGAGAATTTAGAGAACTGACTTCCGATTTGGCACTTCCCCATCGAGGAAGACGAAACTGCCTGTGGATTGCAGAAGCAAAGCAAATCCTTCTGATGCCATTGTGTGCACAGTCAGGTGGGCCAGCAGGTAATGTTCAGAGCTTCCCTTGAGTTTTTCTGGATATTGATGAAGTTACAGCTTTAAGCTTTTACAGTCTTGCCTTTTGGTACTAGATTCATAACTATGAAGCTGTGGTATTTTAATTGTTTTTTAAGCTATGATGTAATTTCCTTCAAAATTAACCTAGCAGGTGATCTTACTGAAGTTTATAAAACTGGTACTGTCAGACACTGCACCATTTCAGTACAGCTTGGCCAGCTGGCAGAATGGGCTGTGTGCTCTTCTCCAAAAATAAGCAGCGTCTCTGTGAGTGCTGGCTTTAACCCCAGCATTGTTTTAAGAGTAATAGAGCTAGTGTGCAACTCTTTTCTTGAGGATCATACATGCTCCTGTCAGTCCTAGTAGGCATCCCATGCACTGCCTGTCTCATGTGAGGAGCAGAGTGATGACAAGGGAGGAGATGCTGCAGTTGTCACACCTGTTTACAGCTTCTCAGCCACTGATGTGAGAATGAACAGACACAGTATTCATGTAGTTGCATGGTTAGCAATTTATTTTTAAAATCAGTCACTTGAAAAATATGAAGGCTCAAGTGAAATAGCTCTGTCAGCACTTGTGTGGTTTGCAACCTCGTGCTTGACCTGAGGGTTTCCTTTTGTTTCTGTTAAGATTCACCTTACCTGGTGAAAGGACACATTTCTCCTCTGAGTGAAGTTGCACTAAGATGGGATGTGGCTCTCTAAATGCAGGAGCATACTTATTCTTGTCTGCTGCTGTCATTTTATTCTCTTACTTTATTCCCCGCTCTGCAGCCATGAGTAATTATCTGGCATGTGAGCAAGTGATGTTTACTGTAAAAAAGGCTGAGAGAATTCATAGTTGAGCGAAATGTTTATAGAAATAACCGTTAGAGCTTGCTTTCATGTTCTGTTTGCAAACACTGAGAAGGAAAATAATAGAAATATAAACATGTCCTCTTTGGTAGCCAAGAAACAAGTGTTTGAGCTCATACCTTCCAGCATGGCATACCCAGAAATGTGGGCAGGAAAGTGGTTGTATTTAGTCACTAAACTTCATTAAAGCCACACAATGGCTGACTATTGTAGGCAATTGTAAACAAAGCAGTAAATCAGGAGAGCTGACAGGATTAAAATCTGTTGTCTGTTTTGAGGGCTAAAGTGGCACCATCCCAGATAAACAGAAGGAGGGCGAGCCCCTAATAACTCACACAGACACTGGTTTTGGAACATGGATGCTGTCTTTGCTTTCCTCCTCAAAGCTACAGAGGGGACCACACAGAACAAGCCTCTCATGGAGGGAACTGTGTTTTTGGCTTGGAGTTGAGAGCAAACACTGCTTGAGTGGAGCAGATTGGTTACACTGTCTGATCCTTGGTAATTGCCCTTAGCAGCCAGCTCTGAGGGACGTGCTCCAGTACAATGGCTGCTACAAAGGACTTTTGTAATGAGGCTGACCTGTGGTCAGCATTCCCAACTGGAACTTTCTGGTGCCTAAGGATCTCGCCTGTCCCTGAAGTGTGTGGGGAGCAGCATGACGGTGTATTTATAAGCTCAATATGTATGGCATTTTGAGAGAGGTGACCTTAGAGCTGCAGTGACACACCTCAACATTTCTTTGTTTCCTCAGCTTTTGGGAAGCTTCATCTCTGCTGCTGACATTTTGCTTTAATGTGCTGATTGCAGCCTTGCACTTGATTCCTGAGTGACATCAGCATTTAACAGTGCTCAAGTATCTCTGCCACCATTTGACTCTCCTTTGCCACTGCTCTTCATGGTGGTACTGTTCCTTTCCTGTCCACCTCATCAGCTAGTACCAAATAAGTTGGATGCTTGTCTCTTAGAACTGCTAAGGGATGCATTTGTTCAGTGACTTATGCCCTATGTAAGATCCTGTACATGGACATGACACGCCCTGATGTCATTTGCTCTTGCTCATCAGTAGCAGAGCTCTGCATTTCCCTGGAGGTGCTAGATTGTAGCTTCCAAAACATAGCAATCTGAATATTTGGGCTTGTTTTTCCTCCCACTTATGTTTTTCCTCCCGTTCTTCTAAACAAATGTAAATGTAAAGTAGACTTGCTTGTGTGAGTCTAGGGGTGGCTGGAACCAGCGCTTCAAGCAGTGCAACTCCCCTTCACCTTTCAAATGTGCTACCATTTTTGCTGCAGGACCACTTATTTCATACACAATCTGGCCTGCATTTATTTTTGTAGGTCCGGATTTAACTGTAAGCTGTGCTGTCCAAACTCAACACTGTGTGTATGTTTTGGGAACCTTCAGTAAAGCCCTGAATCCTCCAGAGTGGGATTATTTCTTTATTTAATTGTTTGTTTATGTGTTTATGTTAGTCTGTTTCACAGAAGCCACCGGATAGCCTCCAAATCTATTCTTTGGAAAATGCAACAAATTCACAAAGAGACGGGTTTATGGGAACAATTGCTGTTAAAAGGCAAAGCAGTGGTAAGGGCATACATTCATTCACATCATGTAAACCTGACACCTACCAGCAGGAGCCCATGCAGGCTTTCCTTTCTGCCCTGGAAAGCCCTGCAGTGACAGGATGCCACCTGCCCTCGTTGCCACTTAAGGACAGGGTTAGCCCTGGCCACATCAGTGTACAGGAGCAGATGGCTCCCTGCCCGAGTGTCCTGGGCACAGTGATGGCCCCTGAGCGCTGAGGAGCATGTGGGGAAGGAGTGCATGGAGAGTGCTCTTCTGCTCTCCATCTGCTCTGACCCCATCTGCCAAAGCAGAACTGCCTTTGTCTGAAGAGCAAAAGGGGAACCCAGGAGAAAGGGTGTCTGCAATACGCTTGTCCCCAGTTCCACATCTCCGTGCATGAATCCTGAGTGCTTCATGCTGAGGGCACCTGTGAAGCGTTGGTGGGAATAAACACATGCTTTGCCTTTGTGATGTATAAACATCCACAGGAAAGCAGTGCACATGTTACAGTGGGCACATGCTGAAGGCTTCTAGGAGAGTTGGAAAAAAAATAGCAAGAATCCCAGGCAGATTCAATTCTGCTTGTTATTGCTGTCTTCCAGGCCATGTCAGGGGTGTTTTACTGATAGCTGCTTCTGCAGCTCTGTAGGCAATGTAAGTGCAGTGCCTACAAATTGCTCAGCAGCGGCAGAGTCCTGAAGTCAAAGGCTTTGTACAGACCTGTGGAGAGAAAAAATACAAGCTGAGGAAATAACAAGTGGCTGGTGAGCGCTCTGCTATTTGGCAGGATGCAGAGCAAACTGGAAATGCTCGGAAGAGTTGGAAACCTAAAACGATTAACCAAATAAACTATTGGGTTTTTTTCTTACTGTCTAGCCTTTCCCTGTCTGTCTCAATTGGTTTTGTGCTTTAAAAAAAAAAGACCATTTGTATCATAAATAAAACCTTGTGTCAATTGTCTCATCCATCATTCCATATTTCCTTTGACAGTCTCATCTCCTAATTCCAGATGGCCTACAATGATTTCTTCCATTATTCACTTCCCATATTTCAGGGATGCTTTTTCCCATGTATCCCCTCAACCTAGCGTTTAGATTCTCATTTACAGCAAAGCTGTTTTACTGTTCTTTCCCAAAATACCTTCTGAAAACTGTCCTTTTTTAAAGCTGACAAAATATGGGGCGAGGACTGTACCACTGGTGCCTGTAACCTTCTCACTGTAGTTCTGTTTCATTGCCATCTTTACCCTTCTCCCGTGTCTTCATTCTAGAGCATTGACCAAGACCTTTTTATTTGTTTTCATAGTTCCTGTGAGATCCTTGTGTTTAACAGGAATTGTTAGTCACCAGAGTTACAGTAAAAAATAGACACATTTTAGAATCAGAGATATTGGAACACTGAGCCCACTGAATGCCATTTTGAAGAAATATTATCTTTGTATCTGTGGAGAAAACTGGTGTAATCAAATTCCCACATGTTCATCCATATATGTCTAAAAGCTATTGGCTTGCCAGTGATCCTCCCAAAATGTGCTGCATAGTCATTGACTGTTTACCATCCAGTTACTGCATGTCAAGTAACTGCACTTTTTTTTCCCTAAACAACGAATTGGCTTACAAAAGAGCCTAATATCATCCTAGTTGCATCTTATTTGGGCCTAGATGCATCTTATTTCAGTGTCCTTCAAATTAAGGGTAAAGCCAAACAAAATAAAAAACAATCAGTTTAAAAAATGGAGATTAATTAGTTTATCTATGTAGGATAACCAGAGAACAATTCTGAAGGCTACCAGCAGTGGTGGTAAATCCTCTTAGTCCTTAAGTTTTGATGCTGTCACCTCAGCAGCAGTGTGAAAGAACTCTCAAGTCAGTGAAGCTAAAGGAAAAGAGTAATTGCTTTGTGGCTGTCCTTTTTGTGAACTTTTTTCACCAAAGCAGTCTGAGTTCACATGCTTCTTCATTCCCTTATCAGATAGCTCTCGTGAGCACCCAAGTTAGCCCTGCAAATGGGAAAGGGCAGTTTCTTTTCAACTGTCTGGCAGTATTCTCCTTCCTCTTCTATCAGTGCAGCATTTTTTTTAACTGAGATAAACCCAATCTTGTGCTGTTGCACATGCATCTGCTTTCAGATCTAGGTTTCAAAAGCATGCATTTAGATCCACGCATCGATACAGTATGTGAAGGCTCCATTCTCATAGTGCATTTTGGGCTGGTAGTCTTTGTTTAGATTTTTTACTCTGTCATTGGAATTTCAGTTGTCTTTATACATAGATGTTAAGGAGGGTTAAAGAATTTTTTTTCCCCCCTTTCCAAGTCCTCTGTGATCAAATGATAAGAGTTTGTAGCTTTCCTGTACCTCCTCACTTCATGTTTTAAATCAAGTCCTCTGAGCAACAAGTTCAAGTTAACCAGTAGGAGTTTGTAGTTGGCTAAGTGAAAGCTGAGGCTCTCTGTCATGTTTTCAACAAATCAGCCCCAAAGACAGGAATTGCACATCTGTACTGTCTCGAAGTCTTTGGAGAGGGTAGAGCTCATGTGTGGGGTACAACTGAGGGTATCTGAACTGAAGGCAGCTCCTCTACATTATATGTCAGATATGCTTGGAGTGGTTTGAGTCTGGTTAGCTAGTTGGTCTAGTTTAGATTATTTTGTTTTTCACTTTTAGTATCTTTATAGCAAAAAGAGGCAGATTTAGTTGATCTGAAATGAGTGTTAACTTTTGATTAATATTACATTTAGTCTTGTTGGTAGCTTCTTTTCCTTCACACCTTTTTCACAGGAGAAAATGGCCAACAGATGTAAAGGTTATCACCTGGAAGAAACTTTCTTAAATGTGGCTTTCATGCTTGTTAAATTCTGAGCTGTGAGGATGAATGCAGTGTTTAAGTCAATGTATACAATAAGTCAAGCAGTTATGTTTACTCTGTGATAGGATGAAGTGTCATTAAGGTTGCAGACCTCCTGATTTGACAAGTATCCTTTCCTTTATCTTATTTACACTTTGTGCAAAAATACGTTTTTTCACTGAGAAATGCTGTTAATAGCAACAGAACTATTTATCTTAGCAACATCATGTCTTTTAATTAACAAAAGATCCCAGTAACCTTTTGAAAAAGCAGAGTACATCAGTAGCCCTATAATTCACTTCACCACTGTCAAACTTTTCATGTGCAAAATATCTCATTTGCATTTCAGCAAGGAGAGACATGTCATCATCTAAATTATAGGCTGTAATGAAGGCCTAAAATGAAAATAAAACGGAGGAGATAATATTTTAAGGCTGTGAACTCATGCTTGGTTCGTCTTGTTCTGTCACTAGATGCCTGAATACAGTTGGCAGATGCTGATGTTGCATTTTCTTACTTTTTCTACTGTCATAGCTAGAGATCAACAGGAATCAGCTCTGCACTTTTCAGCCTTCAGAATGCCAGGCAGCCTTTGACCAAAATCACTCGTCTAAATAATTGAGGTGGATCAAAGGTGGGAGAACAGGTATTAAGTAGAGGAATTGGAGTGATAATAGGAAAAATAGAACCAGATGAGAAAAAAATGAGGGGAAACAGGGGTGTAATGGCAGCAGAGGAGAAATGAGAGTTAGGTGCGAGAAAGGTATAAGATGAAATGTGGCTGAAGTTCAGATAATACAATGAAAGAATATCTCAGGTTGGAAAGGACCCCTAAGGATCGTTGATTTCAACTCCCTGTTCCTTGCAGGACTACCTAAACTGCACCCTATGATTACAGCATTGTCTAGATGGTCCTTGAACTTTGACAGTGATGCTGTAACCACCTCCCTGAGGAGCCTGTTCCAGCGACCAACCATTCTTTCAGTGAAGAATGTTTCCCTAATGTCCAAGCTGAAATTCCCCTGATGCAGCTTTATTCCATTTCCTCTTGTCCTATTGCTGATCACCAGAGAGACAGATCAGCCTGTGCCCCTCTCCTGCCTCCCCTGAGGAACTTGTAGCTTGCCATGATGTCACCCCTCAGCCTTTTCTTCAAGCTGAATAAACCAGATGACCTCAACTGCTCCTCTTAAGTCTTGCACTTGAGATCTTTCACTATCTTGGTTGCCCTCCTCTGGACACACTGTAATAGTTTGATGCCCTTCGTATATCAAGGCACTCAAAACAGTCTTCACTTTGGTTCCTCAGTTTGATTTTTTTTTCCTAGCATGCCCATCCTGAATAATTTGGGTGTTTGAGGGAAAGACCTTCTTGTTTCTCTAGCTTAACCCCAAGAGAAGACAATGGTGCAAAGAATTGACGTAAGGCAATTACCTTTTATAATAAGGACATTTCCCCTGCCGTAGCCTATACAAGGCATCTCTGAAGAGAATAATGAGCATGACCTTCTGCTTTAGCCTCTTGGTAAAACATGTTCTACATCAGCTTTTGGCTGCTCTGAAGAGTAGAATTCATAGCAATTATCCTTCTGAGAGGAGAACAGCTTGCTAGATTTTGAATTTATTTAGTGTTGTGAAGCCACTGGTTCATTAGGACTGATGAAACAAGCTATAGATGAGCACAATTAAAAATTAACATCAGAATATCACTAGTCTCTTATGGATCAAGGCAGCTTTGGATTTAGAAGTGTGCTGGACACTGGTAGTCTGTCAGAGACTTACCAGCATTCTTGTGGTGCACACTGAACAAATGAACAACTTACAATCAAAGCAGATCAGATAAGGAGGAGCTTAATCAGAGGGAATCTGAGGGAAGGATTGAGCACCATAAAGAAACTTATTTCCACTTTTCCTTTTTTTCCTGCTTCTTTGTGCAAATAATCAGATTTGTAAAACAGATCTTCTTGTGACACAAATCCTAACTGGCTTTGCTGCCGTTCTCTGCATATAAGCACATTCTTGCTTAAAGCTCATCTCGTTTGGAGCCTTCATAGGCCAAAATCAATTGTCAGCTGGGGCTTGGTTCCAAGTAATAGATGAGGATTTTCTTAACACAAGATATACTTTTCTTTGAAAGGTGTCTGTTCATTCTGAAGACAGATATAGCCCAATGGTATTTTTTTAGTAATGAGTCATGCACTCTAATGCTTTCTAGAAACACTTTCACCCCTACCCCCCCACCATTGAGTCATCAAGGTTTGGATGAATTGTTAATGTTTGTTTTTGGTTTTTTTCTTATGATACAACTGTAAGGAGCTTGAAACAGGAAGGATAGCTATTGGTTGGGCTGACAGAGACTGTGGGTACCTATGGACAAGGGATACTCTTGGTGTTTTCAAAGCAGAACCTCAGCTTTTCCACAGCTCCTCAAAAATGAGTACTTTCTCTTTATGGAAATACAAGTGGTGCCTGCACAGTTGGACTATAGAGGAAAATGGGTCCTAATGGAAGGAGAAAGTTGAAGCTAACTCTTCTGCTGTGGCTTGGGCAAGCTAATGAACAGCTCACCAATCTCTGGGGCTGGCATACAAAATCTAGGCTCTGCTTTTGGAGATGGTGGCACTGGTTTTGTCCTGTCAGTACTGGGGGTAATTTAGTGCCTTGTAGGAAGGAAAATGCTGTTGTGGGCAGAGCTGGAATACACAGCCTTGGGTCCCTACTTGGAATTTGAAGAACATGTTTAAACCTATGTATGTGTGGATTAGTGTGTTAGTCTCTTTTTTCACACTGAGGCTCTGTCAGTCCCTAGAAGTGAGGGTGAGGAGCAGAAGATTTTTTTTCTCTTTCCTCTTCCCTAGTTAAGCTGAAGATAAAGAAGCTGCTCTTGATAAAATTGAATTACAGCGATGCTGCATAGCCCCAAGGCTCAAGCTCTGTTTTGATGTGTTCTTATCTGAGCTGGGAAGACCCAAGCTTGAGAAACACAGCTTTGGACTAAGGAATGAGTCCAAATGAGTCCAAAGAATGAGGATTTCCCATCTCATTTTTTCTAGGTCTTGCAGCAGTAAGTTGAAACTGACCAAGGCCCTTTGTAAAATCTTCTGGGGCTCATATCTTAAATAGTGAGGAAGACTTAAATTTCCCGGGAGGGAGTTTATTCTGGGCCAATGTGAAGCACACGGGGCATAATGACTTCCCGACAGACTGCCTTTCTCTGTACGTAGCTGTGACATGCCTCTTCCATCCCCCACTCTATCTGCATCTGGCTGCTCATACCACTACCTCCTGTTATCCTTTCAGCAGGATGTGATGATTCAGATACCCAGACCAGTCAGTGAAGAAGAGTAGTGCACCGTGCCTTTTCAAGCCTCAGTCAGGAGAATGGTATCTTTTACATGCAGAAGATGTAACAGGCAACAGCACAGTCTGACAATTATTCCTCTTCCTGAAACAGCATGGCACAGTCTGGTTCTCCCATCTCCATCACAGTATCTGAATATCCCTGTTGGATTAAGCAGGGTGTTGGATTTTGTGAATATTCTTGAGTTCTGTCTTGTCAGTTTTGCCTGCAAGCACATAAACCCTGCAGCCCTCTGAAATCGGTGACATGATTGTGTATGACAGTCATTAGTGGGTGAAACAGAAATCTGTCTGCCAGCATCTGTTTTCAGGGAGACAAATATAATTAAAGTTTAACTATGCTGCATTTGCTCTTTTATTTACTGCAAGCCAGTCCTCCTCTTTAAGGACTGTAGTCATGTTTCTTTTGGTCCTTCTGAGGAGCTTGAGTTGTTGCTTTTTGTCATTGTATGTGTGTTTTATTACTGCTCAGTCAAACAGGTTTCTTCAGGGATTCACTGTGGGATAATGAGACCTTCTTGAATGTCTTCAAGGTTTTCCCAAAGGGATTTTTTTCTGGTTTCAGGCAGTTCTGGATAGGCAGACTCTCCAGTGCTGTGTATGCTAACACAAATGAGGTGAAAAAATGATGGATGGGTGGGGTTTTTTTATAATTGCCCAAAAATGATATTATTTGTTGCAGTAGTTGTCAAGGTAAAACAAGTGCAAAGAGGAGAGCTGGACTCAGTGAATCCTTTGCTTTGATTTTCTTATGCATATAATAGACATGGATATGCAGTGCGTGGATAAAGGTTATCTGACAGCAACTAGTTACACACACTGTATTTACTCTTGGTATGAAGAGCCAGTGATAATTCCAATTACTAATTGTAGCTGTAAATAAATTACGTTGTAGTGGAAGTGCCTTGAGAAGATTGGGACCTCACTGTGGGAGGCTTTGCGTAAGCTGAAACTAAATGAAACTGCAGTTCAGAAACTCAACCATTTTGTACAAAAGAACTCTGAACTTTTGTGAGGAAGTCAGAACAGAAGAAAGAGAGAGAGAAAGAAAGATGTGAAAGAAGCACAGAGAAATGTAAGTTTCTGAAGGTAATAACTCGGGCAACATCAAGGATTTGAATAAGAGTTTCATGATGAGAACCAGCCTGCTTGCCCGTGGCACCCAATATGTCTCAAACTATTCTTTTCCAGATCGGTGGCTGTCTGTGGTCACTAGTGTTTCTGCTTCAAAGCCAGTAGAGATTATTCCACAAGTTCTCTAGATTGTACTATAATAGGATGTTATTTGGAATGGGCCTGAAAACACGTTATTCATCTCTTAAATTTGGCTTTATTCACTGACTTACCTTGTACTTGTACCAGCAATCTGGAAATAAAAGATTTGAGAGAGATTTGCACATTTCCCTCACAAGCCAAGCCTGGAAGATTTTTAAAGTGTTTTGTAGTTTCCCGTTTCTCTGGGTTGTTTGTTCCTGATTGGAACTGGAGCTTATTTTTATGTGGTGAATCTCTAAGCTGGGTAGTCATCTTGCATTGATGTATTGCGTTTTATCAGTTATATTAATATGATACTTTCTGAGCAACAGGATGCATTAACTGTGATTTTATTCTGTAATTAATTCTATCTACTTGCCATTAAATAAATAATGTCTTTCCTTAACTTAGAGGAACTTCAAGTAATGGTAAACCACAGATAAAAGGAATTACCTTCTCCTTTCAGTGGGTAACGTAGAGATTGGTTTTGTATGGTCTCCCCAGTCAGAGAATGTATTAAGATATTATGGCATGATTTCCAATTTTATTGTCAAGGGAGAACTGGATCAGATATTGAATGTGTTAGGAGGAAAATACTCAGAGCAGTGTCTGTATTTTTATGGAGTGCAAAGAGCTTACTTAAGCCTTGGAGAAACTTTGTATAAAAGGTTATCTTTAGCTCAGGCCTGCAAAAAAATTACAGAAAGCATTGTTTTATTTGGAATGTTTTCAGCTTTCCAACTTGATTTCATTTTGACTTGGCCAAACATGATCACTTGCTTATTATGGTCATCTATTTGTTACCTGATGTTGCTTTTATCCCTTTGGCTATGCTTTCAGCAATCATTCATGTTACAAAGGACTCGTGATTTGCAAGGCACTTTCAAAATGACAAAACGCAGGGTTGCTTTAAAGAGATGATAATTTCTTTGGAAAAATCCTTCCCTTTTTCTCTGCTGTTCCTTGTATTATTAGTTTGTTGATTTAGTTATATTTAAGATATGTTAGTGTAGATACTTTTAGATGTATGTGTGTGTCTCTTTTTTTTACTCTAAATCCTTAAGTGTAATAATGAGAATAGGAAATAGGTTCCTACCAACACCTAACAAGGTGAAAGCTTCTCGTATAAGCTTGCAAATCAGCACTCCCTGAAGATAAAGTAGTTACATTCCCATTCATATATTGCCAATGGAGAACCATAGGTGTATTCCCAAGGGAAATCTTGGTGTCTAGTTAAATTCCTGAATTTGACTCCTTTTGACTGGATAGTGAGTTTGAGAATGCTTTTAAGGGGAATTATTCTGAGGCTGCAAACCAGATGGAGTGAACCTCTCCCTGTGTTCTTTTGCTGATGGATTTAATTGTTTCTTGTGGCATCTGCTGCAATCATTTTTCTTTGTGACTTTTCTTCCTGAGGTCTCAGTACTTCATTGTGTTAAGATTTATTTGTCCAACACTAGAATGATAGTGCAGGATGCATAAATCTCTTGGAGATATTTTTGAAATTAAGATCTCTCATCCAGCGTTTCAAAATACAGGTGATGTTACAAGTGCTGGATATTTGTACTGTTGCTTCTGAAAGATTCTCATGCTGCTTATTAATATTCCTGGGCTGAATATTTCACAAGTGATGCTCAGCTTGCAAAAGGCTTGAGCTGCAGTTCTGAAGACTTGAGCCTAGCTGGAGTGAGCCCCTCTGTGAGCGGGCAGAGAGCTGTAGTGAGGGAGAACCATCTTTTTCCACAGGAAACAAACACCTCCAGAATGGATTAAGGTTACCTACAATCAAAACTTCCTTTGCTTGTTACCTTTTTCTTAAGAGGTCTTCCGTATTAGGCAGTCTATCCATGTTCAAACGCTGCACTGAGTGATGCAGAAATATCCCCCATTTTTAACTGAGCTGCACCTGTATCAGACCCAGTGAATCCTCAGTAACCTCCCGAATTTTTCTCTCCTTCATCATTTAATCTTTTTACTGTACATTTGTTGATGCCATGAGAAAAATGATATTATGATGTTTTACTTAAATTGGCTTCAGTGGGATCATGAAGGTAGTATTATTTAGATCAATGAGTTCACTGTTTGAGTATGTAAGCTTTGGACTGAAGAACCCAGACAGCTCTTGAATTTTTTTGGGAACTGCACTGTTGTGTAGGTGCTAAGGCCTCCTGCAGTCAAGAGTCTTATTCCAGGAATTTTTTTTGCAACTGGTTTTGTAGGACTTGTACTAAGGGCTTCAAAAAAACAGTTTGAGATTTTGCTGCAGTTCAGTCACCTAATATTTTATCTTACTTTTTGCATTCCAGTAGCTGAAGTTTATTCTCAATCTTAGACTGCTTTGGCCAGATGCATTATTTTAAAGTCACATCTGTAGGTGCAAGATACCACCACAAAATTGTGCATGTAGTCACATATGTGAAAGTGAGTATCGGTCTAAGGGGAAGTGGGTGTACTTGTCTTGCTTCAGTCAGAACCTTGTCTCTTAAAGCACCGAGGAAAATATTAGCTGTTCTGTTGCTTTAACCGTCTGAACTTCAGAGTACTTTTCAACGCCCTTTATGTGAGAGCCTTTTCAACTGGTGCACTGTTCTGGTGATGGTGATGACTTCTGTACCTGAATTGTGCCAAGCTCAGAGCCAATAGTATTTCTCTTCTATTTATGTACTTTCAAAACCTTGCTCCAAACACCCTCGGATCCTAAGGCATCAAGGGAATGTGAACTTGCATCTTCTGTAAGGCATGGAAGGCTGCTGAATTGCTCTTTCTCTCTGAACTGTTCCAGCTCTCCAGGCCAGTAGTGAGTCCATAATTCAGATTCCACTGAATAAAATGGAAGGGGAATGCAAATACAATACATTTTAACTTTATTTTCTTAGTTTTGTGCTTGGGCTTCTGTAACACAAGTCTAACTGAACAAGCTTTTACAGAAATCGCTTTTGGGTAGGAAAAAGCTAATTCCCAAGGAAAACTGTTACATATTTATGTGTTTAATTTTCCTGTGGAGCCCCATCAACTGCAAGAGTACAAATATCAAATTGCAAAAAGGAGGACAATAAATTAGACATTGATTTGTGCACGTCAGCACCAAGGAGTGCTATTTTGCCTACACATAAATGGATATCCTTATCTAGAGAGAAAGAATCAATATATAATTTACTGTATTTTTCTGTAATGTGCTCTGAACTATTTGAACAATCTTAAACATAAGCACACACACACGGATGGCTCCGCTGTTCTGTTTTTGTTTGGCATGATAAAGATGTCATCAGCTACTGTCTAGTTCAGCTGCACTTAATTGTCCCTTGATGGTCTTAGTACAGGAGCAAAACCTAGACTGTGAGAAACTCAGTTTGTGAGAACATATGAAATGTTTGGCTGTGATGATGACTCTTCTCACACTTTGATGGAGGTTTCTATGCCCCCCAAAAAGAGCCAGTGAAATGTCCCTTATGGGTGCTCCTCTTTTCCTTCAAAGCAAAATGATCCAGGCTTATTTTAAGCCATCTGTGAAATGTGTTCGCCTTATGCCTGCTGACTTTGCACCAAAGTGGATGAGAAACACATTACTTCTCTTTCTTGCACTCAGAAGGCAGTTGAAATAATTGCCTGGTGGCACTCTGTTCAAGCTTTACACACGATGAACCTTTGAGTCTCTTCATGATGTTCAACAAATAGCTGTATTGGAGGAAGCTTTTCTTAGCATGATGAGTGGCAGTCTTCAAATGCTAGAAATCAGTAACTTGCCAACATTTTTTCTCCTTCTAGTTTTTATTGTGTATTATGTGATTAGCTCACTCATAAGAGAAAAATGCAAGAAAAGGGGATTAATTTTTAAGCAAGTTGTGTGTTTTCTGCATCAGGTATAAACCACTACTGAAGCATTACATAATAATTTGAGAGGGATGTGCAGTCCATAGGTTGAGTCATATGTTGAGCCTGATATGCCTGATGGGATCAAGATGTATGGCAATCTGCCAGATGTTGGTATTCTATGAAATTAAGTGTACGCTGTAGGAATAACATTTGGCAGTCCTCCTTTCTTCCTAGAAGCTGCTCTGTGTGCTTTACTTGACCTTGGTGCTGGCCAGTACCCTTGAGGTCTCCAGACATGAAGAGGGGTAACACTATGTCATCTTTTTCTCCTTTTTTTTTTCATCTTAATTGGAATGCATTGTTTTTGCTGACTCCCAGGCTTGTTGCGTGTCTTGAACTAGGTGCCAAGTAAGCAAGCAAAAATAGCCTTAAGTAGGTAGGAGAGAGATACTTCAAATATTCTGTGGGCATACCTCAGCCCTTCTCCCTTTTCTATTTGTTAAAATATAATGCAATTTGAAAATGAAAAGGGAAGAAAAAATAGTAGGGACAACATGTTGCATAGAAATGATACATTGCCCAAATAAAATTCCTTACACTATTGTCAGTTTTCTCTTTCTGTGTTTTTTTTTGTTTTGTTTCAGGGAGTCTGATAGCGTGCACTAACTTAAGGAAGATAATGATTATAAAATAACTTGAGACTTTTAAATTGTTTTAATTTTCCTTCTGAGGCTTTCTGTTGGATGCCTGCAAGTATTTTCCATGGGAGAATTTATCTCTGGAAGTCAGCGTGGAATAGTCTATTTTTCCCCAGTGGGTTTGCATTGTGATGAAGGGACTGGCCTAACTCTTATGGTATCATATTTGAAGATAGATTCCAAGTGGCTATCTCAAAGGTGCTGAAAATGGGACGTTTATATTGTATCATTAGGTACAGCAGTGCTGCAATGGTAGTGATTACCTCCCTCAACAGGCAAATCAATCCTATCTTGTCTTTGTAGTACAGTCATCACTTTGTAAAATCCATCATATGTATAGTTTGAAAGCTTTTGAGTCTGCATGGAATAGTAAGTAATTTCTCTGACGAAATAGAGCTAATCTGTATTATGCCTGTTAGTGTGGTTTAGTTAAACCTCAGCCAATTAATTTTTCATGTGCTATGTAGCAGGGATTGCAGCTGGCATGCAAGGTTCTTTTTTTATTGCTGCTGGGTTTTGGTTTGAGCAGTGGTCAGCATAGTCAGCATAGGGGAATTTGTATATAGTTCATTTTTCTCTAGAGGGCTAAGATGATGTCCAAAATGTCGCATCCTTCTAGGTGAAGTCCCTAAAATGTGACCCTTGCAGTTCTTTAAATGTTTGCATGAAGCATCAGTGATTACAAAATCGCTGCTTTTGCCCATACCTGAAGTCTACTGAGTTAAGCAAGTTCTGGAACTAGTTCTAGTTTTGAAATAGTGTTGTTGCTTCCATTACTGTGAAAGGCTGACAATTCCCATCCTTCTCTCCTGAGAACGGCATAAACATCGTGTTAGGCTAAGGAAGAGAGAGCAGAAGGAAAACCAAAGGAATGCAAGGATCAGCCCCTTTCTCTGCTACCCTTGCCACAACAGTAAACGGCCAATGAAGTATCAACATTTTATCAGAGGTGAATGTGGCTGCAAAGGTCATGGTGGAGGAAGGTCTTGTGCAGCCCTTTTTTGACTTTGAGAAATGGGATTAGGCTTCATTCATTTTTTTCTCTATACGCCTGCTGTTGAGCTCTGCTTTGTGGTTTTCTGCTCACATCTCACCATATGACTTCTCTGTTAATGCTGGGCATGCCTTTTCCTCTAGCAGATACAAAGTTCCCTACAACCAGCTTGTGTTACTCTTCTTTTCCTACTTACCCTCTGTGGCACATGGAGAAATGCTCCGTGTGTAAGGACAACTGAAACTTCCCCTGATACCTTGTAGCTGTGTGCTTGCTTCTAGTCAGGGATAACGCTTTGTGCGTTTAGAGCAAAGCTGTCCCTTGAGACATTAAAACATTATGCTCTAGACAGTGTTCCTTTCTTCTCCCCTAGACTGTTTGGGTTTGGGTTTTGGGGTTTTTTTGTTTTGCAACAGAGGACCTTGGTCAGATCAGAGCAGGAGACCCTGCAAGCCTAGTTGTGTCCGATAGTTTGGCTTTGAAGTTACCTATGCCAAAGATATCAGGTTGTGCAAGAAACCCTCTAATAGGTGGGTTAATCAGCACTTCTTTCTTGTCTATGATTAAAGAGTTTAAACTCAGAAACTTGGTGTTAGAAGCCCTTCCAGAGTCATGTTTGATATTAAACTATTACAGCTCTGCAGGTTGCTCTTACCTCTGAAAGAATTCCTGTTCTCTGAGTTTCCCATTATGACTACACATAGTGTGAAGAGATCCTCTGTTTTGCTGGTTCACCAAATCGTAAACAGATTTGAATAGCTCCTACTCATGACAACAGTGATAGTTACTTTTATAGCCTTCTACTGAGGCTATATCAAGGTCAAAACACTTTTATGCCAGTTATTTACACTGTTTCTTGCAGCTACTTCATAGGAATAACTTCCCACAGCGAGGTGCTCCAGTCTGCATAAAGATTGTGCTCATAGAAGGCACTTGAGGAGCAGCTATTCTTAGGGACAAAGATCTAGCTGAGCTCAATTCCCCATGGAAACACCTTAGTTAAGGGAAACCGATTTCCACAGTCAAGAGCAAACCCAGATTTGAAGTGTCTGCTGCGGCATCTTGGAACATCTTTGGATATTCCTTCCTGAATGTACACAGACAGCTGTTGGTCAAAGCAACTCTTAAGTGTGGTTCAGTAGCAGGGCTGAAACTTGAACCTGTGGCATCTGAGATACTGCAGAAAGGGAACAACTTTGAACAGTGATCTCATTTAAAAGAGTAGAGACATTATATCCAGCCTAGCATGAATCAGGAAAGCAGTGGAGGAAGTAACATGTGGGTCCACAGAATATCATGAATTGGAACAAAAGCAGAGATTGATAGAATTGAGAGGTTTTTAAATGATTAAAATTAACAGATGAAATCCTGGAGTTTCCAAGTTAAAGTTTTCCATTGTCACTGGTCAAGAGAGTACTCTGACAACTATGTTTTGAAAATAAGCAGCTGTTTTTCATAAGCTTGTCAACCTGAGCCTGTGATTTCAGGGTGAAGCAGGGATCTGAATGATTTAAAATGAGGATTTGAAGTGAACTGCATAAAGCATTTGCATGGCTCCTCCCTCTTCAGAATTAGACATATTTAATTCCATTTAAAAGGGTTGACTTAGGTGCATTTAACTTTGCTTGTGTGGGGGTTTAATGGGTGTAAACTGATCCACTTGCAGTGAACATGATTGTCACTGTGTACCCATCTTTGCATTGTGAGTAGTAAGGTGATATTCTGGCAAACGGTGGACAGAGGAACAGTTCTCTAGATGTTGCCAGTAAGTCAATAGTGCATGCTTTACGTGAGGAGAATATACGTGCATGTTTCTGTGAGACGCAAGACAATTAGTGTGGGAGAATATGGGCCATGTGGGATATCTCTTTAGTGCAATACATTTATTTAAAAAAAAAAAAGCTTAAGAATTAAAATGTGGTTATGATGCTTTTGTGAACCTGTATACTGCTGCCCTCTGGCAACTGTGCTGAATTGATCTATGATTGCAGCTAGAAGGTTTTCAGACACAAGCACACGCTGCAGCGATCACATGCTGCCAGGGCAGATTGGAATAATAATTTCGTTCTATGTGTTCAGAATATGCCATCATGTAAAAATATGTTATCTAACGTTTAACCAGAAAGAAACTCTGAAAAATTATGTATTCAGAAGTAACAACGGGGATTTTACAAAACATCACTTCTCTGCATCCCATCCCCAGAGTGATATATTGTGATGCCGGGGCCAAGGTACAGCACAGCTGTTAAAGCTGCTGCTGAGGTTACCTGATTTCTGGGAAATGCCTGTTAGAAGCTTCACCTGTGCTTTCAAATCTCTATGCCAAGCCTGGATTCCAAATATCTTAGATGGAAAGAAGTGTCACACTTCTCTTGGTGACTATGAAAAAATGATGGTCACCTAATTCTCAAGGAAACAGAGCAATGTCATTGCTAAATGATGGGTTTTATGTGATACTAGGCCAGAGAGTTATCATTCGTAGAGTACCAGTGATTTGTTGTGACATGTTGTGTTTCCTTCATGTGAATAATTTTGCTTATAAAATAGGATTTTTCTGCTAACTGGGAAGTGTATCACTTCACTGTTCAATAGCCTTATTCTCCTCCCTGTGACCCAAAAGCATCCGTTTGGATGTCAGTAGGAGGTATTCAGAACAGTGGGTGTTCTCATTACCGCTTGACATTTTGCTGTTTGGTTTCCTGCCTGTTGCTAATGTTTTGAATGCCTCCATCGACAGTCCCAGAAGGCATTTAGTAAGTGACGTACTGTTAGCGCCACTCAACAATATCATCGGTGTAGTCACTAGGAAAAGAGCTTCATTTCCAAACAGTGCTTACAGCATTCTTCCTCATGTCCTTCACTATCACCTTTCCCAGTTAACCCTTTGCTCTGCCCTGCTCACCCAGTGCCCTTGGGAGGGGTAGCACAGGCTCTGCGCAGCTTTGCCTAAACTATAAGAACCCTCTGAGGCGAAGGCAGACTGCAAGTCACTGTCACAGCATGTGGGTGAAGTTTCGGGCTGATGTATACTGGCATATATTTGCTTTGTAGAGGCATGGACAGAGAAATAGAGCAAACACAGAGAGCATTGCAGGCTTTCTATCCTTGGCTTACTGCTTATCGCAGGCACTTTGCACTTCCCATCAGTGTCGGGTCTGGATGTCTTGCAGCCTTTAATGTAATATCTCAAATAAGACTGCAGAGGGAAGATACTGTACCTTTTGGGAGAACAGAGACATCAAGATTGAGGAGGAGATTCATCTCACTGAAATTAATCTACCAAAAAGATAGATTGCCAGATGATATAAATCATCCCTACTTCCCTCTCTCCTGTGGAGAGACGGGCCTATTTCCCATGGTTAATTTTCGGAGCTCTAGTTGCTGGGCAGCCCTGACTGTTAAGTGGCAGTAAGAGGCCAGACTGAGAAGGATTCTCCGCTTTAGATGAGCTCAGGAGGAGGCTGGACAGATTCATGGCAGTTAAATTCTTTGCAAGTTATTAAATCCACAGCAATAGCATCTGACGTATGAACTTCCTAAGCTGAAAACGTGTGGAGACTATGAGTTGTTGAGGGGTAGCATCAGACAGGCTTGTCCTGTGCTGCCCTTACTCTTTCCTAAGCATCTATTTATGGCCACTGCTGGAGCTGCCACACACAAGGGAGATGAACTTTCTGTCTGACACCATATGGCCATTCCTGTGCCCTTACACAAGGCCATTTCAGCAGTGAGAAGGGGGAAATATGTGTTTTTTGTGAAGAGACAGTTGCTGTGAACAGGAAATTGGCAGCGAGGTTTATTTTGAGATCTGTGGTGAAGTGCTACTGACCTACAAACAGAAAAGCTGGAAGTCAATTTTACTGAAAGAGCCTGTGCCAGGTGCTGAATGTCAGTGCCCTGTATCAGGTCACTAGAAGCCTTTTCTAGATTCAGATGAGCTGTTTCACCATGTGTTCCCCTCAGATGGTACAAACAGCTTGTTTGAGCCTCAAGACAGTATGGGGAGATTCAGACTCGCTTGCAGTGTGGTATGTAACTGTGTTGCTACACGAATGCTCCCTGCCTTTGTGACAGCACCAGGTGGACTAACAGAGTGGAAGTTTGTTGCTTCGTATAACTCATTTAGAGCACAGAATGTGTGGCCCCAAAAAACAGGTACCACTCACCAGAACAGTGCTTGTGACCTGCCACTGTCTTGGGCACATGCACATCTATAGGTACCTCTGTATTTTGGATGATTGTTTCAGTAGAAAGATTTTGCAGAAGTGGCCATCCTAAATGCAGATACCCTTGAAATGGTTTGCTGAAGAGGCAGACACCTCCAGCTGAGCATTTTACTGCTGGTGCGGTAAATGTGTGCCCATCATTTGCTGCAAAGATCTTTAGTGTCTCCATAGCTGTTAAGTGGCAGCATCACTACGTAAACACACTTCTGTTTGAAGTCAGAATTGCCTTTTATGGCAATCTCTAAAGAAAAAGAAACCTCAATTGAACTGAGCAGTGTTTTCCTTACCAAATCCCCAGACATAAAACAAGCTGGTGGAACTGGATTCAAAATACCAAGCTGAGCTTGTGAAGTGGAAGCTTTTGCTCTTTTAGAGGCACGCTCCGTGTCGAAAGTGGCAGCAAAAATTTTCGATGCAGGAGGAATGTATCAAACTTGACTTTTTCAATTTCCTGTTTGGTTTCTTGCAAACTGCTTTTGTCTAATCGTGCTTGATCTCAAAGATAATTTTATGTAGTGTGGATTGGGTAGTGTGACAAATCCATCATGATCTTTCATCATTCTCTGTTTCATTTTGAATATGACGTAATATTTTCTATCACAAATGAAATTTGTTCATCAGTCAGCTTTGAAAGAGAATCTGTCTTTTATAGCTCTGTAAAATTAGATGAATAGCAAGGAAAAAAAAAAAGTTACTTTATTCTCAAGCTTTTCGAGTTCTTTGCTCTAATTTGTAGATTACAACCACCAATATGTAGAGGTGGTTTGTCCGCAAATCCTGTCCTGTTTTGCAGCCTCCATAGCATAAGCCTCACAGTTCGGTACCAAAGGGAGAGTCAAAACGTGATACGGGAACCGAAGGATGGGGTGTTAAAAGAGGTTGCTTTCTCAATCCAGCCAGTAGTGGGCATGGTAATTTAGGGCTGACTGTATAGCAGCCTTCTGTGATGTGACTCAACAAAGACAAGGCTGGCTTCGCTATTAGTCACAGGCTGTGGTGACTTCAGCAGTACTGCTGAAGTTATAACAGTACTTTTACTAGTGTCACGGCAGGGACAAGTTTTATTTTGTTGTTACAGAATCAGAGGATTCCAGCTGTAGAAGAAAGCCTTGTTGAGAAAGGCTAAGAATGGTGCCAAAACCTCAAAAGCACTTACAAGTAGGGAGTAAAACAGGAGGTGATAACTGCATCTGAAGGTTGGAAAGCGACAGCAGTGGTATGGACAGCGGTGGGGAAGGAAAGGCTGGTTGATGTTGCAGCAGAGCTGTTCCTTAAGAACATTTTCAGACCTTTTTTTTTAAGCATTCCTTGAAGGACTGGAGCTCTGTCAGATCCGAAAGTGTTGGTAGGATGCACAAGGTCAAAGTAATCATCAGCTCCGTGATGGAATTTATCCTTCCTGGTCAGGCTGCCAGAGAGATTTGGACATATGGCTCTGGTTTGTAGTTTGTAGTGTGGTTTTTTTTTTTTTCCCCAGTAAAGCCATGGGTTTGGTCTACCTGCCTGCTACAGTCCTCCAGGAGTTTCATTTACTGGTTACTGCAGAGATTTAGGGCTTTACAGTACCCACACTGTTCGTGCTCTTCCTGCACTACATAACAGTTTCAGTTTCTGAGGTTGCTGAGCAAATCTTTGGCTTTTTACAAGATATTCAGAAACATGCATCCTTAGCATTTGTAGATCTGTGAAGCAGATGTTCTGCAGCTTCTGAAACAACGTCCTCTACTGTGTAGTCTGCACTTGGTGAGCCAGGGGACACTTTTACAGGTCTGCATTCCCAAATGTACACAGGACAAGCATGAAAGCAAAAAGCTTCTGTGTGAACCCTTTTTTAGTAGTAGATGGTCTTAATACTGCAGTAGGTATCCTTCTCTTGCCTGAATGAGAGATCCATACATTTGCACACTCTGTGAAGTGTGTAAAAGAGTTGTTGAATCACGAAGAATGTGTGTTGTGGTCTAGGATGAAGTTGGGATGACAACTGGAACGTGTACACAGACAAGGTTAAATGATTCCTTTTTTCTTTAGCTTTTTCATATTCCTGTACTGAATAAATGCTATTTTACTGAGAACTTTTCCTGGCACCACTTGAGAAATTCATTAAGATCACCAAAGAAACTTTGTCTTTCCCCGTAGAATTCTAGGCGGGGGGAAGTGTTGGAAATCTGCCACTTAGTTCAATTTGAAGTTTTCCATTGTATAGATTTATAAATCCTTAATTGTCGCAATGGTGTGTTTTGCAGGTGAAGTTAGTGCACTAGCCACCTGGTTTAAGTAAGAACTTTTGAAGTTCCTGTTTTTGCATGGTCTCTGCACAAATTATGAGTGGTACAAATTCTTGGCATCACAGCCCGTGCTTGCCCAGTGGCTTAGAGCGATACGGTACAATCGCAACAGTTGTGTTGCTGCAGACTTACATTGTGGTATGTGAGTGCTGTGTGGACAGCAGTATTACTACTTTCCAAATGCATGCCATGACTTAGATTGACTGGTAGCCTGTGTGCTCACTGGTGTGTGTGTTCAGAAAATCCGTAGCTTTTCTGCAATTGATTCTAACAGGAGTGGAAGAAATACTGTAGAGTGTGTGTCAACAGTATTCCTGACAGATTAGCACCACACACACAAAATCAGTAATTTTGCAGGTGTGCTAGTGGTTAGTCTTTTGTTAATGACTTTGAACCAAAGCAAATTCACCTTCAATCTAATTTTGCCATATCTTTCTTCACAGCTTCCTGTTATGGGAGGAGCCTTTATGGACTCACCCAACGAGGACTTTAGTACAGAGTACTCCCTGTTTAACTCATCAGCCAACGTCCATGCAGCTTCTTCCATGCAGAATCCATCAGAGGAGCCATCCCGTTCTTCAAATGATGCCATATTGTTATGGATTGCTATAATAGCAACAATTGGAAATATTGTGGTTGTGGGAGTGGTGTATGCCTTCACCTTCTAGGATGACTGTCCCCCCAAACACTGGAAGAGAGGATAACTGCAACAGTATTTGTCATGTGTACGTATGTATGTGTGTATGTATACATGTATATCTATATAAACACATATAGGCAGAGACTTTGTTGTTTAACTAACTGCTGCCACAATTGTGGAAGTGAAATGCAAGTTAATCATCTTAAATGGTAATGGCAGAAAGGTTGGATGCAATTGCAAATTGTGTGGAGGTGAAAGCTTTAATTGAGAACAGAGCTAATATCAGTTTTGTACAGAAATGTGATGAGAGACCAATTTGGATACAGTAAATACTAAGAGAAAGTGAGATTTATATAGAAAGTGCTTATTTTCTACTGTTTAGATTTTTCTAGCAGCTCTTCTGCATTTTGTCAGCTTTTTTTGTGCATTTTTTACTGTGGTATCATGTTGGATGAAATTATTCAATGTCATGTTTTCTGGACATCTTAGTTTTCCAGATGGACTGAATGGTCAGCATGGGCTGAGGTCTCATGAAATTCATCATGTGTGAGACCTCAGCACATGCATACACTACTAGGCTGTGTTCAAAATAATGAGTCTTAAAGCTAGGACAGGCAGATGCATGCTATCTAACACTTGCCTTCCAGTATCAGTTGCTGGATCTGATAATCTATGAGTTGATACTGCTTGCAGGAGGAGGCATAGCTATTGCAAGGTATGGCTGGTCTGCAAAGCCTCTGCATTCCAGGACAGGTACACGTTAAACAGAGCAGCAGCAACCCTTTCTGCTAGAGCTACCGGGTTGCAGTGGTTTCTAGATGTGTCCTTCCCAGGAAACAAAAGCCAAATGCCATGATTTTCAATGTATTTTGCTGTAATCCAGATTTCCCACAGCAGCCATGTACTTTCTTAAGCTTATTGGTGTCAAAAGAATGTGGGGAAATTGTGAAGCCTAATTAACAAGGAATGCTGTCTATGAGAATAATAGAACAGAAAGAAAGACGGGACTCTTCTGTGCTCTGGAGGGAGTGAGTGCAAGAGGCGGGATGTCCTGGGGTAGAAACAGCACAAAAGAAGATAGCAAGAGACAGACATGCAAGTGCTTGTATTTCAGTGCTAATATGTCTCTGGGTTCTGCTGAGGCTCCTGGAAGTGATTTTTATACAGCCTGCTTTAGGTAACAACTGCAATTATCATTTGAATTTGTTCTGTTGAGGGGCAATATTCTCACTGCATTGTTCCCCTGAGCAGTTCTTTCTCAAGAGCTGTTTCTTTTCAAAACAAACTGTCTCCTGCCTTGTTTCAGAGATTATAAAAGCTCGAGGGAAGGAAAAAAAAATCACTTCTGTTGGAAATCTTCCAATTCTCACTTAAAAAATAACCTGAAATCTATAAAATATCTGCACTTTGAGTGTACCAGACAATTTCTCTATGTCTGCATGTACAATATGTACATGTATATGTATTGTACATATGTACAATATAGGTTTTCTGACTCATACAGCTACTACCCTAGTTCCAGCAAGCCTTGTCTACAGGCATTGAGGCTATTTTTAAGAGTTGCCTGCCCCTGAGCTCGAGGCTGGGCTAAGAGCTACTGAATTTATAGAGAGGTTTGGATTTTCCTCTTTTCTCTTTAAACCCATTTTCATGTAGGGCTGGCAAAAACTTACTTGAATCAAAGCAGCATGCCCCAAATCAGTGTTTATAACCACTCACTAGTCATGGTGTGTATTTTCTTTCCCCCTCTGTGAACTGGTCTTCAAAGACTGGAGAAATGCAAACAGAGAGGAGGGGAAGAAAGAAACTAAATTGCTTTGAGGATGAGGAAAAAAATGCCAATTAACTTGGGGAACTGAGCTTTTATGTGTAGAGTTATTTCCCTATTTAGAGGTAGGATTTTGTGGAGATGGTTGAGGATGGGTGAGATCCATGTTGCAAAAGTTTGGGAAGCCCGTTTCTGGAAGCTGGAAGAAAGGACCTTCTGCCTAATGAAATATCTGTAGTCTTAAGAATGATACAAAAATGATGATTTTCACTGTCTTAAAATGGTGCTTTTTTCCTTCATAGGAGAGCATAACAACAAAATGGGAGCTGCATAGATTGTGTACCTTTCCTGTCCTTACACTCCCTTATTCTTGCTGAACAGAAAGGTGTTAAATGAGCTTAGAAGGCCACAGAGAAGTTTCCAATGCAGAACTGAGCAGGACAGGCTCTGCTGTAAGAACATTTAGGACCCATGGAATTATTGCTTAATGTAATACTCTGTTCCCAACCATTTTCTTATACTCTTATACCTTTCTAATTGTATCAATTTTTCATGGACTTTTCTTCAGTGTTTCTACAGGGTCTCTAGTTAGGCCAGATCTTGAAAGCAGTGAAGAGCAAAACACTTCCCCCATGATTAAAACCAGTTTGACACCATGATACTTCCCCAGTGGGATTATTCTGCCACTTAATGAATTTACCAGCAGTGAGCTTTGTTGACATTGCTAATTGCACTAAGATTAATATTCTAAGAAATGTTTGCATCTCTCTTCCAAAGCACTAGACTAAGTCTGTCACCCATAAAGAGCAGCATTAGAGCAGGAAGAGCAAAGAACCACAACTCTGCTAATGAAACTGAGGGACACTCTTGTGTTGTTTTTCCCAAAGAAAGTGCCCTACTTTCATGTGAAATTGATGGTGATAGCAGGAGTGTTGGAAAACAATGAGTTCTGCCTCCCTCATCCCGATCATCATCATACATATTTTCATTGTTAGAGGCTGAGTTGTCAGGAAGGGCTAGACAGAACTTTAATTAAAGTAATTGGTTTGACAGGGTGACAAGGCAAACTGGGTGCAGGCAGCAAGTGGCAGCATTTCCTGTCTTCTGGTTACACTGCACAGTAAGCATGCAGCTTTGCTGTTGAGAAGATGGTAGTTTTAGCATGCAGGTGCAAAGGTACTCTTTACCAGAATATTTTCAGGTGCATCTTGGGGAGCAGAGCTGGTTCAAACTCTGATCTATTTTGACAGTGATAACATGCATGGTGTGTTTCTGGATGTTGCAATCTGGCTCCATCCACTGCAACTACTTCCATCTTTTGTGAGGTTAGAGAAGGTTTGAGTTCAACCATAGAAAAAGGGAATTACTGTAGCAGACAAAGCAAAATGCTTCCTATATGCAGTGCTAGACCTCTAGCTGTGTTGTAAACGTCATTGTACAAACACAAGAACCAACGCTGAATGTGCTCCTCCTTCTAGCCAATGGACTGTAGGGATCAATAGCAACATATCAAATAATTGAACTGCCTCTTAAGTTTATTATTATTTTTTCCTCTAAGCAGTCGGCAGATCCCCATGGCATCTGTGCAGCCATCACAGCAAAGAGACTAAAGGCTGAACAGTGACGGAGGTGGGTGCAAATGCACATCAGATCTGAGAAGGGGGTAGGGAAACCCACACGGCTACTCCTGTTATATTGTTATCTGCAGGGCTAGAACTCTGTTTTTGTCCACAGCATTGACATTCTCCAAAAATAAAGCGAGGGAGGAGGATGTATTGCTGGGTCAACCCACTTACAAAACTTAGCAACAGATTTAAAAACTGCTGTAACAACAGTAGGAAAGCGACTCATCTGTTACACTAATGTATTTAGTCATTTCAGTGGACAGGTGAGCTGATAGATACCTCAGAAGTGACGAGTCCAAAAATCTTCGTTTGCAAAAGGATGTGAGGGCAGTCAGCATCCCACCAAACTGCTGAGCAGCCTGTAATAACAAATCCCAAATCCAGAGTAAATCGAAGCAGCCAGCCATTACAGTCTTATCCTGTACATCCCTTTGAAGGTAAAGGGAAAATGTACCTTTGTGCCTGGGACCAAGTGAAAACAGGAGTTCTTAGTCAGTAGGTTGCTATATATTTTGTCTGACATTAGAAGCATTTGTTTTGCTGTTCTCAAACAATTCCAGTTGTTAATAACCTCTTCACATTTATCTGCAGGCTGCTGAAAGTTATTAATTTCAGGTAACTATCCATTTACCTGGTGTAATTTTGCTGGGTTTCCTGTGGCTAAACATAGAGCAGAATCTGGAAGGTTATTCTTTTTAAAGATGATTTCCATTATTGAGAGAAACAGGTCAAAAAAATCGGAATCCCAGATCAAAATATTCCCGTGCTTTTAGAGCAGTCAGAGCTCTGGAGAATTAGATTCCATCTGGTTAATGCACAGAAAAGAGCAGTTAAGTCCCTGGTGATAATGTCAGGCATCAGGGCTCTGACAGGCAGAGCTGAGCGGTTCATTAACGCCTGCTCTGCCCTGCTGAGCCTTGCTGGCTTCCTAGGCTCACAGCCTGAGCCGAGCTTAAGTGAGCTAACCATGAAGTACGGCATCTCCCTCTGCATTCTACAGCTTGCTTGCACCTGTAAAAATAAAGTGTAAAAAATAAAAGCAAGTGCATTTATTCCAGTCACAGAATAAAAGCCAGAGATCGGTGTTCTGGTAGGTATATTGTTATCGGTACCCATAAGGTAAAGATGGGGATGTTTTAATGTGTAGTGGGTTCCTTTGCCTCAATGTGGGAACATCCTAAAGAAATCAAAGCATGCCAAAGCCTTAAAGTCTCCTGTTTCCCTTGATCTGACATTAACTTTATGTTTTCACATACAACCCTTCTGTGCCTTTTACCTTGCCCTTCCAAGTCAAACCAGTGGAAATGAAATCATCACTATGCCATTCTCTGGACATGTAAGGGAGCTCCTAACAGCAAGGGACCAACCATGTCCCATTTTAGGTTTTTTGCCCTTCGGGCACAAAGAAAGAGGGGAAAGTGTCCAATTGTCTACCCAGGAGACTCCAGGGGAATATGTACATTTACATGAATTGATGGTAATTTTCTCCCAAGCTGGCCCAAGATGACATGACCAGACTTACTTTTGCAGTAACCTGTTGTGGGAATTACAGCAGCACAGCCAGGAACTGGAAAAGAAAACAACACTGATAACCCAGAACTGTCAAATCTCTAATCATCTCATTGGCACGCCTCTGAAGGCAGGGTTACCTGAGAGTCAGAAGCAGACTTGATGCGTTGGTACAAGCACAAAGGCTCTTTTGTATGAGCACAAATGGTATGTCCATCTTTTCAGGAAGTCTTGGGAGCATTATGCCTATCATTCCTATGCAGCTAGTGAAGATATTTTTCAGTTGTAGAAAATACTCAAAAAGCTTTTGTGTTGTAGAATACATGCAAGACCTACCTTCCAGAGCACTTCTAGGCTCCCTGCTGAAGTGAAAATACTTGAATTTCTTGATTCTTAAGGATAGAACATTGATGAGTCAAGTAACATCTGTACAGTAGCATTACCTTATTTTAATCTGCAGCTTTTTATGACATTCGATCTCAAGTCTTACTATTATCCAAATTTTTAAAAAGCTGAGAGCAGAGAGACCTCACTTGCTAAGCATGTCTCAAAAGTCACTGTCTGATGCTTCAGGCTACGTCATTCCTCATTCCTCCCCCAGGTACCCTGATGGGAGCTCACATCCATCCCTTTAAACCCCTCATCACCACCCCATGTCTCTATGCCTTCATTCAGTTTCTCTCCTTGTTTTCTCTGTATTCTTTTCATTCCATTTCAGAGCATGTGAGCAGTTGGAAGCCAGCAATGTTCTTTGGCACTTAAGCATCTCCTTGACCATCAGTAAAATGTGAGGACTCATCACAGGAAGTGCACAGATCACTGATATAAGCTGTCTGCCTGTAGGAAGATCCTAATCATTATCAGCCTTAGCAAAATCATTAACTACTTCCCCCAAATAGAATAGTAAGATGTGACCATAAAGCTTGGTAACTGTATCGTCAGCATCCATACAACTCAAAGCTCCTTACAGAAGCTCACATTTTGTACATCTAGTCCACTGTTCTGCAGTCAGCATTTGCTGAGTTTTCCTCCACCTCACGTCCCTTGCCACCCTCAGCACGTCAGAATCGGTGGTAAATCACTTGGGGTAGGGCAAGGGGAGCAGAAGACGTGAAAAGCCTCATGTAATTGTGTAGGGCAAAGGCCATTAACCACTACCTTAATTCAGTGAAGGAAAACAAGCACAGTGTGCAACGCCATGGGAGTTTCAAATCTAGCCACACCTGCTGTTTTCAGATGCACAGCCAAGCTGCTATAGCCAGATTGCACATTTCTGAGTCTCATTGTGACCAAAAGGAAGCGTATTTCTTGGCCAGAGCTGAGATTGCTGAACAGCCTCCCTCACGAGACCCTGCTTGTTCTGGTGTTGTTTGGGGAGCTTCCTGAGCTGAAGTTATTAAGATGATGTCACATTTCCTGTGCAGTTCAGTCTCACAAATGAGCAAATAAGATTAAGCTGTTTACAGATCTAGGCCTAAAACTCTTTTCAGTTACTGCCTTCATAAGGATGATTGAAGCTCCCGAGCCCGCAAGCTGCTCTGTCCAGAGGGACCTTTGCCTCCACCTGGAGTCAACTGCATTAACAACACCTCTTCTACACTTCTGACATCTTGCTCAGTGGATCACCTTCCAGAACTAGCTCTGGGTTGCTGGGGTTTAATTTTAAATGTATCTAAAGATGTCCATAATTTCCTAATCAAAAGAAAGAAAGAAGGAATGTTGTATTTTTTTAAACGACAAGGTAATAAAAATCTAGTCTGAATATTTTGGTAGATACACTGGAAGAGTATATAATGTAGCAAACAGTTGCACTATTTTTTCTATTGTCTGAGCACCTAACATGCGAAATATTTGTTCTGTCAGTTTGAAGTTACTGAGTTTGGAAGAAGTGCAAAGCCTGACTGAAATTTTAAGCTAATGTAAATAAATCCAGTAGCTAGCTTTGTGAGGTAGCCTGTAACATTTGTTTTTTCAGTTGTCTCAAATATTGCCTAATTGTTGGGGGTTTTCTCAAAATAAGCTAGATAATGGCACTTCTGAGAGCACCCGTACTTCACTCAGAGTCACAGTCATATGGAAACGGCATCCATAGCACATGTAAAACATCTTTACAGGAGCCCTTTAAGTATACAGTTATTTTTCTTAATAATCCTTGACAATTTAATTCTCTTGTGCTTTCTCTCTGCCACGCTGTTCTGTA
Source organism: Colius striatus (assembly GCF_028858725.1). Classification (NCBI taxonomy): domain Eukaryota; kingdom Metazoa; phylum Chordata; class Aves; order Coliiformes; family Coliidae; genus Colius; species Colius striatus. The sequence continues at coordinate 47,219,895 of NC_084764.1, read as the reverse complement.
TACTTACAGGTTTGCAGGGGTGCTCTGTTGTTTTTGTAGTATATGGGTTGGTTTAAAGAAAACTTTTACTCTTGTAATCATTATTCTTGAAATATGGATATCTGTAAAGAGAAAAGCAACTGAAAAAATGCCCTCAGTTTCCTCTTAAGTTTACTGTAATGAATAAGTTTAGTTAATAGAAATGTGTTATTTTAAACTCCTGTTACTTTCTTTTCTCCAGCTTTGACTGCTTTCACTATATGTGTACAAGATACTGTTTCATTCTTTTACTATGGTGAAAATGATAAGTTTTGTTAATATTGGGTGGAACTTGTGCTTTTGGATAAAGTTCTTCAAATTAATGGCAACGTGTGATTTCTCATTTTATTCTCAGTTTACTTGAGAGTATTTTGATGCCTGTAAATGCAGTTATTTAATTATTACCTCCAGTGATATGTTGACACTAACAGTTTGTTTTGTTTACGAATCTACGTGATTTGTCAGCCTTGGGAAACCCTCTCTGTTGCCTATGTGGCACAAACAAAACACTGTGGCTGTTTCCACAGGAAGGGATGCACCTGCTCCCAAAGTTTAAGAAATGCCTTAACACACTTTGGAGCCAAAAAAGATGTCTCAACTTCTTTAAAGTAAGCTCAGAAGCCTTTATACCATGAACCCTTCTGTGATTGCTCTCTCCCAGTTCTCTTTTCAGTTTAGCATGACCGTCCTGTCCCACGGTGCAGTGTGGATGTTTCTATGATTGGTTTGGGGAACCTGAGAGGGGCATCACATCTCACTGTGGGATGTTCAACAAGCTTCATAAAGGCAAATAGTGGCAAGAGGTAAAAAGGAAAATATGTGGCTTTCCTAATGCAATACAGCATGTAGATTATTGCAAACCTTGCAATTCTCCAAAGGGGAACCAATGAGCAAATATGTTCAGATCTGCTGAATGACAAAAGGATGTGTTAAGTCAGTTCTCACGCACCATTTTAAGTTTGACTTACCTTTGAGCGAAGCAAACTCAGAACCACAAAGATGCACATGCCAGTCCTGAGAGCAAATCTGACAAAAATTAATGAAAAAAAGAAGTTAAAAGTCGAAGATGTGGGTTTTTTTCCTAGTCCCAATCTCTATAGGTCTAGCAACATATTCCAGAGTTTACCCATTAAAATGTAAGGCAGTGCAATTGCCACACTACAACAACATCTAGTTATAAATCACTTTTTCATTGCAGATTTCGGTTGTTTTCACTTCTAAATTCTGCACAATAATTAGAAATGGAAGAGAAAGTTCTGTTGGATGGTCATTTGAAGAGTCAGCTGTATGTATTTCTTTTCTTGTGGTTTCTGGTTTTGATTACAAAAGTTTTGTGCCTGCAGTTGGGTACAGGAATAAGGTTTACTGATCTGTGAATTTCCTGAGTGAGGGACTCTTTAAAGGACAGGACAAGTGATTTATTATTCCCCAGGCCTCCAATGCATCAAACAATTTTAAGTGCAGGATTTTATTTTCTCAGCAGCTCAGCTCTTCTCCCAAGCATCTGAGCAATTTTTCTCTTGCTTCTTTTTTTTTTTTTAATTTAAAAAAACCCCCAAAAAGTCTTTCTGCTCTTTCATTTCATACTCTGTGCTAATACCCAGTTCCTTCTGATCTCTGTCAATCTCTGTTTACTTCGAAAATATTTTGAGTAAATATTCCTCAAAGTTCTCTGTGACAAACGCTGCTGCAAAACAGTACTTATAAAGTACTTCTCTTTCTTCTTCAGGTAAATCAAAATGCCCATTAATTCCTCTGAAAGTCTCATGCTGTTGTTTTTTTTAATAGTTTGTATAACCACATTAATTTCTCTTAGCCACGGTAGTTGCTATCCTCTGTGCAAACTTCTCTAGTCCTTTCTCATTATTTACTGACTTGGTCTTGTTTCGGGTGGATCCCATCTTCTGAAGTACATCTTCACTGGCGTCTCCTGAAGTCAAATGCAGACTTTGACTTTGTAAGAATTATCTTTACCATCCCATTTCTTTTGCAGTTCAAGGGTATGCAGGGCCTAATTCTTAACGTTGTAGTCACAGTTGCCTCACTGCTGACTGTAGGATACTCTTAATTTTTACCATCTTCCAGTTGCAATCTGAAATTCCTCTTCTTCAGGCAATTTTAAAAAAAAACAAACAACCTACATTCTAAATGTAAAAAACCCAAACAAGCAAACATAAAACCTTCACTATTTTCTCCTATGTATGGAAGAACTTTGTTTAGCATCAGTTTTACCTGTGTTAAGAGACCTACAATATGACAAGAATCTGAACATTTTTAGTATAGTACAATGTAACAGCACAACTGTAACAGCTTTGGACTTTTGTGTGCTAAAACAGTACAACCTTGTCACTGAAGCAACTTTCAGATTTATCAATACATACTATGTCAAGTTACACTTAATTTCTTTTTTTAATGCTCTAGTATCTTTTCTGTGATAAAACCAGTTCATCAGATGTTGTTTAATGTCTTTTAGTGCTGGGGTTAAGAATGCTATTCCCAGTGAGGCTGATTTAAGTTAGATGAGAGCCACCCTTACTTTATAGCTCAACAATTCCCTGCTTCACTCAGTGCTCACATACTTGCTATGCATTAATTCATGCTGTCTCTGAAACCAGCTGTCTCAAGAACAAATACCTTAGGGGTCTAAAAAGCTCTGTATCAAAGCAACTGATTATTTGAACAGTGTAGGAAATCATCATGAGTGATAAAGAAAACCACAGCAGGGCTACTCTGATGAGACATCTCTGTGCTTTCCATGGATTTGTGTGCAGTACAGGGCTGGGAACGAAGGCACTGCACCAGCTGCGACTCGGGGCTGCTCAAGAGCTTGCCAGGACAGAGTGAGTTGTGGCCTTTCAAAGTGAAGCATGCCCAGCTGACCTGGGAAGTTGCTGCAGAGTGACTACTGGTTGTAGGTTACCCCATCTTCTCTGTGCAGATATGGGAAAATAGGAAGTGTCTCCTACAAACCTGCCTGGTAAGGGACTACCATTGTAACACATCCATTTTAACAGGAAAGAACCACAGGAAATGAAAGAGCGGTAAGTGGTGAGGAACTGGTTTCTATTTAGAAACTCAAAACAACAACAACACAACCCAAACCAAATAAAAAACAACAGCAAATTTAGTATAGAAGTGAGGATAATGTCTCTCTTAAAGCACTTGACTGTGTCCTCTTATGGCATAACACAAGCCAGGGAAAATACCACGGCATCAGATGAGCAGAACCAGAGTGCACGACCATTCCCCAACTGTAAGTCAGAAAAAACATCAAACCTAAGCTTGGGCTTTTTTCTGCATTGCAGGTGTCAATTGCTAATTCCATGCACATCCCACAGACAAAGTTGTAGCACAATAGTGAGATTAAATAAAAAACTCAAACCACCCAAAAAAAAAAACCCAAAACCCAAGCAGTTGTAGAGTGCGGAAAATATTGCCTGTAGGCTTTTTCTGACTTGACACCATGAAGGACAGATGAAACCTAATGAAAACTCCCTAAAATTGCACATTCTAAAATCTAAAGTGATGTTTTTCCTATCTTGTTTTGGAGACCATTAGCTTTGATATAATCATAACCAATGTACTTCCCTTCTTTTCCATCAGTAATTCTGTTTAATGTAATATAGCCTTAAGACAGTGTTAGAGATCTCTACTGGACTGGAATACTACATTATCATGCACTGGTATTTGAGGTATTTACAGAAGACACTCCCCACAACCCCCTCTTGCTTCTTGCTTTATCCCAAGTCACACAGGATACAGTCGTATTAGTTATGTAGAGATGAATCACAATCTTAAAATAGATACTGAAACAAGAATATAGCCTGTTTTTTCTCCTAGATATGATTTTTCAACAAAGTGTACCTTTGAAAAAGTACTTTTCAGCAAATGGAACTCAGTTGCAGAAATATAAGTGTTGAGATAGAGTTGCTTGGAAATTTGCAGTCTATTTATGTATAAAATCAAGTTAAACAAACAAAGTATCTTTTGGCTTTGGAATCCTTTTTAAGAATTCCTCTTAAATATAGTTGGAGGTCCATTATACAACCTTGAAACTTTCCTCTCGTGTGGTTTAGAAACACATACAAAAGTTATTTAACGGCTTCCTATGTATTTTGTTGAGAATCTTCAGAAGAAAAGAAGTTAGAATTTCTTTTCCATTACTCAACACAGCACCATAAGTTATTGATTGGAGCAAACTGAGCAGTATTTTCATCAGATCACCAAAATATAATCTTACTCAATCTTTTCCACATGCATTTTTAAATAACTCTGCCTAGTGCAATCCTGGCTCCATTAGGGTACAGGAAGTACAGTCAGATCCTTATTTCAGGTATGGCCCAGAAAATGCCCAGTAAGATGATCCCTAGGTTCAAGACTAAGAGGAAAAGAAAGCAACGGTTTCTAGTCACCCAAGTTACCGCTGCTTAGCAAGCTCAAAAGCTAAGGCAATTCTCCTTTATAACGTTGCCACGATACTTGCCAATAGTTCTGTTTGCAGAAGGACAACTCAGATTTCCCTTTTTGAATCTGCATATTAAAAGAGGGAATCTGTTCCTTAGGTTCTGCTGGTACTTTTCCCCTTTACTGTGGGAGCCTGCATCCCTGAAGGCACTGAGGCAGAACTTCTGTGTGTCTGGGTATGAGGACTGCTGCTTGGCTGACATGGAAGCGCCTGTTGCCCTTCAGGGGCTGCAGATTTTTACAGGCAACCCACCCTGAAATTTGCTGATGTTGTGTTTCCTGTCGCCACTCCTTGGACACCACTTTCCCAGTGTTCCATGAGTGATATCCTGTCTCACTACAGGGATGCAATAACAATAACACATTTCCTCTCTCTGGTGCTTCACATCAAAAGAAACAGCCCCTTAGTGGACACCCACTCTCTGAGCAGGTTTTTTCCCTTTTTAAATTTTTCCATCTAAACTATATGCAGTGCCCTTCATTGTTGCTTCTACACTTGATTAGCTTCATGCTTCCATGATTATTTTATGCTACTACACTTGATTATGACACCTGAAGACACTTTCCTATCTACACCCCACAGTGGGTTCACTTAGCACAGTATTCCGGGGTCAGCATATCCCTTTCTCAGGAAGCTCCTTTGCCTTTGAAGGGAATCCCTCTCACTTGGCTGCACCAAAAATAACTTCCTCATGCATACATCAGTACAGGACACCAAGTGACAAATAGTGTTGCTGTGCAAGGCCAGAACCAGCCTCAACCTGACACGTATCCAAAACATGTACACCCCTTGAAGGGCTTCATTTCTTGTACCACACCTGAAGGATCTAGTCTCTGCCCCCAGAGGCATTTGTGAAGATCACTTTGTCCCTTCATGTGCCTGCAGGTGGAAAAGCCGACATGCTGTCCCTGTTCTCCATTACAGACCATTATTTGGAGCGCTGTTCGAGAAACAGAGAGACCAAGCAGGACCACTGCAGTCTACAGTGCCCAAAGCCATCAGAGACAAGCACATCTTGTCCCAAGACCCTCTCTCTTGGATCTAGAAAGCCAGTAGAGTTGTTATATAACAAGAATATTTGTGATCTGAGGCTTAATTTATGTGAGCAGTACCTTAAGAATTTCAAGCAGTCAGAGTTTAAATGTGTTGAACATAAAAAGAAATCTGATTCAGTGGGAGACTGAAATTTCCACCCCTAGTCTGAACCCTGAGACTTTCTATGTATTCCCAAGCGTGACAAAAGTGAAATGGGAGGCAAGTTTGTTTAGATGGATGTTGACTATAGGGAACATGGCTAAGTGGAAATGTCTTGGTAAATGATGGTGAAACAGTCAAAACTGGATTAAGGCAACAAAACCCCACGCTACAGCTCAGAATTAACTAAAAATAATTTGTTGTGCTGTGGACACAAATTATCAGCAAGACAGACGGCCAAGAAAAGGAAAACCATAATTGTTTCCTCCGGGGCTGGATTTCTGAAAGTAAACACTCAATCTAGTCCTGACTTTATAGCAGAAAATAGAATTGAACAGCATGGAGGAAAGCCCGTCAAATCGTACAAGGGCAATGCAGTACTGAAAAGCCTAGCCACGTGAAGGAAGGGACTGATGAGGACAATTGTTGTTCTTTAAGTCACTGCTGGAAGCAGTCAGAGGAAGTGTGGTCTGGCAGAGAGGCAGCAGTCTGGGTGCTGGGAGGCCTTGGCCTCCGATCGCTCCCCTTGTTTCCTTCTGGTCTCTGAACAAGATGTTGTTTATAAAATGCTGTCATGGTTGACCCCAGCTGGCAGCTAAACACCACACAGCCACTCACTCACTCTCCCCTGATGGGATAGGGAAAGAATCAGAAGAAAAGTGGGAAAACTACATGGGTTGTGCAAGACAGATGCTCAGCCACCTCCAGCAAAGCAGGGCTCTGTCACATGTAACGTGAAGCACAAATCCAAACCAGAGCTCTGTGCTAGCAACCATGAAGAAAATTAACTGTGCCTGAAGAAAACCAGCAGGAGTGGTTTCCAGGTGATCCCTCTGTCAAGGAGGGAGGGATGAACAACATTTTCATCACACAAAACAAACTGGTAAAGTTTGTCAAATACCATCACAAGAAGTCAACATAGTGATGTAATAAATAGCTCCAAGAGACAACTCCGTGGTGATGGTGCAGATCACAGCTGTGAGCGAGCGTGGACACCAGTCAGTTTCCTTTTAAATGCCCCAGCACCACTTACTGAATTCTATAACTTCATTAAAATGCTGCCATTTGTTTTTTCACCAGTTTTCCCAGAAAGTCTCTGCTTTAAGTTCACCCTGCTTGTACAGCTGACCTTTGACCAAGTTAAGTCAGGATCTGTCCAAATTAAGAGAATATTTTGTTAGTATGGATGAGATGGTTGTTCTGGGAAAGTGTCCAGCCTGAGCAATTGTGAGCATGCCTAATTGTATGGATGCAAATGCGCAAACAATTAGTTAAGAACCTGCCTGATTTGGAGAAGTTTCTAGGCCTTCCCATGTGGAAACAAGTGAATCTGTGGAATGCTGAGATGCAAACAGGTTTTCTTGGACATTTGTGGATCTCTAGCACTCTGTCTGCAGAGCTAAAAAGGTTGCTACAAAGTTTAAATGCATTGTTTCCAGTGCAAATTCTGAGGTTGGTAGAACCCATTTGTCTTTGCTGCATAATCGTGCACTTTCTTAACAAATTGCTTACCAAAAGAAGGGGTTCGCCAAGTGCTGCCTCACATCTGGGGACAAAATCTGCAGACTATAAACAGCCTACAAGCAGCCTCATGCCACAGCATGAGCTGGTCTTATGCTCCGTGCTAAACCCAGGTAAGGAAGAAGCAAAAGGAACTGGATACCTCAACTTTGTGTCATCCAAAAGGTCACTTCTAGCAGGGAAATTCCCAACTGAGCAAATCCAAATGTTCTCCAGCATCACCCTCCTCTTCACAGCACAGGGCTAACAGAATACTGATGTGCCACAGCCACATTCGCAATCATATTTTAGCAATACAAGAACAGCATTGTCCCACCAGCACGACCTATTACACCAGCACAGTACAGACACAGCTGATACATCACAGACTGTTTTAGATCCAAGATCCATCACTGACAGGATGGAGCAACAGCTTGGGTCAGAGAAGAGGTAAGTGAGGCAGGACTGCCCAGGCACACAGCCACCAGCATACCACGCAATCAGGAGCAGACATACAGAACTACACTGAGAAAAGGGCTGGGTCAGCCCTTCTGGCACATGAGCTACGATCCTCACGAGGATGGCACTCACAGTACCCTTTGTGCCTGCTTCATGCAAGTTTCAGACATTTCTGACCCTCAGTGGCATAAGTACATATTGAAAATTTAAGATAAATTACTAGCTGTTTGTTTTTTCTGTTAGAAGTTATGCTTCAGGGAATTTACGAAAAAGAACGTCCCTTGCAGTGCTACTCACAGCTAAACATAACTTACTCCAAATACTATGGACAGGAGGTTAGGAGGTTAGAACTGCCTTTTTCTCATGTGCAAAGGGTGACCTGTGGAGGTGAGAAGGCAGCTATCCCTACCCTTGTGTTTTGCTGCCGTATCCAAAACCACTGCATAGAATCACCGGCAGTTGGTCACACTCCTGTCTGCCCCATGACACTGACCAGCATATCACCCCCACTGCTTTAGGCATCATCCCTGTGCCTGCCAGACAGATTGGCAAACCTCCTCTCCTCCTCTCTTTTTTCCCAGAGGGAGTGCCCTAGTGCCATGTCAGAATTTGGGGAGATGAGAGGTGGGGTCATTCCTTTCTTCTGCTCCCTGCGTGGTGCATCTTATAACTCAAGTACCAAGATTTCCTGTCAGTACAGAGAGCTCTGGAACTGCACCGTGCTAAAAGAAACCTGGAGTGTTCACTTCCATGATAAATCACGTCCAGAGTACTTGAAACTATGACCTGGTGAAATATTAAAACGCAATAAAATACAAAGCTGCTTTGGGGGAAACGGGTTTTGTACACTTCCTTATAGTTGCTGTAAAAACCTCAGGGTGCGCAGGTCTTGGATGAGGGTAGGGGAAGCACTTACGTTCCTCACAAATGTACATTCCTTGGTTCACTGTGCAATAGAACACCCTTCCTGCCGAGCTGTTTGCAGCAGTACTTGGAATGTATCCCAGGCTTTTAATCTGACCCTAAACAACAGCATTGCGTTTGTCTCTCTCATCTCCGAATGTTGTTTATGCTCAGATGGATGTAGGGGAGGGCTGGCTAGTCCATCTGGAATTCTCTCCTGGCTGCTTTCCAGGCTAGTTAATAAACTCCTGTCTACTGGTACCACTACATACCCCCAGAAACAGAGTGTTGTGGTGGTTAGTGTCAGTTGGTTTGAACTCAGGGAGGGGAAAAACAAAACCAAAACAAATGTTACCTGCATGCCAGTTCCTTCTAAAGCGATCTAAAATGTCAGTGGGTACCAAGAGGAGCCAGCACCCTTTCTCTGTGAATTTAGCTATGACAATACAGCGAGAAAATGCACCTGTAGCATTAAAGGGTAGGTAGAAAGCTTGGATCAAGATTGGGCCCTTCAGACCAAGTGTTCAGAGGTCTTAGCAATTCCAATAGAAATGTTTTCATCTAAATATTTGAAAGGTCTTCATATCCAGCAAGCTGAGCCATTGTAAAAACCTGGCCACTTGTCTTGGAGCACCTGGCAGAGGCATGTAAGAGTCTTTTCTAATCAGCAAGAGGAAGCAGGAGAGTGGGCTGGTTATTCTCCAGATTTCCTAGGAAAGCAAAGAGCTCTCTATCCAGTCTTGGGTAAAATGGCCAAGGTTTCTGAGTCATTTTTTATGTAAGAAACTAATCCTAGCACAGATTATACATACTCAAGAACTGTCACAAAGAGCACGACAGACTAATGAATCCTAACAGTCTCTCTGAATGAGGCAGCTTTGAGACCTCCAGACCATCCAGTCACATCTGTGCTGCATGTTACAGGATGACATCAGGCAAAAGCCACTACTGGTTCCAGAAACACCTTTCCAGAATTTATCTATGATATCCCTCAAGCTGGTACAACAGCCCAGCACTTGTTAAGTGTGATTGTTGTTGTCACAGGAACCTGCAAGTTCACAGGCTGCATGCAGGTATGTGCTTTCCCACCCAGTGTCCCTTGGAGAGATCAAGCTGAAATCACGCTGCTTGCTGGAGAGTTCAGATGGAAGCCACACGGCATCCTGGGCCGTGTTCTAGAACAACAACACACAACGTGAGCACACATACTCGTATCCTGCCAGTCCTCTCCGGCTATATGGATTTATGCTTTGTTCTACAGCATGAAGGCAAAAGAGGAAGCTTCAGATGGTGATTTGGTGTCCTGCTGGGACAGGGTTTGGTTAGCAGTCTGCTCTGGGGTCAGCAATGCATGACTTCATCACAAGTCCCTTGTTCCTTTAGTGTCAATTATGTGTTAACTGTTCTGCAAACAGGGGAGAAGGAAAAAAAAAAAGGCTTGTATCCAAATGTATACAGCACAGAGCTTCTTGTTCTCATCTGAAATGGAAAATTTAAGCACCAATGTTTAGATATACACTCCTCCAGCAGCTTCTTGCCTGTTACTTTCACAAGAGCCTTTTATAATTTAAAACATGCTTGAGGCTTCTGACTACTCAGGAATGCTTTCCATTACAGATGACCTCAAGCTTTGTCCCTCTAAACGCCTCCAGTAACCCTACATGGGCTGTGGTTCTTATTCCTCCTGTTCCTCTCCTCCCTTACAGGCTTTTCTTCCCAATCTGACTACATATATTGTGGAAAAAGCCTTTCCCTTTGCAGAATACAGCAGCACAGTACAGGACAAACAACCTGAGCAGGAGTGTCAAACTGAGACTCTGAAGAGTGAATTCAGGGGGCTTTCCTGCCCAGACACCTCTAGGCAGATCCCATGTTTTCTGGGGATTTTTGCCAAAAAAAGAGAGAAAGCTGAATTGCCCATCCCTTGCTCACAGACACAGAGCAACTGGCATGAGAGGATAGTGAAGTATTTTAAAAACCTCAAGTGTGCAGGAGCTGGCTGAGAGCCATCTCCAGTTTCCCTCAGCGTGAGGGAGGAGTGAGCAATTTTCAACTGCAGAATATCAAATGTGCCCTTATGACCAGCTATATCTGAAGTAAAACAAGATTAAGTTGCAACTGAATTTTTATTGCGTTCCAACATTCCTGGGTAAAACATTCTGCTTGGATGAAAACACAAAAGGCGGGAGTATGGACCAGTAAAACAAACTCTGTGAACAAGGAGCAGTGAGAAGACAACTCTTTGAAAGGGAAATGGAAAGAAACCGCAGAATTTTTCGCACAAGTACTTTGTCTTCTCTCCCAGGAGGGACAATCTCTATCCTCAGGTGCTAAAGTTGGGAGCACAGTTGCCTTGAGTTTCTCATTTTATTAGCTTGGGAGATAAATAAAGTTGATGCACAAAAATCTCTCAAATAGCAGCAGCACTGAGGTGATGCTCTGAGCTTACAGGACACAATAAGAGGCCAATAGTAGGGGCCTTCATCATTTCAGTCAAGATCTCTGAATCTTCAGAGGAAGATAGCAAATATTTGTATGGCAGAGCCTGTTACAGGCATTTTTTTATGTACTTAGCATGAAATAAATGTACATCTCAGCTTACTGGGCAAGGAAACACAAAGATGCTTGGAAAGCAAAATAACAATATTTGTAAAAGCCCCAAATTCAAAACAGAAATCCTCATTTTGAGAGCAAGTCTGAGCAGAGGAAAAGACATAGTTAAATTCTGATCATGCTTACTAGGACAGGAACAGTGCTGGGGAAAGGTGGCTGCCGTGATCAGCAAAGTGCAGCACAGGTTTTCCTGTGGTAATTTATTCAGACAAAATGGTACCATGCAAAAGAATCCCTCTCACATGCTCTGTGCTTCTATGAAGCAATTTTACAGTAAGAGGGATTGCTAGCACAGAGGTACCAAGCAGATTTTTCAGTCAGGCACCCAGTTGTAGCTGTAACACAGATTTCCCTTTAGCTGCAGAGCATTTGCAGTTTGCTCTTAATCGGGTTTTCTTTCAAAGGAAGAAATGAGTAAAAGTCAAAAGCTCATGAACTCACACCAGTGGTGCAAAGCTAAACCCAAAATCATTTGAACTTTGCTGAACATCCAGAACCACAGCTGAATGTATGATACAGAGTGCTGTTGAGTGCAGCCATGACTCTGACACAGATCAGAGCCAACTATGTCTTAAGAATTAGCACTGATGGTGAAAAATACATTCAGCCCGTGGCTACACACAAAGCACTGTTTGGGGGAACAGAAACAGTTCTCTTGCAGCTGTGATAAGTACAGCTTTGCTCTATTTGTATTTTTTGCTTTTAAGATCATTTACTGTCTATTCACAAGGACATTTTCCCATTCTGAGGATTAGATGTGTATTGTTTAAACCCCTAAAGACAGAGAACCATTACCTTCACCAGTCCTGTGCTGGAGTTTGACTCCATGTTGCAAGCTTTATAAGCAAGCTCTCAAGACAGCAGAACAGCTCCTTTCAAACAGACAAAACAGCCCCATGTATTAGTGCATCATATTTATTTGATACTGAAGTTTCTGAAAAACATTATTTTAAGCTAAAGCACACATTGAAAATAAACGGTCAACATAAGCCAGACCACACAGAGAGAGTTTCCTTTTCCTCAGGCTGAGGTCTAGCATAACAAGTATTATCAATGTTGAAGTGCTTTTCAATGTTTCTGATGGAAATAGCAAAAGGATGATGATTTCATAGCTGTCATCCACATTTCGCATCAAAAAGTTCCTCAGTAGCATTCTGTGTCAGTCTTTTGCCCAGGTACATGCAAATTAGTTTTATTTGAAGGTAAATTATACCCTGGAAACAAATTCTTCTCATTGCTTATGAGGGTAAGAAAATTTGTTCATGTCATCTTTAAAACAAGCATCAGTAGTATCCTGCTTAGGGCAAGCATTACAAGGGGGTATGGCATATTGTCTCTAGCATTTCTTTTGGACTGCTGTGGCAGCATGTGCCAGCGATTCACCTTGTAACAAAGCAGAGAAGCATTTAGGTGTCTGCCCCAGACAGATTCACAGCAAGACACCTCTCTGTCACTGTAGGCTCTGCAGTTGCTCTTGATTAAAAATATTTACTGGGACTCTTCTTGAGCAAAATGAATACTACACCACAGATGACAGCTCCAGTGCAGCACACTATTGCTCAGCTCTGTGACACAGCCCATGCAGAAGTAATCTCAGCAAGAGAGATTACTTTTAATAGAAAAACAATGAAAGGACTAACAGTTACAGTTATGACTGAATAATAAAACAGCATACACAATACAAAGTTATTCACTGAATCTACAGCAAAACAAAACTAACACTGCACAACAAGCCAAAACGATCAAATCAACTTATTGAGCTTTAATCTCTGCTGTTGTCCTGGGAAATATTCTCTTTCAGGATAATCTTCCATTTTTGCTTATTTTTGCATGCCTACCTTCTTCCTTGCCACCTTTGCTGCTTGGGTTTCCTTGCACACTTAGGCTACAACAAATCACTCTGCTTTTAGACCCTGGCATTGCTGACAGGTAAATGCAAGTTCAGCTGCAGCTGTAAACCAGCATTTCCATGGGGCTATTCACTTGGTGGGTGCTGAGCATATGCCATGGAAGGGGTGGCACTTCAAGGGAGATGGGAGCTACATCTGGCTGGTACATGGTGGGCACCCATTACATTACGAATCCTACCAGCTAAACCATTATTGCTGAGCACTATCAGCCACACTTGACACAGCACTATTTCAAACAGAGATCCAAGTGTTAGCTTACCTAATGTTTATCACGTGAAAGATTCACAAGGAATACAACTAACTTTTCCTTATATCTATATTGACTTGAAAAATGATAGAAGCATAGAATGGTAGGGTTGGAAGGGACTTTTAGAGATCATCTATAATCCTTCAAAGTACATACTTATGTAGAGAAAGTCACAAGTTAAACAGTAATAATCTCACAAACTCTGAGAGTGTATTTAAACAAGATGGTATGGCCAATTCTCCACAGTTGGTACCAAGATTTGGCCTACATCAGCGCTGGTTAAACCAAGTGTCACAAGTCCAATTGTTGGAATAAGGAAACAGTTATTACTGTGCTGAATTTAAGGAAAACACAATGAAGCAACATGTACAATGATTGAGTTTAGAAGCTAATGAAGCTGCAAGCTCTGGAAATACATGTAGTGAGTAAAGAATGTTTCTGGTTTAGCTTTTGCTGATATAAGTAACCATGCCCTGTAGAAGAACTCCCCAGTGCAAGGCACAAAATAATCTGTAGCACTAAATCTGACAATAAATCATTTAATAAACACACTGCTGCTTCACATGGGAGATTGTTGCCCCTCAGAAATCTCTGTCATAAAGACTTCATGTTTGCAAGTTAATATTGGAAATAATGAGTCAGCGTAAAGCTATTCTGTAAGGTTTATTTTAATAGAAAGCATCCGAAGAAGAGAGCCACAGCTGATTTTGATGTTAGCATAACAGGGGTACACCACTCTGGATAAGACTACTCCTGTCTACACTTGATCTTGTCTTCATTATCTGTTCATGTTATGTAAAAACAAATAAAATAATCCATTTCATACGCATTAGCCTTATTAGCCTTTTTTCTCACCAGCAGCACTGGGAAAGTGTGTGAACAAAATTCCATGGCAACACTAAAAAATCAAAAGCAAGCAAAAAGCCTCACCAAAGTCAGGTTGAAGACAGGATCCATTTTAATTTAAACAAGCAAGGAAGCAAAATATTTGGATAAAAAGGGGAATATTCCATTCTAAAAAGGGGAATGAATTCCATTCTAAAGGGGAAAATTTCCATTTTGTGAAAACCAGAGCTTTGCCAGTGGGAATAGCATAAAGAGCCAATGAGACACAGATTTTAAACATCTATAACCAACCGACTTCTCAGCTGTAACTATTTCAACTACTTTCTGATATCATAATTTACACACAAATAAGTGTAAATGCTTTGACATTGAAGTGACTGATCCAGATCAAATAGAATATATAGACAGTGAGTTTTAATTTATATGTTGGGGTGAATTTTATATGTTTATATGGGGTGAATTTTAATTTATATGTTGGGGTTATCACACATTAGAATTGTTAAAGCCCTTCTTATATACCAGAACTGCTAACAAAATGGAAACCTCGAATTCCATCTCCTCTGAGGCAATATGATTTTAGAGAATTAGTTCAAAAATCTTTTGTTTCAAATTTTAAAATTTCAAAACAGTTCTTCCTGTCAGTAGCAGCGTGAAACAAGTAGTTTTAGCACTTTAAAATACTCCTTTTATTTTTTTTCCTCCTTTTTCAAACAAAAAAAATAATCCTCAAAGATCAGATTCTCATTTGCTTTTCTTCCTTGTAACTTGGGTTTGCCTCTAAAAATTTCATGGGTTGCACAACATCTGGAGAGAACTGCTCTAAGTCTTCTCATGGAAAAAAGCAGGAGTCCATCAGATAACAGCAAGTGACCATTTAAAACTTAAATATTAAAGTGCTCTTCACAGACCACTAAAGATGCAAGTTGCTATAATTCAAAGTCATTAGTCTCAAACTGGGAGATATTCTCAAGTGTCGTAAGGACCCTGAAGAATGCTTTCCAACACAACTTGAGGAAAGAGTGTGTATGTCTGGTGAGTGAGGCGAAGTCATTTAACTTCCTTCTATTTACTTTTTTTCTACATTCTCAAATCTGGAAAAAAAACTAAGCAGCTTTTTCTTTCTCCTGGCATGACCTTGTTGAGCTGCACTGCTTGAATGCCAACAAGACTCCTACTCCCCATAAACTTACCTTAAACTTACTTTCACACCTGAGGTTACTAGCAAAGCATACTATCACGTTCAACACCTCAAAACACACTGAAAGGATTTTGATAGATCGTTTACTGTAATGGAAAAGAAAACCATTCTGAACGATGTGTACACTGAGCCCAGGTGTGTGCCCAGCAAACAGCTGCACTCTGGGACATCTGGTTGTGAAACAACCGTGCAAGGAAAAAGAATTTCAATTTTCCCCATATTTTGTCTGTGTTCAAAATACCACTTCAGTAGGGCAAGCATTCCTTGGAGTGCCTGGCTCCAAGCCTCTGCCATGCCTTGCTGACTATGTTCTTTACCAGTAGTTCTGCTGCTGCTGGAGCTTCTCAAGCAGCCAGTTACTAGAGTTTTAATTAAACAAGAGTCTACCTGTTCCAACTGAATATGGGATAAACTGTTTGTTCAAACAAGCTTGTTTAGGATGTTTTCAAGGCTTATTACATCTGCTAAAATGGCAGGCATTCAACATACCTACACAGGCTTTCACTAGTTCAGTGTTTATAGTTTAATAGCACATGCTCATTTTGGCTTAGAGAAGTTATTTGGAAGGAGACAGAGGGGAGTAGAGAGCAAGGATAGCTTGTTATCAACTCAGTAAAACCAGAAAATATCCATGTCATTAAAATCAGCTAGCCATTTGGATTAGCTTTTCACTTCTGAAATGCTTTGACCACATCCAGATGGAGACCTGGGCAGATTTTTCATGTACCTGTTCCTTTAGCCATTTGCTTTTTGAAATAAAAGCTAAAACATGAAGATTCTTTCATTTAACATCAAAATAAAATTAGTAAGACACACGAAGCCACAAAGAACGCACAGTCTGTTCTTTAAAAACATCTAAAAAGTGTGAAAGTAATCCTTATTTTCCTCAAAAGTCATGCCTTCAGCTCTTGCTCTCATCTCACTGAGAGGAGAAAAGCCAGCAAAAACTACAGTGAACACAGCAAGAACTGCTGCATAAAAGCAGCTGGAAGATTTTCCAGAGTTAAATTTGTACATAGAAGTGCAGCTCTCAGCTCTCCTCAGCATCCCAAAAGTAGTATCCTGAAATCCATGTCACATTCCATCAAGAGGTAGACACTTGCTATCCACAGGTTTGTTACAAATCAAAACTCTTACATATGACTACAACTGCTAATATGTTTTGGTTGTCCAAGTTCTGAGGGAAAAGACAAACAGATCAATTGGGCAGGAAAATTCCTTTTGGAATTTTTATCTTTTAGGAATATCTTCATTTATCTTTAATTTGTATTTCCCTATTTAAATACCTTATTGAGGTTATAGGAGCATAGAGCAGATACCCAAAACCAGAGTTGACTACGACCAAGACAATCCTCCCCACCTTACAGTCATCATTTGTCTGCTCTGTGTCACCAGGCAGGTAGAGCATGAGCCAAGAACAGTTCTCCCCCGTCACAATACCTGATGTCTTGCCTCACAAGTGTTTGTACTTTATATTTAGTATGAAATTAAAACTATTCCAGAGATAAACAATCTTACTTTTCTCCTCCCACAAACACACATGTGCACGCTCTTTTTTTAACCCTACGCCCACCTTTCATGACTACTGAACGTATTTAATATGCACAGGGTGCTAGAGAAAAGTCTTTTCACGAGGTTGTTAACCATCACTTCAATGCCATAGAAGTCTCAGTCTGAAAAACTGATACAGAGCTGTGCATTTTCTCAACAACTATCAGAAGCTTTCGCCACCAAACAGACCTGCTTATTAAAAGCTCTCTTGACAGATTATATTTTCTGACTAGTATCGAAGAGCAAGGATGGATGTAGACTTTCAATTATTCACTAAAAAAAACCAACAGTGACTTAAAAGCACACAGACAAAACCTTAATGGAAAATATACCCCAGTCCTAGCGTGCCAGTGGGTTTGAAGGCTTTGGCACTTTATCACAGTCACAAGCTCTTGCCTCAGCCTGCAGCAGAGCAGGGATTTGAGAGTCCAAGATTAGTATCCTGAAGAACTAGACTGGTTCCCCTCTGCCTATCATATCTCAGGACAGCATTCATATCAGTGAAGGTACAAGCAAGGCATGCACAGGCAGGGCATTTAAACACCAGGCCCCGCTCACTGGTTCTCCTTCCCTGCCTTGCGAGCCCCGGGAGCAGCACTGGCCCTGCACACAGAGGGGGAAGCCCTGGCCGGCACAGGGTGAGCTGCACGTGCGCCGAGCACCCACGGGCAGACACTCAAGAAGCATTCCTAGTCAAGGTCGTGGAAGACATTTATACCCAGGTAAAGGGTCAGAAAGACAGAGCACCCTTCATGTGCTTTAGGTTGCTTCTAAACATCTATATTACTACATCTTTTACAGCCAGTTCCATACTGGCAGAAGACAAGGCATCAGAAAAGCCCTCTGAGGGGAATCATGAGTCATTGTTTGAAATGTCAGACTTTAAACACTTCTCTGTGCTTTTTCTAGAAGACATCCTCTCCTTGTTCCACAGCTATAGACTCCTCTGAGCTACTTAAATTGTTAAAATAGGAGAGGTGGCTTCATGGGAAACTGTATCAGGAGTATGGAAGAAGAAACAACAGGCAAGCAGGAGGTACGAAGTTACAGCAGCAGAGGTATCACAAGAATAAAAATGAAGAAGGGAGCACAGAACTAGAGGATAAGGTATGTAAATAGATTAGAAAATGATTGGAACATAGGCAAGAAAATGAAGGCTGGCAGGAAAAGGAAAGCAGGTTCTTTGCATTACAAACTTATGCACAAAGTTTTTCCTCATTTTTTTTTTTTAAACTCAATATTAAATAACACAACTGAAGACACAAACAAGCAAGTTAGTAGTTCTGGTTTTGACTGAGCCTCTCTGCTATCATTCTTTTTCTCCTCCCTCAGAGGGCTATCCTGTTAAATGCTGACAAACAGGTCTGCCAAAATCAACTTCATCTTCACGTCAGCTTTCTGCTTCATTGCCTTTTAACCTTCTTATCCCCCCAAAAAACATCACCTTACCAGCTCCTGAAGATTGACCTTCCCAATGTGCCATCTTTGCTCAGCTGAGGCTCATTTAAGATCTCTCAAGTTGCTACAGTTGATGCTTGTTTAGTAAGAGATTAGAATGAAAATCCCACCACATGAGCAGAGGTTTCTTTGCTGCAGTGATTGATGCTCTTTGCAGCTGCTTGAAACTTGCAATGTTTTATGGGCTACAGGCTTGCTAAAGTGTGCAGAAAACAGGCTGGGAATTTTTTGTCCTTTAGAAACAAACATACATAATGTTCCTTTCTCCTGTGGTTTTGGATGGTGCTGAGAAGTAAAATAAGATTCTATCAGATGAAAAGAATAAAATTTCTAAGCTTAGGACTCTTTTTTTACAACCAATGCCACTGTCTGAAACACATGAGTATTGAGATCAATGCACTGTTACAATAACTTTGCTTTATATATAAACACTACAAACAAGGATATTTTGCTGGGTGAAAAGGACTCCAGAGCTCTCAAAGACTGAGGGCAGTTGCCCCTTCCTTCACCTCAAATAGCACCCTGTGCCTCCATGCATCTGTTTATCAGCAGGGACAGAAAAGGGGGACTCATCCTGAAACATTTCACTGCAGTGTCCAAGTAGGACAGAATTTATTGTTGAGGTCTTCCTGCCTTCAGCGCTCTGTTTAGTCCCCAGGTCCTTAGCCCGAAGAACACACTCTCCCACACCTGTTCCTCGTGGGCAGCTGAGACCACCAGAGATGTGATGTTTTGCTTTATCCACGCCATCCCCCAGAACAAAACATCACACTGGACCAGGTGCCACAGGACAGAGTTTGAGATTAGTATGCACAATATCATAGACAGAGCTGTAGCATCTACTCGATTCCATTTGTTGTGGTTAGACAAGCAGACCTACAGGGACCAATGTCCTATAGCAGTTTTAGACCAACCTGTTACTTCTCCTTGACAAAGCTTATTTGTCATGCTGTCTTGCAGCAATGCCATGATATTTATTTTCTTTTTCTTTTAATCTCAGTCCTACACATGGAAGTGTTCTGAGCTCTGAACACTTCTGTAACAGCACCACTGAAATTTCTGTAAGTGAGGGCTGAGTTTGGCCCTTACCCTTCTTAGCTGCAACAACTTTTAATATATTTTGTCACTCATGATATGTTACAGGGTCTATGCAGCTGTGCTGGAGGTGCATGGGAACTCAAACATTTAATCAAAGTCATCACTGCCCTCCTAAAACAGCAGCAAAAAGCTCCAGTAACAAAACAACCTTTGGCCAATAGGGATGTGCGTCATAACACGGAATCTTTGTAATTCTAATCTCTTGAGGGAAAGTAGAGGACAGATTACAGCAAAATTCAGAATTTCAATTTAATTTCCTGAATTTATTTCCCCATTAAGACAGAGATGATTTTTTATGTGTTGCTTTTAAAATGTGCCTGCAAGCATGGCAGAGATGCTACCTACTGTTAAGCTCTCTTCCAGAGCATTCTAGATGCACTTGCAGTGATTATTTGGTATGGTCACCTCTTATTAAAACAGTAGCTTGTGCTTAACCTTTAAACTCCATCAGCATGGAACAGTTTATTACTGCCATATGCCCTCATAGTCCTTCCTCGCTACACACCATCTCTCTTGTTCCTTTTCTGCTGATTAGTGATAACGAATCATCTTTGAAGCAAGACAGAATACTGCGGACAAACCTCTTGCAACAAATCAGTAATTCGGTAGAATCATCAGTGACTCCTAAGGTGGCTGCCCACACGGCCCCTTCTCTTTTGCTAGAAGAGGCTGACAAACAGCTATGGAAAAGCATCACTGCGGCAGGACTTTCCAGGAAAATTTTGCCAAACTTTATGAGTGACAAAATGTTTGGAAGAAAATAATAGTCATCAACTGTTCTGTCTTGCACCCCACGTTTCTTCTTCCCACTTAAAGTCTTTCCCATTTTCCTACAAGTTACTGCATGGCAAAGCTGGAGATATTTTTTCCAACTCCATTCCATTTTTTTTTTTCCCCAAAAAAAAGATTAGGAAATTGGGGTAAAGAGGTAGTGTGTAACATTTGATTTTACTGGACTGTAGCCCTTGAGGGTTAATAGGCTTCACTGACCTCTTGGAAACCACAGTGCTGTCATGTACAATGGCAAATGAGTAGCCAGGTTTGAGTTTTGTGTGTCAGTGTGATTGCCAAAGGCCTCTTTTAAAGTGAACCCACAATTTGAAACAAATTAAAACAATGGTATAAAAAAGAAAAAGAGAAACCTGGCAAGATGATTGTCAGTCTTTGACAAGAGTGTTACAAGACTGAACTGGAAAAGTCTCATCAGTTCCATGCAATAGAAAAATGCAAAAGCAAGATACAGTGAACCAAAGTCAAATTAATTGTAATGTGGCTTGCTCTTTTGTTTCCTAGAACTATGGTGTGCCAAGACACACAAGACTATTTGAGAACAGTAATTAAACACCACCACTTTAAAGGCTGATCAATTTGCTTCCCACCAGCAGTTCTTCACTGCAATGAAGAATCTTAACCAAGCACAGAAAGGACTGCAGAATCTGACATTTGATGCAAATCGGGCTTACCAGTTGCTTTACCCTTTTCTGTGGTGCTGCTGCTGTGAAAACACTCAAACCCCACATGCAGGACAAAAGTGATACAGCCAAAGCAAGTAGAAGGTTTGTATGTCTCTGACAGGAACATGCACAGCTCTCCTCTGTACTCTCAGATACACAATTGGATTCCAAATGAAGTTTGCAGCCTTGTTTCTGTCACTCAGAAGACCCTCAAAGCACATACAATAGGAGAAACTGGTCTGCAGCACCCCTGGTCAGACCAAACTCAACTCTAGACACAGGCAGTTACCTAAGGCAGCAGAGCAGTGATGCCTCTGGTGTGCAGCTGAATTGACAAAAGGCTAAATGCTTTTAGAAACTGAAAGCTCCCGGAGTGTAAGGAGAAGGCTACTGCTACCAGGTTCATTTCCTCCTGTAAAATCACCAGCTGCCACCCTCTCCTGCCCCTACCATAGTTTTTAGCATTGTGAAATTAATTTCTGCTGAGGTAGTTCTGGGGTCTGGAGCCCTGATACAGAAACTAACCCGGGGAGAATTATATCCAGGCATCCAATTGCAGGACCTGATCAGCAATGCCTGTTATAAACACCAGCATCTGCTGTGGAGATAAAGAACAGTGCTACTAGAGCACAAGTGTGACAACATCCCTGAAAATTCCACCACTGATGCACGATTCCAAGCCTTGCTGCAACACAACCCTGTAAGAAGTGAGGGAATTCTGCTTCAGCACTGAAAATGTCTGCTTCAAGGTGACAAAACCCCCCGATAAAACCTAGGAGGGGAGAAAAAAAAAACCCAAACCACCAAACCAAAACCCAGCTGTAAAATTACTATTGGATCGCTTTCAATTTGCTTCAGTTGTCACCTCCTTTCTGGCTTCTCTGCAATTTAGAGCAGCAGCCAGTTGGGTTGTTTCACAGGTGCTGGAATCTGCAGGCAAGCAGGACCCAGAAGATTTGCTAAAGCTGCTTTCTTCAAACCTGGCCCTGCATCATAAGTTCTGTGTGCATGAGAGACAGATAATAATTTGCCACATCACATATAAGTGAGGGGATCAAATGAAATGTGTTTATGTAGCACCCTGGAGTGAAAGATGAGCGTACAAATTAAAGTATTACATAGCACTTGCTCTTATTTCTACACTGCATTACATTCCTTTTATGCATATTTCAAAACACTCCCTCAAAGCACACTAAGATAATAAAAGAAATGCCACTTCATCCTGTCTCACAGTTTCTGAGTTCTGCTCTTTGTCACTGGGAAGTTTTGTTCCTTCCTGGTTGAGAAGTTTTTTAGTCAAGACGTTTGCGCTGTCAGGATGAGGCATTTGGCCACAACTGCTGCTTACTCTTCACTTGCTGCTATCCTTATTTTTCTCTTGCAGTACAGAAACCAGTCACATTTTAATACAAGGACAGTGGGAGCAGTAAAAAACAAGCAAAGCTTTCTACAGGAAGAAGACCACTCATCAGGAATAACAGATACAGACAGGGAATAGATCAACAGACCAGAAACAGCAGTCCTCAGCCCCTTTTTGCTCTCACACATTGAGTACTCAATTGTTTTTCATGCCTGCACCTAGGTGCTTGCCATTTAGTCTCCAGTAGGTACAAACTCCTTCACCATCCCCAGATGATTGGCATATTTGCAAACCATTTATCATTTCTTCCACACAGAGCAAAGAATAAATCAGAAAAGGGATATCATAGCCTACAGGGACTCAGATTTGCTTTGTAGCAACCCCATCACTTTGCCTGGTACCCGTTTCTTGGGAAGCTGAGCCCTCAGGATCGATTGTCCCCTATTCAACAGGTACCTGCAGAGAACATCCAGTGTAAGAGCTACTCCAACACACCTTCAGTGGTAACTGAAGTGTATTGTCTTGCTCACAGTTCACCCTGTCCAGGCCTTTCTGACCTGACTGATATCCAGTTCCACCTGGTGTGTAAATTTGTCTAGCTTTAAGCTCCAATATCACATTAAACTGGATGACCAGCAAAGAAATTGGTTGCCATCAGTGGACAATGGGTCTGATCTGTATTGACAAAACACCCATTCTTCTCTTGGGAGACATGTTAGGTTTAAATGGTCTGATGCTGTCCACTGCTGGCCTGGGTATGAGCTGGGGACCTGGCATGGAGCATGGAGCAGAGCACTCACTAATACAAACCTTACACATTCACAAGTGGCAAAAGTAACTCCTCCTGGGGTTGCACAGGATGTCAGTGAGATGAGCACAGATCCTGGGGCAGTCCTTTTCCAGCATCCAGCCATGTGCAACTTAGGAGTTAAACATTCTCAGACATAGCTGTTACAGTTCTAAGGAGCATGTAACTAAACATTGTCTTGACTGCAGCAAAAAAGACTCCAGGTTAAGCAGCTCTCATTCCTGTGTGCAAGTAACAGTACAGCTATGAATAAGAAAAGCTTTGACAAGTGGGAACAGGCAGCTCTCTGTGCACTGCCTTCACTTTCCTAGTCCCTCAAGCCTTCTAATCCTCCAGTCCCATCAACGTTGCTCCACATGGGAGCTGAACATCCATCAGTCTGGTGAACAAAACTGCCTTGTCTCAACATTAAACACCTGTCACAGCACTTCCCAGAATTCTACTAAGACCTGTATGACTGAGATTTTTTCTTCAAGCCCTATTAAACAGCCTGACAAAATCCCACATCAATATTTTCTCCTGAACCACAGATTTACAGCAATTCAGTGTAACTTGAGTAACATGAGTCTCTCGCCCCTGGTACTCATGATGGACCATCTACACAGGGCAGCCAATTCCATGGCATTCCTCTTCTTTGTGCCAGGAATGCTATCAAGTTCATCTTATAAATATGGATTAAGCGTATGTGTGTGTGGACATGTGTGCACACATGTCCTCAGAGGTCTGGCAGTCTGTGTGTGGGTACACATGTATTTGGGCAGAGGCTACAGAGCTGGAGAATGGCATAGGATTCTGAGGTTTGTGCTCATGATCCAAGGCAGAGCATCCACACTGCAGTTCCCTGTGCCAAGCCTGCTAAGAGGCAAGAGACGATGACACAGGTCACGATGACTTTTCCAAACTTTTAACTTATAGTTGAACTAGAACTTGGGTACAACATGACATTTTGGAAATCCAACTGTGGTTTTTTGGTTTAGGGTTTGTTTGGCTTGGTTTTTTTTTTCAAATGGGATTTGATGCCTTCCAGAGAAAACAACAACAGAATTTTCAGAGTAAATAAGGTCTGGTGAGAAACAAACAAATTAAAAAATCCCCTCTGAATATGTGGATAGCTCATGGGTAAAACATATGCTCATACTGCCTCGGGGGCAGCCTTACTCAATTTTTAGACTGTGTAATAAAATTGAGACATCAAGGGATTTCCAGTGTTTAGAAAAATCCCAATTCTTTAGCCAAAACAAGGACAAAAATGATAGAACAAAATGTTGAGGATGTGTAATAAGCCTTGACTTTGCCAAGATCCATTATTTGACAAGAAAATCCTGGCAAGAAAATTGGCAAGAGATATCAGACCTTCGTTAAGAAAAGTAATGAAGATTTTTCTTTGCATCAGAACTGGGCAGTGAAATTTGGATGTGAACTGGATGCTTTCCAGAATGTGAGGGAACACACTGCTCTGGTGTTTGCTTCAAGCCATCTCACTAGACGGAACTTGCTGTGAATCAGAAGTCAGAATCCAAACTTCAAGCTGAAGAATAATTATTTGAAGCAGACTAAGGGGATGGCTAGTTTTCCCAGGTTTATGGTGAGAGTTATGCAGTATTATAAGTAGTATTGTCATATCTGCTAGACATTACTTGCTTTATTTGGTTACCTTGTCAATAAAAGGTAAAAACCCTGCTGATCATTTAATCACAGAATGGTAAGGGTTGGAAGGAACCTCTAAAGTTCACCTAGTCCCACTCCCCTGCTAAAGCAGGTTCACCTAGCACACGGGAACATGTTCAGACATTTCCATCGAACCCCTTTGAAATGTCTCAAAAGTGTGCTCTAAGCACAGTATTCTCTAAGAGTTTTTGCCTCCTGTCTTTACATCATGCCAAAGTCCCTGCTTTTCACCACTGGGGACTTTTTTACCTACTCACTCCCAATTTCCTTAAAACTGTTACACAGTATTTTGAACAACAAATAGAACCTGCTGGAAGTTATCCTGTTTATCTGGATAGCATAAATCCTAGAGTTACAGAGTAAATCAGATTCCAAGATGCCTCTAGAGACCATCTAACTCTATTACGTTGCTCAGGGCTTTGTCTGGCTCATCTTTTAATTTATCAGCATCATGTGCTCCAGCTCCCTAACCAATTTATTGACCTTCCATTGAACTCTCTCAAGTTTTTCAATGACTACTTCACATTCTGGGGCCCGAAACTCGACTCAACACTCCAGATGCAGCTTTGCAAGTGATGAGATAAAGAGAATACCCAGGTCCCTTCATGTGGTGACTGTGCTACAAACACTCTGATCCTGCTTTGTCACATCCTCTCTGGTCTCTCCCAGTTGTTTGGTACAATCACTTGAAACTCGTGTTTTACAGGAAAAGCTACTTAGAAATAAACAAATAATCATACAATAAAAGGTATATAAATAAGAATCCTGCCTGATCCGGGCCCCAGAGACAGGAAGAGAGGGATGTTAAAAATAAAAATACCATAAATCAGAAAATATCAACTGTCGGACTCTGAAGCTCATGAAAGCAGATGAAATGAATGCATAAGTGCAGGTGTATTTCCATTTAGACTGTGGATTAGAGATCACCCTGCTATTAGCAGAGTAGGGATTACAATTATTTATTACATTCTACTTGAAGAGAACCAACAACAACACGGTGACCCATAAAGCAGAGAAGAGTAAGACTTGAAATCCATTCAGTATACTTTCAGGCCTCTCAAGAGGGATCCTGTGCCTGAAGAAATTAAATTTTCCTTGAGCTGCAAAGTACCTCCGGTCCTTCATGACACTCTGAGTGACGTGCACACTTGATTGTTCCATAAATAAACACACTGAAGGAAGGAATAGAAAAACAGTGAATACAGGAACCCAAATACCTCCCCTTTGCTCAATCTCCAGCTGTCAATAGTAGATATAATAGATAATAATTTTCCTAAAACAGACACAGCAACTAGACAGATATGATCCCCGTGTGAGAAAGCTGAGAGGAATTTAGCATAGCCTGACCATCAGTAACATGCGTTATGTTAGTCATGCTACCAGTAATGTTTATTCTGTGAACTAAAGCCAGATTCTATTTGAGTCCTGTGCTTTTACAGAGATCTGAACCCTTTCTTCTTTATTTGTCCTTTGAAGGCTTCAGCCCTTTCCTGTGCATCATCCTACAGTGCTTTGTTAAATGGAGACAAAAATCACTTTACCCTTGTGCATGTGACTTTGCTTTCTCTTATGGGATTTTTGGATCACCTTAGTCAGCCCAATGCAAAGGGGGTAAATAAAGGGAGGAGACTGAGCAAAAATAGAAACCAAGCTGTCTGAGGTGGATTATTTCTATCTAGCAACATATAGCCACTCCATAACCTCTACAAAAATCGGATAACTTATCCATATTTTAATATTTGCATATAGCAATGGGAAACAGATTCAGTGACAAAGTCAGTCACCGTTATATTAAGTGGCACTTAGAAAAAAATCAGTTTTAATTTGTTAAGGTATGTTCAGCTGCTATTTATTTAATCACCTTCCTTAGATAGTCCAAAAATAGCTGAGAAATTTGTACATTATCACTTGTTCTGACATCTCATTTGGTTTAGGTCAGGGCACTTATTTATCTTGGTCTCTAGGAAGCGTGATTCTAGGTCTCATAGTTATCCAAATGGAAGCAAGAAGCTTCTAGGAACTTACAGAACTGCAAGGCATAGCTGCCTGGTAACTCATTCCCAATTAAATATGATCAATCTTTTAAAAACAATGATTAAGAGGCCACTAAAAATTAGCATAACTGATGAGCTGCTTTACTCCACATGAGAGGTATGTTTGTATATCTAGAGACAGGACATGGCAGGAGCCCTTGCCCAACCTTCTTTTTCTGTAGTGACTATAAGAACATGTTTCCAGTCAGGGCTAGGGAAAAAAGCCTTTTTTCTTTAAGTTTTCACAGTGAGCAGAGAAACTGGCTGGGATTAACAGACCAAGTGCCAGCCCAGGAGATAAGACTGCACTTGCACAATTGTTCTAAAACGTGAGGACTCGATGATCTTAAAGATCTTTTCCAGCTGAAAGCATTCTATAATTCTATGATTCTATGACTTGGAACAGTTGTTTTCATTTTGTTAAGCTCTTCAAGAGCCAAATCAATTCTTTAGCCAAATGCTTTCCATGGGTAGGTTTACAGAATGCATCTATTTGCCTACGAAATTTTCATTTGCAAGATCCAGGCTTTTCTGAAGTTATGTCCATTGCTGCATATTCTAAGATCTTCCAGCAAGGTGAAACTTTTCCATAAGCACCATGTTCCCTGAGCAGGGTTCAAATGTGAAGGGAAGATTCTGTCTTATTCACTTCCTCCATGCACGTCAAAGGTGATGTTTCAACATCATCATCCCTCCAAGGGCAGTTTCTTTGTTTGTTGTTCTATGTAAGAAGACATCAAAAACAGGCTGCATTCTATAAACTTGCACTTCTCCCCATGACCAAAGGACAGAGCTGATGTGCCTTCAACCAGTCCAGAAACATTTATATTATATAGAAGGGATCCATTTGCCATCATTTCTTGGATACATCTCAGATACCGTGCTCTCTGCTATTAAATCCACATTTCCATTACAGTGGTTTGTATAAATAAGACGAGTAATTAACTGCAAAAAAACCCAAACAGATCCATTAATACAAGTATCTTGTTTCCTGTTCTCTGTAGAGCATTTTCAAATCAGTTTGTCTTTTTACTGTATTTCCCCCTGGGCCAAGGCCTGTGTGCAAAAGCATTGGGACAATCTCTTATCTTTCGTGTTGTCACAGTGAAAAGCTTGTGATGTTTTCTCTAATTTGTATGGCAAATGGATTTCTAATTTGCTTTCAGCAAACAAGTTGCTTCCTTAATAGAAATAAGCAAACATTGGTTAGGTTTTGAATGCATTTGAGAAGAGTTCATTATATACATATTTTTAGAGGAAAGTTAATGCAAGTAAAACACATATGCTCTTTCAATCTGTAGCAGGTTTCATGTTTCAGAGCTTAAGGCAGATGGTCTGAAATCTTTTCCAGCTGACCTCAATGAGATAAACCTCCATATTGCTCAAAGCTTTTTGCTCAATGACAAAAGTGCAGTTTTGCAGCAGATCTTCATATCTGATAAAACAATTCCTGATAGTTTAGATAGAAGCTATGAGAGACTATGAGTTGCAAGGCAGCTTTCCAAGCCTCAGAACACATCAGTAAGTTCTTATATATGGAGAGAATTAATTCAACCCTCCCACCTGCCTTCTAGATCTGCCCCTGGGAGCCACCGGTCTCCTAGAGGATGACCAGCCAGTGTACTAGACAGTGCCTTAGCTACTAGGAATGCTTAAATTAACAATGACTTAAAACCTGACAAGAACTAAACCAAAATAATAACCTGTAAAGGAAATGGATATCTGGGAAAATTATGAAGAGCCTGTGATGATATTTGACATTGTTAGTAATGTGAGTAGTCTGTATACCACATTCTCACCAGGTCAGCAACAAAACATCTGTTTCCTAGGTATATCTGAATGTTCCAAGTATCTCCAGTGCATCCAGAGAGATCATCCTAAAGTGAATTAATACTTGGCAGAGAATTTTGCACATTTTTTGCATAAACTGAGCTTGTTTTGTTGTTAACATTGGTCATACGCTGCAAAGACAACCCTAATCTCAAAGGATCTTTCCTGCCCTCCTCTTTCCTCCAGCCTTTCAGTGTTTATTGCATGTGGTGACTTACACAAGTGACAGTCACGTGACAGCAAGAAAGAGTTAAGATTATAAAGTCAAACAACAACCACAGCTCTCCTACTCTATGCTCCTGTTACAATGTAAGAGATACCAAGGCAGGAAGGTCAGTAAGCAACTGTAGAAAGGCAATGCACAGTAACTCCTGGTAAAGCAAATTTTACACTTTGTGCCTGACATGTGAGAACTCTGGAACCTGCTGATATTACCAAAAAGCCCACTTACCACCACACACATGATGCACACAACAAAACACAAACAAAAACACAAATCGACTCATCCCATCCTAAAACCAGACAATATGTTGAAAGCATTTACATACTAATCCCAGAATACATACACTGTACCCACAGTTTATACTCAAAAAAAAGGGGAAAAGATAGTCCTTTTAGTCTTCAAAATAATTTCCAGCCTGAAACAATAACTCCAAACTAAAATAAGTAAATTCTACTTGGGGGCACGAGTTATTTGGGTGTTAGGTCATTTTACCTACTTGAGGTTATCTTCTGCATTGCTATGGTGTTGTGTTCTGCACAGCATTGAACGTTATTACTTTTCCCATTTCCCTCAAAGGCAGAGCCAGGCAGAGTGACAGCAATTGTCACAACCTGGACTGTGACCAAAGGGATGAGCAGAGCTAGTCCAGCTTCCTAGGTACTAATGACTGCAGAGTTTCAACCCACTCAGTTCATATTTTCTGCTCTCCTTGGATTAATGTCAAACGCCTGTTTACTAGCACAACTAATCTAAACTGATCAGTGCAGGAAATGGGGCCTTTCCTCCCTTCATGAGAGGAGGAAAAATGTGTAGAAGAGCAGATAAGGGACAGATAGGTTGTTTTAACAGGTCTCATCAGTGGATGAACCTTCCTATAGGTTGAGTGAATGCAAATGTTGCACATGGGGGGAAAGGAATGAAAAAATCAAGACTTTCAAATGCATTAGTTTATCAATATTTACAATGCCCACAAAGCCAGACAAATACTTTTCAAGTAATTTGCAGCCTTAATTCATTTCCCGCCCTTCTCATTGAATTCATCATCAAAAAATTAAGCTAGGAAGGAAATAGTCTAACATAATTTGTGTCTGAACAGAGAAAGGACACCGAACTTGGGCTCTTTAACCAAGAACTTTGGAATAGACTTCCAAAGTCTGAAATCTGTTTCTGTCATATATTTCTTTTTCCTCCCACTCTTCAAAAGAGAAATCAGAGAAACAACTTTGTAGGAAATCTTAACACGCACACACACACACACACACACACACACAATCTAGCTCCATATGTAAACAAATCCGTTTTTCTAATATGATGTGATTTCAGCTGTTATTTACGGAAACTCTAAACACAAGTCTAGAAAAGAGAGACACACAGAAGAGCAGTTTTTAAATTGCTCATTGCAAGAAAAGCCTGAGTCAAGAGAGCATACATCTTAGAACTCCCACATGCAGACTCTTTGAGTTATGGTTATTCCTAACAAACATCCTTGAGCAGTCCTGGTAGGAGGACATTTAGGATCCCTTTGATAAGTTTGTTATATCCTCTCATAGGATACCTTCTAAAACCAGTTTCAAGATCTCTAACCTACCTCCCAACCTGCACTTGTAACCTCCCAAATTAGTTCAGTAAGGCATAGTCTAGCACCACTCCCCATCTCAAGAGTACCTAGAACAAAAGTGGAATTTACTGCTACTTGCGCCTGTAGGGTCTACATTTCGTGTACATCACTTCACTTATGTCTAGTCCTTGAGCTCTGTGGGGTGGGAATTGTGTTACTCCCCACTCATATAGGATCAATGACCCAGGTACACTGCTCTTGACGTTGTCTTTGTCAGTTCTGTGAATAATGAGGTCTTCTGCCCACAAACTAGCATGATATATGTGCTAAACATGAAGTCTTTTCTGATTTAAGGAGGACAAATGCTCCTCAGAGCTGCCTGTAATATCAAATCTGCTCAGTCCTGAAGGAATAGTATCTGAAGAAATAAAGTGTGGAGCTACCTAATTTGACACTTGACAACAAATATTTGCTTCATTCAGTTCAGGTAATTTGTTTTTGCATTCTGCAGTGCTATCTGCAAACTGACCCTATAAGTTGCTTGGAACCAATATCCTCACTGACACTCATCATTTCCCAGGGGAAGCTTCTTGACAGCTCTGACAGGGCACTGTGTTTCTTCCTCAAGTACACTTTCACCATTTGTACTGAGTATCTCTGACCTTACTGCGGTTTTCACTTTACCTCTCACTGCCCTCAAAATTGTATCCACTCCAACCTACTGTCTCGGATAATCTTGTGATCAAGATCATCAGCATTTTTTTTTACAATCTACAGACTGTTCTTGCAATTTCAAGGTTCTCCAAGCTGAGCAAAGAAACATGTCTGCTGTTCTCAATAGCTGATTTTTCAAGAGCTGAAGCTCCAAAGGAACCCTGACAAAAATTATTACTCAACTTGTTGCTTTCTTTGACCAGAAAGTTGCTTCCAAACCACTGCCATTTCTTCCAAACCCCCAGCTTCCTGTGAGTAAATATTTTTTCCAATAGGACTTCCCCTTAAATACAGCGCCGTGAGAGGTGATGGCTACCAGGTACTGCCAGTGGTAACAGTTTTCCTCTGGATGAGAGATCATGACCCTTGACCGAAATAAATGTTAAGTAGTGCTGGAATAGGCTCCAAGATATTATCCATTTGTCAATGGACCCTGTCGGAGTGTGGCATGACCACAAAAGTGTTTTCATGCTATGGATACAGAGTATACCTTCCTTCCTTCATTTCTTTATTCATTTTAGGCCACTCATATTTGTGAGCACTCGGTAAAATGTTTCTCAATAAACTCTAATTAAAGTTGTATCTCAGAAAGAGTGGCAATTTGGGTGAAGTTCAAATACATAGAGACAACAGATGAGATTCTCAGCACCAATCAGATCTGTGCTTGGGACTTTCCCTGTTCATCTCTTTGCATTCTACAGTTAGCCAGTAGCTGCAGCCAGCTGTCTGTATTGATCCTCCATGCCATTACACTGACTACAGACACAACTCCACGGAATTTAGTAGTTTGAACACATGATGTTTGAAAACACTGAAGAAAGATAACTAGGGACATTATTTTATTTTTCAGACATTCCTCACTTTCACTTGAAATTAGGAAAATCGGTAGGAACCGTGGCTACTTTGGCACAGCAGCACTGACTCCAGCATTCAGAACTGCTTCTTCCAGTGACCTGCAAAGAGCTGTCATTACAAGAGAAGGCTTGGGAGGCCTTAAATTTGTTGTGAAGATTCTGTCAAGACATTAGACAGAGGCTTTCTAAACTTCCAGCTGTCCTGCTGGGTTTGAAGTGGACACCCAGTTCACAGGTGTGATGAGACTCCTCTTTTGTGTCCCACTGTATCAGTGAAGCTAATACAGTCACCATACAGGTGACTTTCAAATCACAAGTCCAGAGACAGATATTAATGTCTTTTACTATGATGATGCTACACTGTTGTTCTATACTCCTTCTTGCCCCTACATTTCTTGCTCTGTAATTTAAAATCTCTTCCCTCTCTCCTTTAATCAGGTATCAGAACATTACCTCCTTGCAAAACTATGGTTAGTCTGTAAGGATCTATGCACCCTGCCTCCTCCTTTGCATTATTCTCAATGACTGCCAATGTGATGGTTGTGCCTTTACTCTGTTTTCAGAGAGACGTTCAGCTCTCTTCTCCCTCTTCCCCTTAAACAAAAGAACAGAAGTCAAAGACACTTTGTAAAAATTTAGTCACTAATTTCCAATTCTAAGTCTTATGTTCAAATGAACGCCAAGGGAAACTGAGAAGTTATCTAGTTTAATGAAACTCACTTTGGTCTGATTAACTGCAATTACATTTCACAGTTGCTTTGTGCTGTTAACCTCCTTTTTCAGTCCTTTATCTCTGCACAGTGTGATGTATGCTTCACTCCACCAACTTCCATTATGAGCAGCTTTTCTTTTACCCTCTAGGCTTAGTGTTATTCATTACGCTTTCAAATTTGACTAGTTCAACTGCAAAAACCTTTCTTCCTTATCCCTAAGTAATACTAACCTCTCATCTCATCAAGTTTGCCCATCGTGGCATTTTCAACTGCAGCACTGGCAATGTGATAGGACATCTGAAGCTTCTCTTATTTAACAACTGATTACCACACAAGGAGGCGTACAGGCAAATGAAGAGAGGCAGGCATTTACCTTCACACTTTAGCTGGCTCTCCCTGGGCACATAAGCTGCTCAGAGACTTCTCCAGAGGGAACAGAGCATGAGGAACATCACAGTACAGCAAACAGCCACACCTACAGCCTTTCTGGATAAAATAACCTCATGACACTACTATTTGTGACTGCTGAGGGTCCATCCAGGAGCTCTGTTGAAGACTGGGATTGTATTAAGAACAGTTGAACAGCTACAGTACCTTAATGCAGCAGTGCAGTTATGTTATTAATGAATATCTAATTGCCATAGTTACAAGATTGTAACAGGTTAATACTGTTTGGTTTGACCTCTATTTTTAATCTCAGTCACCCTAGTCTTGACAAAACTCATATACTCATGTGGAAAACCACAGTGCTCAGTGGACACAAAACCAGATTTCCATTTCTACCATCACAGAAACACGTTCAACTTAAATGGAAATAACTCAGTCCCTTTGTCCACTGGTCAGCACAAGTTCCACGGGCTACTGCTGGCACAAAAGACAGCTCAGCCAGCCTCCAGGAGCATCAAACAGGATTTGCTGCTTAATCTACTCCAGCTGCATGAAGTGTCCTGACCATATTACAGATTCACCTTTTGACAAGCAGGAAAATGGTCTTGCAGCATGGAGAATTTTACCAGGTCTTTAATTTAGATAAACATGATCCCGAAGGACATGCTAGCAAGTGCTAGCATCATATCATCTGAGGGGCTTGTAATTAGTTTCTGTCTTTGGGTGGAAACATCTAGTCAATTAACTTTATGTCCACTGCTTTTAGCCATAATGATCTTTAAAGCTCCAAGATCTGTGGAGAAAACTGAAATCTCTGTAGCAGAAAGAAGATCTAGCACAAACCCTTCGCTTAACTTTTCATCTAGCAAATAAGAGAGATGTTAATACTAACTCCCTAAATAGCCTCCCTTTTTACTACAGGGAATAACAGATGCGTAAGACTACAGAAAGAACAAATAGTATGATGGCAGGATAAAGCAGATTATTTGGATATGTAAATTTATTTCCTTAGCCAGCTCGGGGTTATTATCTTCTGATCAGACTGTTCAAACAAAAAAGGATGCATTTAAGCTATTTTCCTGATGGCACTATAAGAGCTCTGAGGTAAGAGAGGTAAATGAGGTGTGAAAGTTACATGATTTTCAACATACACAGATGTGTGAGCCATTGTGCTTGATCTGAGCAGGTTTTTGGACTTCAGTTTTCATGGCTAACCTGTGAATGCCAAAACAATCACTCTACACTCATTGATGATGAGGGTGCAGCTAGAGCTCCAGGCAGGCACTGTCCACCCCTCACCTGCCAGCAGCCGGAGATGAAGGAAAGCACCTGTTTGTGAGAAAGAATTAAACTCAGCTTGTCCTTTTCTTTTTACTGTACCTGGGCAAAGATTTCTTGCTTGCAGCACTAGAATACTTTCTATATTTTAAATTGTAGCTATGATTTAGTTAAAAACAAAGGAAAAGTATTTCCAGAAACACTCCTATTACCAATGTGAGTGCTGTAGACACCATCTAGCATGCATGATCATGTTCTGTCTTCTTGATTTCATGAACTTGTATTTAGGAAAACTTCTTTCACAGGAACGACTGCAAGTACCTCCAAATACTGATGTTTGGGGAACACTCACAGGAGGAGCAGATATGGCTTTTCATTTCTGACTGAGAGAATTACATTTTGGAAGCCTGCTCATTTCCTAGAGAAGTATTTTGAAGCAATTCCTTAAAAATTCCCTTGCATCCTGGTAGTACCATATTAAGAGCAAAAGTACCTCGGTTGTATTCTGTCAGAACTCTCTAAGCTGGAGGACATGAAAACATGCAGAGAAAGCCTACCAGGTGAGGCTCTGCAATAAAAGCCCCTCTAGACAAAGATTACCACAGATCCACATACACTAGTCTAGGCTCAAAGTAACATATGGTGAACAGAGACGTCACTCCTCTCTTACTTGACATATTGGCAGAGTGATGTAGGGAGGGAGAAATCAAATGAAAGCTGACGTGAAGGAGATACATAACAGATGTTCCAGCTGTATGTGAGGCCAATTAACTGTAACAGACCATCACTCTCCCTTTTCATTTACATTTTATTTCTAGTCACTATGACTGGCATGGACAACCCAAATTCTAAGACTTTCATTTTTGCCCCATATCTCCTTTCACTGCCCTCATTCCTGTGGAGGCTCCAAGGGTAAGTCAGTGACACAAAATCAAGGTGTGAAACAAGCAACAGTAGTAAGAATTACAGTTCTAACCCCACATCTACTAGCGAGCAGTTCTGCTAGCAAACAAACCATTTCATTACCTTCCACAAGTTTCCAGGAGATGAGATCTTATTTTTCCAATACATAGTCAGAGATGGTTTGGCTTGAAAATCAACAAATTTCTTTGAAATGGTGTTTAGAGAGGAAGAGAAACAGCTGAATTATTTAACCATAATTTAAATGGTATTAAAATATGCCACTTTCCAGCTCTGAAGACAGAGAGTGCATTTAGCTTCCATGTCTCCAGGCTCCTGCCCAGCATCAGCAGCTTGGGCTTTTTGAGTAAAATCTTGTACCCCTGGGAGAGAATGGAGTCTCTCCCTTTGATCTCCAGGAGCTCAGAATTTCCTCTGCTTCTTTTGCAGAGGTATAGTGGATTAGTTCTGTGAGGAAAGTCCTTTGCTTGAGAAAACAAAACACATTTCCACAAAGCCTAAACTATAGCACTAACAATAGGAAAGGGAACAAGAATTCTCCTCCCTGCTTTGCTGGTAAATGACACCTTTGAGATCTCATTGAAACTTAAGGTACCTCCTTCCCAGATTGATGCATCTACCCTGAAAGTTGTGCAGCCATTGAAATGAGAAACAATAGGCTACATTATTAAACAATTCCAGGCTGATGGAAGCCATTTTGACCTCTCTGAAAGCAATTTGCTCATTCCCTACGTTCACTTCTACCAGATGTGCCTATGCAATATTAAGATGGCGTTAGGGATCTGGTTTATATGCTGTCTCTTAGTCATCCCATCACTACAATTGCACTGCCTGTGAAGCAGCACACAGATTCAAGATACTTTAACCAGCTTTTTTGTCATTGTCTTTTTGGTTTTTTATATATTTGGAGACAAACATGGGGGTGAGGTTTTGGGGTGAGGGTATTTTTGCTTGATTTTTAAACTGGCACAGGTTTTTGTCACAACTACAAATGCTTAGGCTTCAGGCAGCTTTAGAAACAGGCAGTAAACTAAAGAAATAAAGAAGCCTCAATAAGAAAACACGTGTGGTTCACCAACATGACCACAAAAAAATCCAACATGAGAGAAAGAATGAAAAAAAAAGAACTGGCCTGTTTATGCAGCATCAACTGAATAGGGGATTCCACTTTCCCCCTCCCTAAGGGCTCTAAGTGATTAATCTTGAGCAACTTACTATGAAGTGGACTGACATTTTAGATAATTCTAGGTTCTTTTTTTTTCCAGTTCAAAGCTTTCCCTGTTGGTTTGCATGAATGTAAGGCTAACTTTGTACGTGGCAGAAGCCTTGGTATCCTGATGCTCAAGGAAGCTGTGGTACTTACTCACTTCACCAAGACTTATCTGAAAGAGAGGCTGCAGTAAATCGATAATAATGACAAATTTCCTTTACTTAGAATTTAACAGCATGATCTGCTTATGGTACCATGTTCTGACTGCTGCTTAAGGCTATGAGAAGAGAGAAGACAGCCAAAATAGTGGCAGAATATATCCCAATGCAAAATGGTCATGCTGGTCCTCTGTCCTGCTCCCTGCAGCACAGAGCCTGTGTGATGGCATATCCTCACACAAAAATGATGCTACCAAATCCAAGTGTGAAACATCTGGCTTAAAATAAACACATCTTTCCTATTTATTTCCGGGTTTTTCACTTTTGGTGTTAAAATCAAACTATGGCTTGGGTATAATCTGTCTCCAGAGGATCTGGAAACCTTTTTTCCTGGTGAAATTTAAGGTTTGCATATATTTTCCTTTAATTTCTAGGACCTGAGGCTTTCAGGAAAACATTATCAATCAGGAAACTGAGGAAAGAGGTGTCAGCACAACAATCATAGCTTCCACATTGCTCCCTCTTTCCCAGCTTAACTCTATCCATATGCCACCTTGAACAAGTGCTCTACATCCTTCCACTCTTGACATTTGCAGGAGAATAAAAAAAGCTAATTCACTTTGCACTAAACCACTTTGTTATTTGCCTTCCTTTGTGTACAAATCTGCTTTTAGACACGTGTGTTTGTACTAAATGCACAAGCAATAGAGGGTTTGTGAAAGAATGTAGGGTTTTTGGGCTGGAGACACCAAGTGCACCGGGTGCTGTGGCACTTACCTGGCCCTCAGGAACAAGGCATTGCCAATCTTCACATCCTTTTTATTTGTTAGATCATTTCTACTTTTAACTGAGTCAGCTGTCTAACTGATGTGTCAGATAATCACATTTAGCTCTAACCCATGTTACACACCTCTTTTATAGACTTGGGTGAATCTCCTGACTGAAATTTTATTTCCCTTACCTGTAAATTGCAAACAGGAAGATTTCCCTACCAACATTAGGCTGCTCTGTTTATGGGGATTATAAATTCTCTGAACATGGGTCGTAAAAAATACAAATACTTAAAAGTCCTTTAAATTTTACTGTCCCTAAATGCTACCCCTGTGAAACAGGTATGTTACACAAGCCTTGTTTCTGACAAGTGAACATTAGCATAAGTGAAACAGTGTCTTAAACTCATGTTTTTAATATGGCAACCACTATTCTATGCATTAGAAATCAAAGACAAGTTCCAGTGCCTGCCTGTGAGCTAGTGTATTTCATTAGTATACATTACCAATAGCTCTCTGAAGACAGAAATTTATACATTAATATTTTAATGTTACCCAGGTATATGACCAAATCTGCAGTTCTATCTGCAACTTAGTGTTAAGCATGCAATCTTTGTTTTAGTCATGAAGGAGCTAATTATTTCCCCTTATAAAATCTACCTTGTGTTTATCCTACAATATACAAGCAATAATTTTTGAGATAAATGTTTTGGTACAACTGATTGCCTCAGAGTTTTAGCTTGAGAAACAACAGCTGTGGGACAGAATTTATTGCTTTGGTTTGTTGCAGTTTGCAAGTGCTTTCATGGAGAGTCAGATGGAAAAGGGCAAACCATGAAATCCACATCCCTGATGTGTTTGCAGAACACAAGCAATTAACATGGGCACTATTGCAAATTTCTTTTGGGATTAATTTTAATTAAGAACACACTTCCCTGGATTACATTCCAACTTGTTCTACACATACCTGTGTTAGACACATCTCATTGTACAGGGAGATCATCCTTTGGCATCTCTTAATCCCTTGCATTTTCTTCAGTGCAACATCTCCATACCTCCCATTTTTACCCACGTCAGAAACTGTCAGATCTTACTAAAAGCAGAGTCTACAAATCATTGTGAAGACCTAGAAGAACAAATGATTTAGTGCAAACTATGTAGAGGACAGGGTAAGCTAGGAAGATTACTTCTGTACATTTATTCTATCTCACCTTTCTCTTGCTAAGAAAGAAGCCAGGATCATCTCATATACTCACACAGAGTCACTGAATGAACCCCTCAGGAGGTGGTGCTGCTGCCAGAAACTTTTAGAGTAAATATGTCTTAAGAGCTCCAGAAGCCTGTTTGATGGCCAGCTTCTCTGAATATTTCTGTTCATGGAGTTCAAACGAAGTTCAGTGAGTTGCTCTCAATTTCTCCAGACCTGTTTCCTTTCAAACAACTTTTCAAAGCACATTATGAAATGATTTCACATATATATATATATATATGTATATTTATGCATCAGCCATTACAATGTCATGCTGTTGAACTACCATGACCATCCTAAAATATCTTTTGCCCCAAGATTGAAAACACTGTGCAACAGTGAGAAAGGCACACTTTTCATTCTCATGGGAATGATACAGGCAGAACAGACAGCATGAGCATCCTGTGCTGGATGGAGACATACAAGTTTGCTTGGCCCTGTTGTGTTCACTTGAAACATGTTACAGCAGTGCTTTCTTTCATAAATCAGATTGCTGGAGCCAGAGAGGAAGGAAGGAGTCATTCTTCTGAAGCATCCATATATTGACCTGCATTTTATGTCATTAAATGGATGTTACTCTTCAGGCATTATTTGTCTCCCTCTAATTAGCATCCAAAAAGTAAGAGGGTAAATTCACTGTGCGAGAACTGAATTTATTGCTACAAAATGTCTCCATTTGAAATGCAGACCCTTTTGGAACTCCTCAGTCATAACAGATGTCTATCCAATCTGTGAGAGTTTCAGACCAGTTGACTGTAACCCACAGCCAATATGTACTTGTACACTAGCTTTCTGTCCCTTATTAATGATTCCCTCAAAGACAACTGGGCAGGCAAGTGACTGTTATTGCACATTCAGTAGATATTCTTTGCCATTGCCAAAACCCATTGCCATTTTGTCAGCAAGGCCAGATCTGCAGCTTCACTGTCACAACTCTTTACGTGTTTTGTGAGCATCTCTAAACTGATCCATAACTCCTTACCAGTGTTAAATCCACAGTCTTTTTTTTGTAAACTCCAGCAACATTCAGAATGTTACAACAGGGACAAAACCAGAGGAAACACCAGAGCAAGGAACTTAATGAATGTCTCATAAGACCTAGAGTAGATTCAGACAAGGGCTCAGATCATCAGGACAGTGCTTTAGCCACAAAAAAGTGCCCTCTTCTGTGGGGTATTGTTCCATTTTCTTGAATAACAGTGCTGTGATCACAGGAAGTAAATGAGGAACAAGCTCTTGTGAGAGGTCCATGCATTTGACAACCTGCTGAGACATATATATATATATATATATGTATATATATATATATACATATATATATGTGTGTATATATATATGTGTGTGTGTGTGTATATATATATATATATATATATATATATATATAATCCCTCAGCTCAGTCTCACTGAGAAATTGTCCGTGATCCAGCTCCTTCAGGCCTGAGAAAGAGACATGGTCTCAGAGAAGATTTTTAAAGTTTGTCATGGTTACCAAAGTGCCATGGGTATCCTAGAGCTTGAGGGAATGCAGAGAGAGATCATAATGGTGTCCAGATAGATATGTAGAGCTAGGAGGCAAACTACTGTGCATTCTACCTTCAGAGCAAACTCCCCTGCTGCTCAGTTGCACTTGACTTGCAGATCAGAAGCTACAGAAGTTATCAGTGACATAAAGTTAATTATTTAAAAGTATTTAAAAACTATATCTGACTACAACCATTGTGGTGAAAAAACAGAAAATCACAAGGTACCACAGTGATGGGTGTAACCTAAGAGAATCTTACCATCACCAAAGACAAAACCAGTTTCCTTCAACAGCACAGATCAAACCCACAGCACTGCTCTTCCAGTAGCAAGTCCACCTCCCAAAGCTGACCTTTACTTGATATAGTAGTATTTGCAGGGATCCTCACATCCTCAGAGAATATGATTGCTGGGGGAAAAAAAAGCCAGATCTCCAATTTCAGGAGAAAGGATTCCTTATTTCTTGAATAAATGACAAAAATACTTCTGGACAACTCACATCAGTGTCTTAGGAAAGAATGGCAATACTTTAAAACACTACTTTTCCTACCCCTGCTAAAATGCTGACAGTCTGGCTAACACATACCACTCATATTCAGGTCCTTTTCATGGCTTACGAAAAGACTACCAGATATCTCCCATTTACACTTTCCCTTAAATATTTGTGTTTCCCTCAACAGCTGGTACAATGGGCTGTATTTATTTTTGCCTTACAGACAAGTCATCGTGCCAGATGATAAAGTTTGTCTGGTTAGAGGAGGTGCTTATATATTAATGATACTGAAAGATGCTTGAAAAAGAGTGTATTGGAGCCCTAGAAATTGTCAGACCACATCTCTCAGTCATAGTTCCAATCCTGCTAGAATGGACAGGAGCTAAAATGGGAAATGAAATAGCTCAGAATAAACTTATTTTCTACTTGAAAGAGAACACTGAAGAATTCACTTACAATGCCTTCTAGTCTATACTTTATAAACAGAAATGTGAATTCTCCACACATTTCTTGTGGCATCTCAAACAGTGAAACACATGCTTTATTACCACTGCCCTTAATTCCAGCATTCAAAACTGATGGAGGAACAATGCTCTAGGATCGGCTCAGTGTCTGGGGGATGGGTCTGAGTTTAGATCAAGTAGCCTATCATAGAATCACAGAATGGTGGGGGTTGGAAGGGACCTTTAGAGATCATCCAGTCCAACCCCCTGCAGAAGCAGGTTCACCTAGATCAGGTCACATAGGAACATATCCAGACGGGTCTTGAAGACCCCCAAGGAAGGAGCCTCCACAACCCCTCTGGGCAGCCTGTTCCACTGCTCCATCACTCTCAGTGAAATAGTTTTTTCTTATATTTAAGTGGAATTTTTTGTGTTCCAGCTTCATCCCATCACCCCTTGTCCTGTTGCTGGCTACTATAGAAAAGAGGGATGTCCCAACCTCCTGACACCCACCCTTTAGATATTTATAAATGTTAATAAGATCTCCCCTCAGTCTCCTCTTCTCCAGACTAAACAGCCCCAGGTCCCGCAGCCTTTCCTCATATGAAAGATGTTCCAGTCCCTGATCATCTTGCTGGCCCTGCACTGGCCTCTCTCCAGCAGTTCCCTGTCCCTCTTGAGCCGGGGAGCCCAGAACTGGACACAGGACTCCAGATGAGGCCTCACCAGGGCAGAGAAGAGGGGGAGAAGAACCTCCCTTGACCTGCTGCCCACACTCTTCTTGATGCATCCCATGATGCCATTGGCTTCGTGGCCACGAGGGCACATTGCTGGCTCATGGTTAGTTTATTATCAACCAGCACTCCCAGGTCTCTCTCTGCAGAGCTGCTCTCCAGCAGGTCACCCCCAGCCTGTCCTGGTGCAGGGGGTTGTTCCTTCCCAGGTTCAGGACTCTGCACTTGTCCTTGTTGAACCTCATGAGGTTGTGTGTGCCCAACTCTCCAGCCGGTCGAGATCCCGCTGAATGGCAGCACAGCCTTTGGGGAATCAGCCAGTGCTCCCACTTTGGTGTCATCAGGGATCTTGCTGAGGGTACACTCTGTCCCCTCATCCAGGTTGTTGATGAGGACGTTGAACAACACTGGCCCCAGAACCGATTCCTGTGGAACTCCACTGGCCACAGGCCTCCAGCTCGATTCTGTGCTGTTGATCATCGGCCTCTGGGCTCGGTCATTCAGCCAGCTCCCACCCTCTGGGCTCTGCCTATGTTCTCTTTGTTGTTAGAATGCTGAAAACAAACCAAATGTCTTTGAGGAGTTATGTTCATAGGACTAGAGGGGACCTCCAGAAACTATCTAAGCCATCTTCTTTCCTCACAGCCAGACACAGCTGCTCCTAAAGTGATGAAAGCTTCCTATTAAAAACCTGTCTGTTTCACCGTTCTTACTATTAAAAACCTGTCAGTGTTTCACTATCTTTCGTGTTAGAAGGATTTTTCTAACGTTCAGACTGGATGTTCCTTTCCTCAATTTACATCTCTGATTTATTGATAACTTAATATTGTGAGAATTTCCCCTGTCCTTTTGCAATACTCTTTACTTGCTTTAGAGATCTGGCTTCTCTTCCTAAAAATGAAGAACTCAGACTCCTTCGTTTTCTTGTTTTCAAACCTCTGTTTGTTGTTGCTGTTTTCCTCTTGCTGGTTATACATTTGATCCACATTTTTTTTGAAACTGAGCACCCAAAACTTGACAGTGTTGTACTTCAAGCGTCACCACTGCCTGAATGAGAAATAATCCTTTTGTACATATCTTGCTAGATGTTTTCCTTAATATACCCTGGGTATATTTTCATACAATGTGGCTGGCCTCATGTTTCTCTTGTAAACCACTCTTTCTGTCTTCTAATTTTTCACACAGATCTGCTGTCTAGATGGTAATAACTAACTGACCAGTTGTAGCCTCCTGTTCTTCAGTTTTAGTCGGATGCTTTTCTTGCAGCATACTGAAATTCTGTATTCTTCCAGCATACAGCATTCTTTCCCTCTTCTGCTGCTTTTTTTCTGTTTTGTTTCGGTTTCATGTCTCCACACAGCAGCAGGAGAAATATAAGAGCAGGAGATATTCCAGAAATGCATGGAAATCATTAAGGAAACTAAGTACTCAGAGCAAAGACTGAACAGAGGTACCACCACGCAGGGCTGAAGAGAAATCAAACTTCAGAGAGGGACTTGGAGAAGAACTGCAACTAGTGAAACAAGAGTAATGCCAGATAAAACCATAAAGAAACTGCAGTATTTAAAATCATGAAAAGTTGAGGGAGATACTGTATATCAATATTTGATAACATCTTTACACTTGTAAAGAATTAGCTAAGGTTTCTTTAGACATACAGATATAGACACAGGTAGAGGCACGTGAGAGATTCGAGTGTTCTGTGTGAGGCACTCATTACTTCTAAACAGCAAAAAGTAAACTGAAGCATCACAGACACTCTGATAATAAAATGTTTCCAAAGTCTCTACACCTGGACAGAGAACGTCCAAGTCATTTCCCTTGATCTTTTGTAGGTTTGTTGAGCAGATCATTAAAACTCTCATTTAGCATGGAATGGAATGATACTGCTGTTTTTGTCTCTGCAGGCCATTAAATCGGAAGAGCAGAAAATACCCTTCTCCTCAGAGATGCTGTACAGTATTGCAGTCATTA
Source organism: Colius striatus (assembly GCF_028858725.1). Lineage (NCBI taxonomy): Eukaryota > Metazoa > Chordata > Aves > Coliiformes > Coliidae > Colius > Colius striatus. The sequence continues at coordinate 47,176,082 of NC_084764.1, read as the reverse complement.
CTGCAGTCACAGTTACAGGTATCTGCTTGCTATCACATTCCTTCAGAGCTGAAGTTCTTTCCTCTTTGCTGTCATTGTAAAGGAACAGTCTCCTACCCTGCCCCCATACAGACATGAGGCAAAGCAGAGAAGGTGTATACATACTAGCACGCAGCAGGACAAACTAGAGAGAGACTGCATCTGGCATACTTATTCCTTATAAGGGTATATCTCATATAACAGTCAAAGGGCCTGAACTTTGAACTCCATAAAAATCTAAGAACAAGTGACATCATAACAACTTAAGTGGCTTTTGTTCCAATGAGACTTACAAGGGGAAAAATATAAAGAGATAAACTCATCTTCCCATCCTTATCCTTCAGTAGCAAAATCAGTTTTGAAGTCATCTAGTCTTTCTACAGATTGGTCAGAATCTTCATGCACATTTAAGTATGCACAGATTTTTCTCAATAAAACCGATTAGGTAATAAGTATTTCATTAAATAAGGGAGGAGTGATCAGAAGAAACTTGTGGAAGTGCTGGAAAGTTGATTACCAATTTTTTAAACCTGACAAATCAGTGAGCTTGAGTCTCAAAAATGCCCGTTTTTTCACTTAGCTGCTTATACAGATTACAAAGATAGGAGAGCTTTAACACAAGTATGTGTCATCCAAAGACGGGTTTGTATTTCTTCTGCAGTGCATTTCTACTTAAAAGTCTGATTTCCTTGACAGCTTCACCAGTATGGCAGACAGCAGTGTAAGAATTCCACTGCTTGGAATACAGACACATCCACACCAGCTTTGAACAAGAAGCAGTCATGTGAAAAACTTTCCATTCTTAGAATTTCCACATTCTGGAACTCACAGAATTTCCCAGAAAGACAGAATTTCATTAAAAATAGTCTAAAGGTCATCTATCCAACCCTCTGCTCATGGCAGGATAACTTCAAAGTTAAATCAGACTGCTCAAGGCTTTGTCTAGCTAAGTTTTTAATATCTTCAAGGACGGAGACTTCATAACCTCTCTGGGTGACATGTCCCACTGTCAACAACCTGTAATGAGAATTTCTTTTCCCGATAATGAATAGGACCTTTCCTTGATGCATTTCTTACCCTTTGCTTCTCATTTACCATTCACCCTTGAGAAAAGTCTGGCTTTGTATTGTCTAATAACCAACAACTATGCTGTTTAATATGGCAAGTATTTCCCCTCAGCCTTTTCTTATTCGTGACTAAGAAACTCGCTTCCCTCAGCCTCCTCTAAAATGTCACAAGTTTCAGCTCCTTTATCATCTCAGTGATCCTCTTTTTGACTACCTCATGTCTGTAAATCCCTCTTGGCTGGGAGGGTAGGAGTGAGTGGACACAGATATGACTTTAGAGGCAGCCTCACAAATGCAGGATAGAGTAGATTAACTATACCAACCTGCTCGTTATGCTCTTACTAACCACCCAGGACGCTGCAAGGCTTCATTGTTGAAAGGATACACTGCTGATTCATGTTCAGCCTGCCACTCTCTAGGACCCTCCAGAACTTTTCTTGCAGGGCTGTTACCTACTCAGCCCACCTACAGCCTTTTCTGAGTCATGGGGCTGTTCCACCCCAGATGCATGACTTGGGAAGCTTGTTAAATTCAGCCAAAAAAAGTTCCCACAGCCAACTCCTCCAGAATGGTGGATCTGCCCTTTAGCTATCAGTGCCACCCCTCACCACAGCTCGGTGCCATCCTCAAGCCTGAGACACTATTTCATTGTTCAAGTTGTTGATGGAGAGAATAATGGTGGGACACCACGCACAACTGATTGCTGGGTAAATATTGAACTATTAAGCACTCCTTTCTGAGCTCCATGGCCTGTTTGGTTTTTCATGCACTCTATAGCCATCTAGTCAGTATCTCCCCAGTTTGATTATGAGAATTCAGAGGTTGTATCATGGTCTGCTAAAGCCAAGAGAAACGACATCCACTGCTTTCCCTCTTCCACACAGCCAGGTGCCACTTCATCAGAGAAGGCAATCCAGTTCACCAGGCATTATTTACCCTTGGTATATCTGTGTTGGTTATTTGCAAACATCTTACGCTTCATGTGCTTGGAAATGATTGGATTTGCACCTCAGTATTCCCAGGATTAAGCTGAAGCTAAGCAGCATGCAATTTCTCAGTTTATGGCTTTCCTCTTTGGTTCTTCCGCTATAACAAATACAGCCTGTCTGTTTGATAAGCATTTAGCTAGAAGCATTAAAAAATGTTGAAACAATTTTCATCTGTTCTTGTGGGCTCAAATGGTATCTAGATGGATAAGGACAAATACTACCTTTAATTTTCACGGTTCTAGTCATGTTGGGTACTGGTCAAATAGGAAATAACCAATACATGATGTATCATTTGACTTATTTTCTCTTGCTACTGCAATCCCTTTAATCTCACTATTGCACTGGTTCTTCCAGACTTCTTTGCTGTCCCTCTGACTAACACTTGATAGGGAAACATGCATAAAACAAAGTATTTGGTTTGTGTATCTAATTCTCAAAACTAGACAAATAAACTCCATGGTATTATAGTATGGAGTGGGGGTACAGCTGTTTACAAAGAATACTTGGCAAATCACTTTGCTGTGAGCAGTTATAGACCTGCAGGACAGAGGAATATACTACATTGTTTTAAAGGATATAAGGCTCTATTGCTTCAGTCTTACTGCTAAATCAGCCTAACCCTGGAGAGATTTGTAACAGCAATATCAGGGCTGAGATGAATGCAGTATAACTGCAAAGATGTGTATGAAAAGAACAAAAGAAGAAACAGAGCAAGGTTTAATCATGACATATAACCACAGGGAAAAATTAGCAGTCATAAAACTAGTAAACACTGGAGAATGCACTGCTCATACCAGGATCATGGCAGGGATGAGTCACTCGCTGAAGGCCTGTGCTCTGTAGCAGGGGGTAACAACAACGTTATAGCCCAGTGCCATTTCTCTTCCTGTTATTTAAATGAGAACACAATCTGTAGCCAGAAGATGCCCAAAACAAGAAAACAGAACAGACAGAGACCTTGTCTAAGATTTCTGAAGGGTAAAACAAACAGAACTCTGAGATAAAGAGCATTTAATGACAACTGTCGACTGTTATGGATATAAAAAAGACGTGTTCAAAACCCAGATTATCGTTATCAGCCAGAAGGAACCTGGATGATGCAGCAGAGGCTTGGTAGCTAGTCCATGTCACACACAAGTAATCACAAGCAGACTACTTGGACATAGGTATCTAGGAGCTCACAAATATGAAAGGAAAGAGTTACTTTACCCAGAAATAAAAATAATCTTCCCCTTCTCTGGTTTCACACAGAGTTTTGTTACAAAGTGCCCTTGTGTCCCTTTGCTCACCCTCACCCAGAAGATAGTAAATGCTTAGAATGAAGTTGAGCATGCTATTTCAGGCACTATTACTGCACACTGAGAAATCATTGTTATTCAGACCAAGCAGAAAATAATTCACACATATGAGCAGTTATAACAGGTATTAGCCCCTGCCAGGCATTTGTCACTATGAAAAGGTTACAAAACTGCAGGGTTTTCATATTCAAACTTCAGAACTACTTAGCGCTACTGCTGTTGATTTAGTTACTGTGATCATCAAGTCTTTGGCTTCTATATCTTTAGAATGAGACAATTTTGATTTTACTACATCTGTTAATTTTCATTGCATTACTAACACATTGACCCAGGATCCTTCCTTTGTTCCCTGCGTACAGCACCCAGGGTAGCTTGTTGTTCAAGACTTGAGCCACTTGTTACAACCCTGCTCCTAAGAGCAAATCACCCTTTCAAATTTTCTGGCTCAAGAAAGTGTGCACTTGAAGATTCTGTTCTCCACACTTGATTTTAGCACAAATTGGTAAGATACTTGCAGGAAAGCACCTTTTGGTCCATTTTAAAATTCTCTACTAAGCAAGCCGCATTGAAAGGGTTAAAAAAGTCAAACCCATCCCTTCCACTACTTGTGGTTTGTATTAACACTTGGTAGGTGTGTAGATAAAGCCAAACAGTACACAAAACCTTGTGGGAAACCAGTAGCACATTTGGTTCTGTAATTTCTCTCCATACAGTAAACAAAACAGTCTCTCCTCTTACAGAGGGAAGCTGGCAGGGTCACGAGTCACCCTTTTCTCCAGGAGAGGTACCATGCTTTTTAAAGCAAAACTAAAATTTAAAACCTGAGTAGTTCACACTCGTAAAAGCCCAAAGAAACATTCAGAGGCTGACACTAACAGCTCTTAAGTGTAGTCAGTTTGTCTGAAACAGTAGTGGATCTTAAAATTCCAGCTTTTGACTGGCATTTGGATACCTCTCATAAGAAAGAGACATTAAGAGGAGTCTGTATCCTTTGGTGAATGCACTGCAGTGGATCAGGGTACTGCAGAGATGTTCAATACTTTGCATTGATCATGAGTAAGATGGAATTATGTTGTCCATCTTTCAGCTTTCAGCATGGCTTTTTTAGGCTTTAGAAAAAGAGAAATACTTTCCTGCCAAGCAGATTTTCCCTGCCTCCCAACAAGCATTAACTACTGCCTTTTGTAGCTATCATGGTGCTATTTATTTCCATGCAGTTGCAACAATTTGTACTGATGGAAAATTTGTTTCTGTGAATCAGGCAAAACAATGATAGAAGATGAGAACTGTACAAACACATTGATGAGAGCAAAGACATCTGAATAAAGGCACATCTGGAAAGTTTAACAAAAATAGGTTGCCAGCTAGTCTGTGGTGAATGCTACAAACACATCAACAGTCTTCAATGTCCAGATAAACTTGTGTTATAATACTGGTACCTAAAACTTAGTTTGCTGTTAAGTCCAGTATCTATGGACGTAAATGTCTATAGAGACTGACTTGGCCACCCGTGTTCACCAAATCTGGGAAATCAGTGGAGTTTTCATATAAATGTTCTAAGACTCAGGCATAAACAGGATCTTTTGCTCCCCGAGACATATAGCTGCTTTTGAGTGAAAATCCCTGAGACGTATAGCTGCTTTTGAGTGAAAATCCCTGAGATGTATAGCTGCTTTTGAGTGAAAATCCCTGAGATGTATAGCTGCTTCTGACTGAAAATACATTAGCTTTTAAAAAGAAAAATAATAAATAAAACATAAACTGTCCAGTCACCACAGTATCTCAGCTGGAATCATATCAGTCTTTGTTTTGGAAGCTTTTCACAGAAAACACGGGTTTTTTGAGTTTGTGCAGGATTTGCTGCACGCTGCCATTTAAGCACGTGAGACAGACTCCCATCCACCTATCACCTCGCCCCAGTCCCCAGGGAGAGCAGACTACAAAGAATCATAGGTGAGACAACTCTCTTCTCTTTATTCCCATACCAACTTGTCAGATTCCATGGTAATCATTCCTGGGCCGTGTTACTTCACTGTTACCCGCTTCTCCTAGCCAAGGGCAGGCCACACATCTACTCTTATATCTAAGCCATTAATTGCCGGTGCTATTATAACAGCCTTTCTCACAGATATGGTTCTCTTTAAATGGCTATTGTTGCACTTTATACTCCTGCACCAAACAGACCATGGTTCCTGTGTTTGCAGTACATCTCTATTAGTAGGACTTAATGGACTAGCACAAAGGAGCTAAAAAATTAACCAACTGGCAAAATTTTAGCCGAGAAACTCCGAAGGAGAATCATGTGCACTGGCAATTTTCAACAAAGCCCATTGCAGCTGAGGAGGCACACAGAGATTAAAAGCCTCCCTATTCTCTAGCTAAAAGTGATGTAGCATTGAACTATGGCAGTTAATTTGAGGGTGTTCAATCCAATGGGTATCAGGATATCCACTCATTTTATATAACATATATCTTAACTGGTACTCTTGCAGGGCTGCATACAGACAGCAGTGTGCACACTTTTGCAAGTTCTCTCAGGATGCAGAGGAACTCATCCACCTTAGCACTTCCAATAAGAGTGAAAACAATCTGGTTTTAATGAGGAGAAGCAGCAAGTTTCCTTCCTGAATGCAGGAGCTTAAGTTGAAGCACGTCTGTGACACCGTTTACAGGAAAACTTCAGGAACTGTGAGGATAGGTGCACTAACCAGTATTTCAGTTTGGGGGTTTTTAAATCCTTTGCCCAGTACTAGGTGGTTGCAATCAATCACACCATAAGTCTACAAAGGAAAGGGGGAAAAACATTTGATGTAAAGCTCCCTTGTGAGAAGCTTGGTCAAATAGAGCTGTTTGGGAAGCAGGAAAGACAGGAGATGCTAATGCTGTTTGTTCATAAATGTGATGAAAAGCTATAGAGTTACCACTCAGTAACAGATATATTAGACATTCCTGTGGGCACACATCTGCATAATATTACACTACTAGCTCCTTCTGGAGATGGTAACTCCTTCCTTGCAGGGTGGCCAAATTGTGATTAATGCTAGAGAAGAAGCAGGGAACAAGAGTGACAGTCATGGTGATACTCCCTCCAATACTTCCAGATGCACAGACAAAAATCACTACTTCCACATCTTGCAGATGGACACTCTCATCCCAATAGCACTGGCTACTACAATATGAGTGGACCTATCAAAGGTGCAGAAACACAGGGTCCTTTCCCCGTTCTATGCATTCTAGTGTCATTTTCTTGATCTCATCCAGGACAGATTCAACTACTGCCTACTCAGATGAAGATAGTTTTATTGCTAAAAGAGCCCTACAGCATTCATTGCTCTCTATGATTTTCTGTGTATGCTTGCAAGGGGATAGCTTAAGATCCACTTCCCTGCTTCCAAAGATGAATGCTTCACCTTTCACAGAACTCAGGCTCATTTCTGTGTGCCTGTACCATATCATGCACAGAGTATACAGTTTTCAATCTGGTAAGTAAGCTGCAAGTATTTCAAACAACATTGTCTTTGCTTCTCCACTGATATTCTATGCTGTAGGCAACCTCTGTCTCCTTAGAGGGCTTTCAGAACTAAACTCATTGTACATTCCTTCAGTAGCTCACATACCTTCTAAGTCCTGATTGATTCAGCCCCACCTTACAATAAGAAAAAGTACTGAAGTTCTTTAGTTGTAGGAAAGAAAGAGAAATATGGTTTTAAAACAAATGCAATGCATTGTCAATGCCTAGAAACACATAGAAGACAAAAAACTCAGCCCTGTTCTTATTCTGGGAAAAATGTAAGTGACCAAAATGGATAGTTGCTTAAACCAGAACACATGCTAAGCAACTAAGGCTCAGTGATGATACAAAAACCTTACAGCTGACAGAAAAACCCCTCTCCAGATAACAGTTTATATAGGAAGATCAGACTCAGTCCAGCACAGGGAAAAGGAAATTAATCAACATCCTACACTGAAAAAGTACTCAAACTTCTTCAGTCACTGACTGTAAGAAATGAGTCTTGGGAAAACACCGAGTGAGTTGGTAGGGGAAGTAGATACACAGATTTAGCTGCAAGAAAAGCTTCTTCTAGGAGCCTGACCAGCCTGTGCATACACACAGACAGACTTTAAGAGCTGCTCTTCATCTGAGCATAGCTTCTCTCCCTTGCATGTTCAAACCATCTGTTCATATGGGGACTCCAGCTCAAACACTAGCACTTATAGTTGTAAGCCACTGACAAAAAGCCAAAAGCTACTGCTGTCTTCCAAAGCCCAGGATACAAAGACAGCCTTAGCTTTGCCAGTTGGGTGGCAAAACTTGAATTAAAGGAAACCAATACTCACATACATTCTCTGTCAGTTTCCTAGAGAGATGCTGACAGCAGGAATACTCGCATGTAGCCCAGTTCCAGGTGATTAAAGGTTTCATAATTACAAATCCTGGTTCATCCTGCAGCCATCTAGACAACCATTTTCTCCAAAACCGGAAAAAGATGGGGAGAGGAAAGGGGAAATTTCTCTCACTCACTTGAGTTCAAGCTGTTCCAGCTTTATGTGGAAATATTGAAGATTCTACCTTTTATCTGCTTGATGCTTAAATTTGAAAAGGATATCAACTGAAGTATTTCCAATAGCCAGGTAACTGAGATGCACATGAAGCCTGGCTCACGTGTTTGTTACCTCTCCCACATCCCTGAACCACCAATGGTTCCTGCTTTGCAGAGCTTTGCCTCTCTAAGGCTTCTGACATGATTATGTGATATTTTTTTCCCCACTTTCATCAGGTATCCACAGCAGAGTGGCTACTGGCAGCACCTGCCTCAGTCTACTGAAAAGTCCTCACCTGCTCATCCAGATGTGGTCCTCAGGTGTAACCAAGTAGATCTGTCTTGCTAGAGCTGGGCTTTATTACATTGCTACAAACAAACCATCTGAGTTCCACCTATGAACACACAAAAAGTGTCTTAAAATCAAAGCAGAAATTTGATGCATTGCATTTGCAAAATTATCTTAGTATTTATACTAAAAAAAACCCCAAATCTAGAGATAGTCCTAAAAATTTTGTTCAGGTAGAGAGGACTTAAAAAAGAACTGAAAGAAAAATGTAGAATGGAGATCTTTGAGATCTGAATTCCAAGATTACACAATCAAGCTAGAAATGGTGCAGGGAAAAAGGGACAGATCAGAGGAGGATATTGCTGATAGAGGAGCATGATTCAATTGGTGACAACAAAGAAAATCTGCTGAGCAGATTATTGTGATATATTTGTAGAAAGAAATGAAAATGTCTGGAAAGTAAAGTAGTTACTCCTCTTGGGAAAAGTGGAAGTGAGACCAGCCCTATAACTATAAATAAAGACACAATGGAGAGCAGGGGCCAATTATTTTCCCTGGTAGATACCATTGGTCACAATATAGATGACTGTTTTCTTGAACCTTTCACTTGCAGAATTAGTATTTTCTGGGAAACTAAGAGTGGTCTGTTCATTTCTTCTTTCTCTTTTGATTGAAGCTCTGTCCTTTGTGTGGAATTCTGCAACCACGGCTGCCATTAAAGTTTAATTGCATTAGAGGAAAATCAGCTATGCCTCTTGCAAATCTAAAACTAATTCTCTGTCAATTATCTCAAATCCAGAATAAAAGTCAGTGTAGTAGAAAAAAAGGCTTTGCTCTGTTCTTTGGCTGTAGTTCTGCTTCAAACAGAGATCTTATCCATAAGCTTGAAGAAACTGTGGTCCAATTTAAATCTCTAAGTAGTATTTCAATCCTGTATTAGTTCTCAGCAGACCGACCAGCCAGAGGCTTCTGCTAAGAACGAACAAAGTCTTCCAGAAACATAAACTGTGAATTTCTTCTTAAACTGTAAATGTGATATTTGATCTTTCATGTTTTAAAGAGATAAGTCCTCCATAAAGCTGATTTGTTTAGATCTTGATTGTGTCTAACACCAGTAATAAAAAAGGCTTTTTCCATCCTCCCCAAGTCAGGATCAGAACTCTCGTGTATGAGTGTGTGTGTGTGTGCCCATGCATGTAAAAGCTGTTGTGCAAACACAAGACAATTTTACACACAGACTGTGTCCAGAAATACATCAATATTTTCACTGGATTTGTGTTGTTTACCACCCATATTCAAAGTATCAGCAGTTTCATACTGGACATAGTAGACAAACATTGTTTTTTAAATATACTATGGGAGAAAATCCAGGAATGTGACATCATCTGGGGGATGAGTCTGTTCTGTTCAGGGAGGGGCAGAAAACCAGAAGTTAGACTCATTCATACAACAGAAGGAGCCTGGCTGTTCCCAGAGACGTGTTGCACTTCACTCATTTGTACCTGCTCAGTGGTGAGTTTGCAGTCAAGGTATGTGTTTCCACTTCTCTTTGGGATGAAAATTTCTCAATTATTTAAATCCAGCATGGTTTGTTGCTTCTTGGAAACCACTTCTTGAATTCTTAATATGTTGCTGGTGCAGTGACAAAAGAGCTGATGTTATTAGTTTCCAGGAACATAGAGGAGAAAAAGGATTATTGCTAATGTGATTTTGAAACTTGCCAGGTTTTGCAGAGCTGTAGCATTTAAGAAAAATGCTTTATTTCAAAGTACCAAACATATCAAAGACATGGGACTTTTCATCTGCCAAAGATACTATCCGATGTACAGACTACTGGAGGCTGAGGGTTTCTTTTGTCCGAAAGACATTTTGTGTCTCAAACCCACCATGGGCACATGTTCTCTTGTCTCACAAAAAAAACCCCAAACCACCAAAAAACCAGAGAGTGCAAACAGCTAATTTGGTTTTCATCTCAGAAATTACCTACAAAGTAGTGTGGAGAAGCCAAAGGCAATTATTTTCTGTTTATACTGACCATTTCCTCTGTTTATTATTTTGATTCTAAACTTTGTGGGGTAGGAAGCATGTGTATGTGTGTGTATGTGTACCTTACACTGCCAACCTTTCTCATCTGATCTGATTGAATAGCAAAGACTAAACCTTTAAAGCTTTTTCTGAGGTTACAAGGAAGAAAGGTTTTGGGCAACCTTTAAGCGACGTTATCAGTTTCTTTCTAACATCTGTATCCAAATTAAAAAAGGAAAGCAGTAGGAGCATGGTTTATAGCATGCTGATAAAAACAAAGAAAAGCTTAGAACTGGTATTGTAATGAAGGTCATACAGCCAAAAGATGAAAGGCTATGTGCTATACTTCCAACTATTCACTTTCCATTTCTCAATATCCTCAGCAGACATATAATAATGACAAAAATACCCATAAAACCAAAAGAATTCAAATAGTCTGTCATTAGAATCCTTGTTTTAACACACTATATGTAATCTTACAGATGATATCTCCTAAGATACAAGTATACTTTTATCTTGAACAGCTATGCAATTTTTCTTAAAGCTAGAAGTCCGTTAGGGGAAAAAAACCCCATAACCTATTTTTACAGCAGAATGTCTAAGATTAAAATATCAGAATATTGAGTAATATCAGTCATATGGCTTTTATCTTGTCTGCCATTCCCTGAGAAGGTGAAATCCTTAGGAAAAGAAAAACTGAAGAAAAACATACTCGCGCTTCAGAATGGTTCATAGACTTCCAAATGTATTCTCTGGTTTACAATATGAATAGTGAAAAAAGGAAAGATAATGGTTAAATGTATGCAAGTTAATAAAGGCTTTGGAGCAGTCAGATTAGAGACACCTCAGTTTTTCCCCTGGGTTCCATACATGCTTGAACAAGATTAACCAAGTTACTCAGAGTCACCTGAACATTTTGTACCCAGAACCCAAGAAAAAGTCTGCCTGATATAAGGATTGCATCATTACACGGGAACACTGCTTTAAAAAAATTCTCACAGCTCTGTTATACCTGAAGTCTTTTCTCAGCCAGAAAATAAGAGGAATTTGAGAGAACTTTAGCACATTCATTATGAACACCCTAAAATTCACTGCCTAAGAATAGTCAGTGTTTGATAGTCTGTTTTTCCTGGCAATAAGAGGGTAAAAAGTTTTTAGAAACCCAAACCCCATTGTTTCCAAAATCAAAGTAGGGAAAAAAAAACTCATACTGCAAGTCTGGGACAACTCCTCAGAGAACAGAGCTGTGCTTTCAAAACAAATTCCCTCCTAGTAACCAGGTAACAGTGAAAGTACACTTTGACTAATTAGCAATGCTAATCAACAAAATGTTTAAAAACCCCTAATAATAAATACCATTTAGCTAAACCTCTGCTTTTAAATAAAAGTTACACATAAACCATCCTTGTTCTAGTGTCACTTATGTTTTCTAAAACTCCCTCTCTGTACTTCATGTATCTGAGTTTGCCCCACCCTACCTAAAGGTTTATCTTCCTTCTTCCATGTATTTAGCCTGCCTGGGGCATTGAGCTGAAAAGTTATGCCTCTGCCTGGCTGGTATGCAGCTGTAAAGAAACGTGGGACTTTAAAACAGAGACAAAAGCTCTCCTGAGTCAGCCCTCTATAACAGAATAACTCTGGGTGAGTGGGCAGCTGCTAAAGAATCACACCCGATGGTCCCGTCTTTGGGTGGCAATTCAGAAACCCACTGATTGGCAGGCAAGTGGCTGAGCCAGTTTCTCCCCCAGCTGGATGCCCCTGAGCAGAGATGAGGGGAGGAGAGGGCATCCCCATCCCGTGACAGCCCTTAGATAGGTCAGCTCAACTACAATGGGAAAGCACAGGGGAGGAGAGCACCACAGTGACACCTTAAATTTGGACTCTGCAGGTTGCTGTATTCACACAGACAAACTTGCACCTTCTGTCACCATACTGGTGATACATCATTTACTTGGAAGTAATGTCACAGAATCATAAGGGCTGGAAGGGACCTGGAAAGAACATCTAGTTCAATCCCCCTGCCAGAGCAGGACCACTTAGAGTAGGTCACACAGGAACTCGTCCAGGTGGATTTGGAATGTCGGTGCACTGGGAATGATGGACCTTGGTCATGGTCCAGCATCCCACTAAGGAGTCAGGTATTGCAGAGCAGATACAAATGCGATATGGACCAGAGAAACATAAGGAGCAAAGTTGCCTGCTGAAAACATTCAGACGTTGTGCCAAAGCTGCTACATCAAACTTCAACAAACTGCTTCAGGACTCTTGGTGTTCCCTGAAGGGATGGATTTGACTTACTTTTGGTGCAGTGGTATACTTACCTCCACTACGTGTTAACTCCTCAACACAATCCAGCAAGGCTGAGCTGGTTTCTGCGACTGCTGAAAACAAATCTAGTCACACAGCTTTGCAGATCCACTAGTGCTGAGCTTTGCACACTCAGATATGCCAGAGTGGTGATAATGTTGCAAAAGCAGTCTTCAGACTATAGCTAAATTGCAGAGAATAGAGCTGTCACAATGCAGAAATCCATTTCTCCCACTCGTATTGTCTGGGATTACAGGTAAACTCCTAAAAAAAAGGTTACAGTTGGAGGTCCAGGTCTTTCTAATAGTAACAGGATTTATATGTGAATGCCTAGAGGCAGAACTGGCCATAGATGATTTTCCTCCTGCAGTGTTCCTGGTTTGGCAGAAGGGAATATGCTGTGGGCATGCTTTTTGGTACCCACACCTTTGCATCTCTGGAGGTGCTCCGTACCTTTGCCATAGCTATGTGACTTCTTATCAGCTGACTGACTGAAAACTTGCTGTTCCGAAGTGTCATGGGGTAGAAAACAAAGGCAACAGGTTCCCCCCAGGAAGAGTAATGTGAGTCTTCTGTGCACATTCATGGAGCAAAGTGTTAACCCAGGACACTTTCCTGATGTGAAAGGTAAACTGCCTGCAGACAGCAGCCATGCCAGTAAACAGGGAGTGTTTCATCAGGTCCCTTGAGAATTTTTACAAAAAGGAACTGTGAAGCCTTTATAATTCAAACAAGCTATATCCTACACTCTCTGTATTATACTTGTTGTCTGCTTCAATTATAAGCTCCTGTCTCTGTGCCTGCATGGCTTTTGCACATTGATTGTCACTGAAGCTTTCCATTATCAGTACAACACAGACAGTATGTCAATATCTGCAGAGCCACGCTTCAGGTCCTACCTGTTAGACTGGGGCAAACTGCACACTAAGTAAACATAAAAAGGGATACAATTAACCACACAGGCTAGATCCTCAGCTGGATTGAGTGTTCCTAGTGCCATTCACATCAGCAGAGTAATGACAGTTCATAGCTGATGGGGTCTTACAGATCTGTTTTCAGAGATGAGTGATTTGCTCATGGGTAACAACTGCTTACCAATCATGATGGCATTGACACATCCTTTTTCTGGCTTCTTTTTCCATAGGGAAAAGTCTGCAAAAGGCTTGTTTTCCTAGCTGTGAAATCAGGAAACAAGAAAGAAATCTGTGCAGTAGGTATCCCCTTAATGATCCCAACAGGGAAACTGCTGTGGAACACAAAATACACTCCAAGTTAAATTTTGTCATTTTGAACTGTACACCTTGAGCTCAATGCTGAGCTTAAGCCAATGAATCTTACAACCAGTCTAGTGTCATGCTTCTCATGCAGGTTCCCACTTTGCTTGCTCAAGACCAGCTGGCAGATAGCTGTTCTCCTTAGCAGCACCCAGAAGAGTTTGCTGTGCCTGGTCCTTCCCACACTGGGGCACTCAAAGCATGTGAACCTTTCTCCTAGAGTAAACAGCGAAACAGCAGGCACATGGTCTGGTGTTGCTAAAGGTGACAGGAAAATGTTTACTTTGTAGAAATTCTCCCTCTCTACACACATAGACACATAGACACCAATAAAGACAGACACAGAGATTTATTAGCACCTTGCCGGAGAAGTAAAATACATGTTTGTATCCAGCAGAATCATGCAGAATCTTGTTGTCTATGCAGCCCTGATCTGCTCATTACTAGGGGACAGTCCTATGAGGAGCCTCCAGCACTTTCTTCTCCATTCCCAGAATTACACTTTGTACAAAATGATCATTCATCAGACACTTCTGATGTGTCCATCTGTTAGGATAGAGACATGTGTTTGCATATGTTTATTTCTTCTCCTTTATATGGCCAAGGATCTTTTTTTCCCCTTATAATTCATGCCAAAATTTTTAAATCATGAGAATCTGGGACTACGCCTTGTGGGCAGATAAACAAGTAAAAGCAGCCATCTTCTCACAAGCCTTCTTTCTGTGTAGAGATGTACAGTGAGTTATAAAGCCAAATAATGAAGAAAATGGACCGATATGGGAAAAAAATTAATACTGAAGAGCTTTCTCAAAAGCTCTTTTTGTCTTTTTTTTTCCCCTCTGTGAGTTGCAAGTTCATTTTCATATTGCAACCACGTTAAAGTAGTCATAATGAATCAGCCGTGAGCACAGTACATGAATGGCTGGAGGATTGTTCACAGAGGTTTTCATATATAACATACTTTTTTCCCCCCTCAAAGCAGTATGTACAGACACGTTGCATAAGACAATCGTGTGCTCTTACCTTCTGCTTACATCATTCTTCTCAGAAACTTTTTTTCCCATTAAAAGAATCACCTTATAGCCAAGAAGTCCCAGCCAGTTGGATCAGCAAAAGGGACATTTCCCTGAAACAGAAGGATGTAGATGTAACAAAGCAGAGGGGGTTTGTGTAGATGTTTGTTGCAATGTTTTGAAAATGTTAGTCTGTTTTGGAAACTTCATTCTGCCGCGCTTTGCATCATGTATCATGATAGACAGATTTACTGTATCAGTAGCTTCTGCTGCACATTTGTGTTTAGTTTTTAAAAAGAGTGCAGTGGAACATCCTGATCAGGTTTCAGTTAGGTTGGATGGATTCTGGTCAAATAGCTATTCAAAAAAACCAAAGAAAAGCTTGAATTTAAATACAAGGATCAAACAGCATTAAATATTGGACTATTTTGAAGCTGGGTAAAAATAAGGATCCAAACTGTAAACCATGCAGATTTTACAGTGTTTTAAATTGAAATGCCAGATAAGACTCTCGTGACTTTGGTATATACCCAACACAGGCAGGATTCCCTACGTCTTCTTTGATTTGAAATCCTCTTCCCTCTTGGGAAATTAATCCCCTTTTTCCCTTCTTTCCTTCCTTCCATCCTTCCTTCCTAGTAGCAGCATTTCTCTGTTTGTTTTCTTTAGCGGTGTTGTGTTCTCTTGCAGAACTCGCATCTGCTCATTTCCTCTTCACTTGTTCCTGCCCTGACATCCTGCCACGAGCCTTTGCTGCC
The DNA here is from genome assembly GCF_028858725.1 of Colius striatus. Lineage (NCBI taxonomy): Eukaryota > Metazoa > Chordata > Aves > Coliiformes > Coliidae > Colius > Colius striatus. The sequence continues at coordinate 47,160,503 of NC_084764.1, read as the reverse complement.
TGCTGCAGAAAACCATTGCGTGCAATCCTACATGGTGCTTGACGTTCTACAGCGGCTGCAAAAGTGATGGGACACAAGTTCAAAGCTGACATGATCAAATTGTATCGGAACATTTGTCAAAATTAACAAAGCTGGTCAGAAGACAAATTTTCTGTTTCACAGAGAAATTGGGAAGGGCAGAAGGAAGAAGTCACACTCACGTCTAGAATGAAAGAATCTTGACATTTTTAATAAAAGCAAGAAACCAAAGCAGAGAAGACACATGCATGCACACACAGGAGAAACCTGCCTGGGGATGGGTAGGTTAGGGATTTTGAACAAGGCATCCTTGCTCTTAGGAAAGTGCCTGGAAGATAAACTGTAGTGAGTTGGATTCTTTAATTTTCTCTTTTATGGAGCTGCTCCACATTGTACAGAGAACAAATTGTTTAGTTGGCCAGACAGAGCAAGCGTGAACCTGGGTTTCCTGCTAAGCTGTTATCAGTCAGTACGTCTCCTCCTTAGTTTGAGATGAGGAACATGTTTAAAAATTGTCTGTCAAATCCTCCCAATCTTTCGTGAAAAATCTTTCCTTTAAAATCCATTTCTCCAGAATTGCTTTTATAGTGATTTTAATAGGAAAAGAAAATTGTCCTTCTCCATTTCATAAAATATCTCCTACACAGCTGTAGTAATGAATATGAGGTACCAGAACGTGTGATCTGTTAAGTGTTACCACTGTGCAGACAGGAAAAGGGGCCCGATGTGTCATTCTACAGAGTCTCCCTGGGTCCATGACAACCCAAGACCATCCGACTGCAAAATCTTTGAGGGATCTTTTGCTTCTGTGGGCTTTGGGTATAGTAGTTCTTTGAAGGAGCTGTGGCATACAGTGAGGGAATCTAAGTTCTCCCAACGTTTTCTTTGTCAGCTCTGACATTCTGGAAAGAGAAGACAGTCATGTCTTCTTGGTGAACACCAGTGCTCAAACCTCACGTGTACAGAGCAAAAACCAAATTGTTTGCACTAGATTCCAGCGTGGCTCTGACATCTCATGTTGCTAACAAAGGGTTGACAATAAATTAATAAGCAATTTAATTTCAGAACAAAGCACAAAATGGTAAAAATGAAATTGTTATCAAAACACTGCCTGTTGTAAATCAGCACTCTAAATCACAGCACTTTGCAGCTGGAGAGATATCCTGAACCTCCCAGACCTCTCAGTGTTGAAAGCCACATGCATGTTTGTACAATTTAATCACCAAATCCCTATCAGCATGTATTTGGATGCTTAAGTGTTTCCCACTTAAGAATTGTTTTTGTTAGAGTCCCCTGGGTTTTCAGCAGAAAAAACAGGCTGCATTTGGATGTATATGGAATTTTTATCTACTGTGACTATCAAAGTGATTACAATACAGTCTGAAGTTTGCTATAGTTACTCTCACATACACTCCCCCCATTTCCACCTGGTTTGGAGCTTTCCTCTGCAATATACAGACTGTGGTGGTGTTTAACTGTAATATTTGGAAAAAAAATGACCTCTTTCCTACTGCAAATGCTTTGTGTACTGGCTAAGTCAGGAACAGATGCATAAAAGTAATGTGAAATGACTGTCCCAGCTGCTCAAGGAAACACATAGAAGGACATATTTAACCCAGGAAGGGCAAGGCAAAGTAGCTTTCTGAAGCTGATGGTTTAAGAAGTGAAGCAGGTTCCAGACTAGGGTTCTTGAGAAGGGAACTCACCATTGCCACAGCTTTGCATCACCACTGTCTACAGCTGGGAGTTCTTACAGGGGCAGGAAATTAAAAACGAGCAAACAAAGAAACAAGCAAAACACCCCCAAAAACACCACCATCTAAACAAACCACTGATTCTTTTAGTGAAGACAACCTGACAGACAGTGAGTATCGTGTCTGTTTGAACACAAGTTGGTGATGCTGCAGATCATTCACTACGATGGTCCATAAGGAAAGCTTTTCAGGAGGATGAAACCCGAGTTTATAGTTCAATGTAGATTTGGGGATATGGCTATAGGTATTGTCTGAGATCTTAAATTAAACTGAGACCATCTTGAGAAGTCATAGAAAGAATGGTAGAGGTTGGAAGGGCCCTTTAGAGATCATCCAGCCCAACTCCCCTGCCAAGGGAGGTCCCACCTAGATCAGGTCACATAGGAATGTGTCCAGGTGAGTTCTGAAGATCTCCAGAGAAGGAGTCTCCACACCCTCCCCGGGCAGCCTGTTCCAGTTGAACAACGTGGCTAAATATCATCTTCTCTGAGTTATACCTGCTTGAACTTAAAGCTGCATTTTCATTTGAATATGATATAGTTAATACTTTCTAGCCTATTCTGTTTTCAGAGCCCAAAGTGCTATATGAAAACTGCACCACTGCCCAGTGAAGCCATCCTTATATTGCTTTGATGGAAGGCATTAAGAGAACACAGGCATTATTACTACTTTATAGAGAGGACAGACTCTGCCAGTGACACCCTTTGCACCAAGGACTCCTCTGCTTGCACCAAGCCATCAGCATGTGGCTCAGCAAAAGAAGTTGTAGCTCCTGGAACATTTCTAGCTGCAGATGGGGATGACTTTATAGTGGGAAATGTGTTTTGCAGATATAATACGACAGTTTAGAATATCTTTTCAGTCTTTGTTGCCTTTTAGAAAGCATAAGTCCAGAGTAAAAAATCAGTTACCTGTATGATAAGAAATGGGAAAGCAGCAGCTATCGAAGAAATAACTGTCAGACTTTGGGACAGCAGTCAGTCAACTACATATACTATGAGCTTCCAATAATTGTTATTGCAGACAGTCTGGCTTTTCTCAAAAGCCAGGCTTGTGAAAGACAGTAGTGAAAGTGTGCAAGAAATGCTGCATTATTGCAAACACCCTTGACAGTGGTGTAAACATATGAGCAATTGGAGGCACTGGAGATAGCAAATCTCTGCCCTTTTTCTAAATTACTGTCACAACGTTCTCAAGGTGCTAGAAGCAAAGTGCTTTCAGGGCACAGAGCCAGTCCATCTGAAAGGCACATCTCTCTTTTAAGTGTTTAATGCACAAATGGAGCAATATTGGCAAACACTATTTGGCTGTTAAACTTTCACATTTTGCCTACTCCTGAAAGCTTAGAGCTGCCACGGAGAGAAAAGAGCAGTATTTCAGTTGCTAGGAGAAAGGAGTGGCTAAACTGAGCTGAAGAGGTCTGGTGGGGGTAATGCAACAAACAGCAAAGCTTTAGAGGACATCCATGTGCATATCAGTGAGAGAGCCTTCAGTGGACGTTTGTGCACTGCTGAGCAACTCTTCTGTGCCTCCAGTTTAGCAAGGCAAACAAAGGAGCACTGATTAGTGGATCTTCTTGAGGAACAGAAGTGCTTCAGGACTTACAGGCTTTTTTCTCTTGTCACTCTGATGCTCTGTTGTTGCTGTCCAGTGCTTTCTGCAGCATATTCCCACTGAATTTTGCAGTGATGATGAGATATAGCACCCCCTTATGTACAAGATAGAATTTCTGTGGTGCCTGCACCCTCAGGGGAGAGGATTCAGCCTCCTTTGACCCTATTCCAACCAGGTAAATCTACATGTCATACCATAAAACTCAGGAAGATGAGTTCTCTGCAAAGATGTAAAATGTGAGCAAAATATTATGTGGCCATTGTCCCTGTTGGCAGGAGGCCAAGGAGAGAAACAAGTGAGCTTTGCAAATGTTAGTAAAGACAACTAAGCTTTGGATTTATTTCATCCATACTACAAACCAAATGTATTGCTTTACTTACTTCTGCTTAGCAGTAATCAGGGCTCCAGATAGCACTGGCTCTCTCAGGTACATTTCACTTCTCCTCCACCTGTGTCACCTGCAAGTTTGTAAAGCATCCCTGACCTGTATCTGCTGACTTCATCTTTCCATTTTCTTCACCATGTCCTCTGTCTGTGCTTTTGAGAAAGGGAGCCACTCATCCTCAAAGCTTGTTCAGGGATGTGTCCTATCCTGCCATTATTTAAAATGCATGCCTAGTGAAGTAGCAGCACTCCTGATTATCTAATTGGCGTAATCTAGTGTCTACCCTCAAAGGCACCAAAGAACCTTGGAAAAGGACAGGAAAAGCTTGATGTCACTTGCAAAGTTTGACCCTCTACCCCTCATCTTACCAGGAATTAAATACAAAACATTATTTTGGACCAAACGTGAAGATCAAGTAAACACAACTCAAAAGAAGTCAGATATGACAGCAGATGGATCCTGACTCAACAAGATGCTCAGAGCTTTCTGAAAGCCCAAGATACAAGTGTGCTAAACTAGTCTGACCCAAGATCACATACATGAAAGAAAATCACACAGCACTGATAAGACACAGTGCCAGAATTGTGAGGTTCAAAGAACAGAAATAGTCTGTGGGTCTCACAGCCCAAACCTGAACCCCAGGCATTGGTTGAACCTTGGACCATAATAATTGGCTGTGGTTCCCATGGAAAAGTTCTCAAGGAAGAGCTCATTTGGTTGACTGTTCTTCACCCAAAAGTACTTTTGCAGTCCCACTCCTACTGCAGCACCTGGATTTCTCTCTCTCCTAATCCTAACCAAAATTCTAGCTTTCAGTTGAGCTTTGACGATGAACTCCTCTGGTTAACTTTACCTGTTCTCACGTGAGGAATGCCAAAAAGAACAGAACAGAACATCCTGCCAGACTTGCAGCGTGACTCTGTGGTCAACTTTCTTCTGTTTCAATGTTTTCCTTGCCAGTTGTCAAAACACCTTGACCAAACACATTACAATGCACACAGCGAAGGTACAGATACAGCTGTGACCTGAGTGCACTGTGTAAGAGTTGCATGCCTTGCTGTAAGAGAACTAGAAAGTTATCATCTTGTCTCAGGGAGACACAAAGCTCCTCAAGATTCCTGACACCAGGTTCTGGAGCAGAGTCACATCAAATCTAAGGTGGAAGGAGTAAGGGGTCTGTGAAGATTAAGTTCCTAGAGAATCAAAGAGATTTGAGAATTCAGTATTCACGAGGATAGAGAGAAGAAGGGGGTGCAAGACTCACAATTGTCTTGCAACCTCACAATTGATTATATTTTCCAAAGATGAAAGAATCAGATTCATGTCCCTACTTCAACAACTGAAGTATTTATACTCATTAGAAATGGCTTCATAAAGAGAAATAATGTCAACCACTGTTACTGAATAAACTCCTGGACTCTTAGTATACAGGCATGTATATCACCTGAGTTACAGTTTTTCTTCCAAATTAAACAGAACAGAGACTTAGAAATAGGTCTCTCACCTGGCCAGTGACTACAAAAAGAGGAACAAATGTCTTATGCTTGATTAACTTAGACTTAAGAGCATTATGTACTTAATCTCTTTGTAGACATATACCATGTTGACAAAGCTGTAGAGAAACCTTTCCCTGCCCCCTAAACCTCAGTAAATCACAGCTTAAACTTTCTCAGAGGCATTTGAACAGCAGAATTAATATCTATGGTCAGAGGGGGAGAAAGACAGTGGTCTCCATTTTCAGAGCAGTTTGATCCATTTTCTTTGCTTGTGAACTGCAATGGTAAGAGCTGCTAAACAAGTACAGGAAGTTCTACTGTGTTGACTAATCCATCACTTACAAAAGGGAAGGGAAAAACTGCACAGCACTAACATAATACAATTCTCCAGGAAAACAAAATGTTACACCGTTCATTTGGGTCTAAATTAGACTAAGGTCTAAATTTAACTTAGGGAGTTGTGCTGTGAAAAACGCTATGTACAGGTCTTGTACACATCAAATTTGCAGTTCTTGCTGGCCCCACAAATTATTATTAACAAACTCTTTTAAATATTAGCAGGAAGTTTATCGGGGAAAAAAACAGCTGAGGTATTTACCCTCATATTTCATTCCTTTGTCCAAACTGTGCCTGGTTATCACATGCCTCAAAACAACCCTAGAACAATATTCAAGCAGTTTGTCATTTTGTACTATTTACTTGCCTATATCCTTCCCTTTGCAATTTAATGAAGCTTTGATGCAGCCTCTCTGCAAGAGAAATGTTCTGAGAAAATAACTGAATGAGTAAATCTTTTTGAAAGTGCCAGCTGAGAGCTCTTGCATTGCACAGCAAGTGTTGGTAGATAGCATGTGAAAAGGGCACGCTTATTTCCACTGAGCTGTGATAAACAAATGACAGACCACTCCCTGCTCTAAACTGTGGCTCTGTCAATAAGAATTTTTCCAGTAAGTACATACTTTAAGTGAATTTCCTGTACTCTAGAGAATGGCACCAAGCACATAATTTCAACAAGGTTTCTAAAATGGTCATTAGCACAGTTTGAGTTGTTCACTCCCACATCTCTGCCACTGTTTTTTAGAAGAACTGAGCTAAGAACTAAAAAGGCAGGTTGCCAGGAGGCCCATGTCATGGGCTTGCTTGAATCCTAAGTAGTCTCCACACAGTGTTCCTAGCCACAGTAATATGATAGAATTAATTTATTTTAAAGTATGCTAGGGCTTTATCTTCTAAAAAAGTAATCTCAAAGAGATTAATTGCAGGAAAAACCATAATAAATCAATAGGCAGGTTTTGAGCTGCCATTTACCGTAAATTAATTCCTGTCAATTGTTTTTCTATTAGTCATATAATAAGGGAAAGGCATAGAAATTGCCAACATAGCTTTTATGACCACTCTGAATTACTAGTGAACACCAGCACGGAGCCCCCAGAATGATCAGGGGACTGGAGCATCTTCCTTACGAGGAGGGGCTGCGGGAACCGGAGCTGCTCAACATGGAGAGGAGGAGACTGAGAGGGAATCTCATAAATAGTTACGAATATCTAAATGGTGGGTGTCAGGAGGTTGGGGCAGCACTTCTTTCTGTTGTATCAGGTGGCAGGACAAGGGGTGATGGAAAGAAACTGGAACACAAAAAGTTCCATTTAAACTTAAGGAAACATTTCTTGACTGTTGTGGTGAGGGAGCCCTGGCCCGGGCTGCCCGGGGAGGGTGTGGAGGCTCCTTCTCAGGACGTTTCCAAAGCCACCTGGGCACAAACCTCCACAGAAGGAGACTCCACAGCTTCTCTGGCCAGCCTGGGCCAGGGCTCTCTCGCAGGTAAGAAGTTTCTCCTCCTGTTCCAGTGGAATTTCCTATGTTTCAGTTTGTGCCTGTTGCCCCTTGTCTTGTCACTGGGAACTACAGAAAAAAAAGACTTTCCCCATCCTCTCAACACCAGCCCTTGAGGTTTTGTTGATAGTAGTGTCAATAAGGTCCCCCCTCAGTATTCTCAGGGTGATGCACAGTACCTGTTTAAAGGGCACAGACAGCAGGGCTTAGTGATTTACAAACCTGTTATTCTCATTTAAATGTCTGGAAAATATGACAGTAAAATATTAAATAATCATTATATCCACATATGGAGAATAATAAAGAATAACCAAACCATGAGGAGCTGCCAGTATAAACTTATCACAAATAAAGCTGTGTTGGACTAATCCAAATCTGGCCTAACAGATAAAGCAGAAGCAACAGATCAAGCACACCTGGATTTCAGTGAGGCTTTTGCTTTTGTCTTATATTCCATTGTGCTGAAATACAAAGAAATAAAGTCACAGAAAAAAAAAAGTTCACTGTATGTGCAGGTTTTCTGCTGGAAGGGCTTAAACAAAAGTAAGATTTCTAACCAAAGCATTTACAACCTACAGCAGTTGCTTGCACCTGGAATATGAAAAGAGGACATCAATCAGAATACTGGCAATGTTGCACAGCATGTATTGCAGACGGCATTTGCTCCCACTATACAACTAATAAATGTGCATCCACTAGATCTAAAATCTCCAAATAAGCAAGGTGATCAAAAGAATTAAGTAATTGAACAAGTGTCTATAAGATACAACTCTGCATGATAAAGAGGCTTCACTAATCCATTCTCCAGATGCTGGTTGAAAACAGTCAGAAATCAGAAGCATACAGGTATCTTAAGACTGAGAGGGTTTCAACAATGACAAGATTAATGGAGAGGCAGGATTTAGGATGGAGGAGTTAGAGGCAGGATAGAGGGCAGAGATGTGTTCCTGCAGTTAGATATGGGTTTGAAAAGTTGGGATTTTGGAAGCACAAACTTGGAAAATGAGAATGTTGATGTTGTTACCCAGTTTATGTGAATACTTTCCTTTGCACAACTTATGAAGGACTGAAAGTGTGCATTGCCGACATTTTGGGTTGTGCTCGTTGATCCCTTTTGAGGTTCTCAGTCCCACTTCCAGGTTTTATTCAATTGACCTGTCCTGTCTGACAACTATGTTGTAAATTTCACAGTGCAGAATCTCCTTTCTTATTACCTTTACTGTACTTACTAAAATGTGGTCTTCATCTTTGCTCTTGCTTCTCAAGCACTACAGTGCACGATTAAAGCTACTCAAAATATGACCATCATTTTTCAGTACTTCTGCATCCGACAGCCGAATGTCTATACGCATATCAAGCACTGACACTTATCAACCAACAAATACTCTAGTCAGAGCACAAATGAGAACCCCATCCCTTCAAGAATTGCAAATGTGTCCCCTTTTTACTGCCAAGTTAGCAATTGAATCAGACCGATCTCTTAATTAAAACTACATCTGAAAATCTTCCCATCAAACCATAATATAAACAGTGCTGTTTTAAAGACCCAGAAAAAGACAAACAGAATTTGTCACTCAGTCCAGAGAATGCTATATACAGATCTGAGAAGCCTGCCTTGCATTTGAACAATATCTCAGCATTCATTATCTGGAAGCACCACAATAAAAACCACAGCTAACATTTTAACAGTATTGGGTGAATGCCGCACGCTCGGCTTCTGTTTGGCTTCAGTAACACTTCAGGACATATCTGACATTTATGACTGCAAGTGGCTCCCTGTAAGACATCAAGCTGTTCTGACCCATACAGTATTTACAGTTCAGCACCTGGCTTTCAAATCATGCTCTTGCACCCAAATTAGCTCGGCCCAGCCTGACTGCAGGCAGGTCCTGGCTTACACGATGGCCACTGTCTTTGCCAAACTGACAATCTGCCCACTGCAGACCTGTTAAAACCAAGTTCCCTCACAAAGTTTGTACCATTTAGCTCCTCTGTGACTTGCTTGTAGAAAGAGAATGTAACACAGAGACAGAAATGCAGAGATGATTCCAGTAGAAGCTGGGAAGGGCACACTGCTTGCAAACACTGCGCCTTGCTCTGCAGCTTTCTCGGCGCTAGCTAGAGCTGCAAACTAAGTGTTTGCTGGGAAAACCATAACGCTTGGGGAAAAAAATACAGTGTTGTTTGGGGAGGAAGCACCACTGAATTCCACCCAATTCTTGCTTTACAGAGGAGGGTGTAAAACATTGAGTGATATGCCACAGAGCTATCAGCTTAACAACGAGCAACACAAGACTCACAAGCTACATCTGTCCTTTAGGAGACTATGGCTGTCTGTACATAAAGATAAGAACAGAAAATAACGATGAGCATTCTCAAAGAACTAAAAAAGAGCTGCTGCAGCTTGGTTCTAGGGAATAAATGTTGGTAAACGTTCTCTTCATTGAACCTGTCGGTTACAATGTCTGCAGTTGCTTTATCCCTTGTTTCACCTACTAAGATTGGCCCACAGTTACAGCAGCTTAGTCTGCGAAACTCTCCGCAAGCATGCAGGGTGTCTACAAGAAAGCAACCCTTTCACAATCAGAATAAACAGAATCGTAAGCCTGTCCAAAGCTGAGCTTTTTTGGGCAGTGGGAAATGCAGACACACCTTTTCATTGTGCCGTTTTGCAGCAATGACCTGAATGTAGCAGGCTCGTGTCACCTTTTTCCTTTTCTCTGCACAGAAATGGTTTCCGTCACAACTGAGAGCGTTACACGAGTATTCAACATCATGGCCACCCAGGAGCTCACAGCCAGCCTGGCAAACCTCCACAATAATTCAGAAGTGCATGGACTGAGTCCATATAAATGTATTAACCCAGATCTATGGAAAAGTCTACAGGATTTTCAGCCTGGATTTCTCTGGTTTCTGTTTATTCTGGGAGCAATAGAAAACTCCTTTGTTCTCACCGTCCTGTGCTTCCACAAGAGTCGCTGCACAGTAGCTGAAATTTACCTGGCAAACATGGCATTTGCAGACCTCATGTTAGTCTGTGCTTTACCTTTCTGGGCCATTAATATGTCTAATGGATTTGAATGGCCTTTTGGCCTGTTCCTCTGTAAAGCTGTCAACATAATGAGCAACATGAACTTTTACTCCAGCATTTATTTCCTGACACTAGTGAGCATCGACCGCTACCTGGCCTTGGTGAAAACCATGTCCCTGGGACGGATGCGAAGAACCGTGTGTGCTAAGTGGAACAGCTTTGTCATCTGGATGTGTGCGTTGCTCATATGTTCACCTACGCTGATGTTCCGAAACTTACAGTATTACAAAGAGGAAAACATCACAGCCTGTCTTCTTGATTACCCAGCCAGCTATTGGCAGCCCGCAAACAACTGCTTGCTGAACATTGTGGGCTTTGCGATCCCACTCTGTGTGATTACCTACTGCACTATGCAAATCATCAAAGCCTTACGCAGTAGTGAGCTACAGAAAATGAAGTTAGTCCAGACAGAGAGGAGAGCCACCACGCTGGTCCTTGCTGTGCTCTTGCTATTCATCATTTGCTGGCTTCCATTCCAGATCAGCACATTCATAGACACCATCTGTTACCTTGTACCCTCTTTCAAATGCCTGGAGGAAGTCAATGACATACTGACCCAAATAGCTACGTACTGTGCCTTCAGCAACAGCTGCCTGAACCCCATCCTGTATGTAATTGTTGGGAAGCACTTCCAGAAGAAGGCTGCAGAATTCTACAAGGACTTATTCCCAAAGAGGTGCAGAAAATCACGCTCTGCACAGATGGAAAACTCCCTGGACACTTTAAGAACTTCCATTTCAAGTGAATATCCAAGGAAAAAGTCTATTTTCCCATTACCACGATAGCATAATTTGTTTATTACAGGAAAAAAGCCTTCTATGGTATCAGTCTCCACTAGCAGCCATCTGCTACTGGTCCACAGAACAAACACTCAGCATTTGTGGGAAACCAATGGTTAATGGGAGTTCAATAGAGAGGTCTGCTTCTAATGCTATTTTTCACCATTGAATCCTACATTGTATCATTCTTACCTTTCCAGTCTGAATAGTATTTGATGCATGTATGACTTGAAAGGTTTGCATTTCTAAGGTGTATATTCACGTATATAGAGTCCTCTGAGTAGAATCCCAGTACAGAAGACATTGTCAGGATTGTGCAACTACTTGTGGTACCCACAATTTGTTAGTCTACATTTTTGGTAAGAGAAGCTTGTAATTTCTTGGTACATGAATACTGTAGGACTAGTATTCAAATGGATTATGTATGGCCATCTTCTTGGCTTTTACTTTTTCTGTTCAGACACCCAAAACTATTTTGATTGTTTCACTGATAAGCTTTGCCTTTTTGCAACTGCTCTGCCCCTGATAGTTAAAGGTTTACATCAGCCTATGTGTATGGAAAGTATCTCAGAAAAGATCGTAAAGCAGTAGTAGAAGGAAGGCTGCAGCCAACTGCATGGAGATGGGTTTTCTTTGTCATAGGAGAGCCTTTACACCTTCTGTACTGGGGTAAAAGCATTCACTTACTCTGAGAGAGTGAATGTTATTTACATTTATACCTACACTTCAGCTTAGAGACTTCATTTTTAATATTCACCCATAGTATTTGTAAAGTTATTTAACACAAAAGCTCAGCACAACTGATATAATCTCACAAGTCAAAGAAACTGAGAATATGAAGCAGAGCATCACCTGAATGCCTTAGAAATCTAACTGAAGTTAGTGGAAGTCACACAGAATCTCAAGGGCTGGAAGGGATCTCGAAAGCTCATCCAGTCCAAACCCCCTCCAGAGCAGGACCCAGAGTAGGTCACACAATAAATATTTATTTCCTTTGTGTATCTTTTTCCAGGCCAGTTATCATTAACTTTGGTTTGCTCATGTAAATAGTATACCAATGAATATAATATACACCAAGGACATTGCAGTTAATAAAGCCGAGTGGTCAGTTCAGATACTGTGAATGAAAGCAGTAAGGATTTTGGAGCATGGCTGATTTTATTACCTCTGGTATTCCTCAAATCCAAACATTAAGTAGGAGTTTAAGTCATGGGAGGTGACAGGATGGGCATTTGCTCTGTAAAAGTATTTACAATGGGAATAGAATTATTGAGACAATAACATTTTCATAAACTGAAATGTCTACAAACTGCTGTAACATGTGACTTTCCTAAGTAAAAATGCTCCGGATGATTTTTTGGTCTTGGACATTTCTACTCAGGAACGGCCTTGTCAGGCTCTAATAATACCTGCATTCTATTATTAGAGTAAATCTGAGTGATTTTAAAGCAACACAGCTTTTCCCCAATTGGTCTGGGATGTAAGTTAAGTTTACATAGAAGATAAACTCAAAGCACACTCAGTTGTTAGTATGCATCTTTACCTCTAGGGGTCTTAATCAAAAACAGCATTGGAGACAATCTAAAGTCTTCTGAAGCTAACAGAACCTTTATTCTTTTCAAAGCACTTAAGGTTGCAGCCTTATAACCACCAAAGGAGATGGAGATTGGTGATGTAAGTAAACTCAGGCTGCAACTGTATGGTCGTTGTTCATCAGAGGCTGAACGGAGCAAGAAAGTTCCAATTAAGATGGGAAATTTGTATTAAACTTTCAAAGAACTACACCCAAAGATTCTCTAAAAGTGTGTGGGTATGCTACAAAAACCACAGGATTTAGATCACTGGAGATCATTTATAGATAATTTCCATGATTTTAATAATCCAGTATAATTCTGTCATCAATACTTCCATTGTCCATTCTTCGTGTTGTCTAAGGCACCCATGCTGAAACACTGCAAGGCTTTGCAGTTCTCTCCAGTGTTATCAATCCTATCTCATTCATGAGCATGCTAATCGCACAACCATTAAACAAAGGGAACTCCATATAGAGGTTACTGAGACAATGGAAGAGACTTTTGACTATTTGGTACTGAAAAGTAACATATAGAAATGTTATTATATTAGTATGACATTAATTTAAATCATGTAAATACATAGACACTTTGTTTTGCTCTGCAGTAAGCAAGTATAACAAAAAATAAACTGCTTTAAGAAATGAGATTTGCTGGCATTTTCTTCTGTAGCCCATATCCAGCTCCCAGAGATGACTTTGTCAGAAGTGCAACTGTTGCAGGTATGTTCTTTCACTTCCCATTGTACCAAAGGAAAGTGAGTTGAAACCACATAAGCCTGGCTACTTTCAAAGCTTTCTTTTCAAGGCCCGTTTCTGAGCGGTGCTGAGCACTCTCAGTTTAGAACTTAAAATCTGAATTAAGATAGCTAAAGGCTCTAAAATCTCCACAGTAGCTTTTCTCAGCCTGCTGGTAACTCAAAGGCCCATGAAACCACAGATATTACTTTTTTTTTGTGAAGACCTAGGGTACAGGGGTGCCTTTAGGTGCTGTTTGAAGGACAGACCCTCTGCCTAGAGCCTTTAGCACATCGGCATCAGCACCAGTGAACTGACCCTGCAGCAGCCTCTACAGAATGCACAATGTCAGCTCATAGAGTCATTCATTCACATTCTTGCCCACTTTCAGCATGACCACACTTGTGCAGTATTTGGAGGTACCAGTTATGTGGGTAACAAAAAAGCTATGAAGTGCAGTGCCAAGCTACATCTTACCTACTGGCAGCTTGCAGTCACAGGTGCTTGGCTCTCCCATTCTCACAGAAACAAGGCAAAATATAAGAGTTCTTGGTAAAACAAAGGCAGACTTTGTCCTGAGGATATCAGAGCTGGAGATGTCAAACAGTAATTACATCCTCCTTTATCCTTCCTCCTTTATCACATCCCTTTTATCCTTCTTAATCTTGTCTCCCACAGCTGCTCCCATCTTCCCTTTTCCCTGAGACTGCCACCTGTGATGAGTTTGTGTGGAGTCACATTTTTCTTGGTAACAGGGGCAGGGGGCTGCAGTGTTGCCCTCATAAACAGTTCTCAAAACTTCCCCTGGTTCTGAGTTGGACCCATCTCCAGCTTGGCCGGGCCAATCTGGCACTTTGCCATCATTATATAAGAAGGGAAATTTGAAGTGTGCAGGAGGAGGTGGAAGGCAAGATGGAGCTGAGCATGGGGATCCCACAGTCAAAGAGTAATTATAAGAAGAAGGATTACTGCTGCACTGTGATACTACCAGGATCTTGAACTAGGAATTGTAAATCACTGCACAAGAGTTTAAACTTTCCATGGTAACCACTGTCTATTACATGTAAATAAAACCAACCAAGCTGAACAAAGACCTTTACACCACAAGGTTGTGTAAAAAACTTTCCTCCTGTCCCAGAAGAGATGAAGAGGTGTAACAGGCAACAAGGTTGATTGGCAAACAGGTCAAAGAAAAGCAAACTGTTATATCGTACCGTTCCAGTAAGAGAACTTGTTCAGATCATTAAAGGCACCAGCTACGTTAAAGGGGAATTTTTTAATGGCTGAACTGCTGGACCAAGAGCCAGAACTCTGCAGACCTTTTGGATTTCTGCCATTTGTCTATGATGTAATGTGTGCAATAATTGAGCAGCCTCGCCTCTGCTTTCATCATATATTTGCTTAGTCTTTCTGATCAGAGAGGCCCAGTTGGTATTTGTAAATGCTTAATGCAGCTCTAGAGTATGTGTGCTTTTTTGCAAGAAAGTCAACATAGACAGGGTGACTGGACATCATATAAGCTAAAAACGTAAATTAATGTGCTGTGAGGTGACAGCACCAATAGACAAACGTGCTTTATTTATGGACACACAGCAAAAGCCTTCTAACTCGAGCCTTATATAGATGTTTTAAAACTAATTCTTCACATTCTTTTAATCTGTAGTCCATTGTGCAAACTGTAAAATGTTACCAAACCCTTATGTGCTTGTAACAGTTGAATGAAGACCTAACTTGCAAATAAACAATAAATTAAATCCCATTTTTGCATGGAGTTGCAGCTTCTCACGTGAACTTGCTCCAAGTTGTTTAAGACCTGGAGCCACAGCAGTGCCATTTCATTTCATTACTGCCACCAAATGTATAGGTTTTCAGATTTGAATCTTCCCTCACAACTGAAAGTTCTCAAGAGGGCGATGGAAAACAACAGAAAATAAGAAACTAGATTTACAAAGACTTGGATTTGCAAATGAATGTTTCAATCCCCTTTTGAAGTGATGAGTTTCATACGACCATGCTGTTTATCACACATTTTAGATGCAGCTGCAGTTTTCTGTTGGATCTGTGAGTAAATTTGGATGTTGGCAGCTCCTAGAGATTCACGTCAAAGCAAAGACAAATTCCAGACTTCTTGCTATTGCTCAAATGTTCTTCTTTATGGAAAAAATAACTTAAATCCAGAAATGCACCAGCGTAAGCAAAGAGGAAGTTTTGGAAAGTCTATGACGAAGGTCTCCTGTAGTATTGCACTTACCTTAGTGAGTCAGCATGGGACGTGTTATTCGGAGACTGATCTCCTGTAGGTTATTGGGATGACTGAGGTAACACGTAATTCAAAAAATGTCATGTTTCAGGTCTTCAATCAAAATAAAAGTTTTGAGATATTAAAAAGAAACCTCATTTTGACAGAAATGAAGAATATAGCTTCATTTGAGAAGTGGTTTTTTATGGTTTCAATCATTTAGTAAAATAAGCAAATACTTAAATAGGATACTGTTTAAATCAAATCAATGTTTATGGGTTTTAAATCTTCAAGTGAAGTGTTGAGTTGTTTAGATTTTTCTCCAGTGACAGTGTTAGCTGGAACAATTGTTCAAATTTGTCAATTTTGAGAGTGTTTGCGTAACTGAACTTTGTATATTTTTTTAATGAATAAAAAGATGCAATAAAAGTATTTATGATGATCAGGAAGTTTGTAACAAGATATCTGTGTGCAGCTTTGCATGGCTTTTCCTTTCAACTCACCAAACAAAAATGGACACAGTTGAATAAGAACTGAGACAGGTGGTGCATGTGTTGGGTGTGAAGCCAATGGGAAGAATGTTTGCATATTAGGAAACAATAGTGCACCCTTGATAACTTCTGAGTCTGTTTTAAACACCTCAGTCATTTACACAGAGGTACACGGAGTTGTATTTGAAATGAGATGCATCGGATGTGATTTTAGAAAAACATATTTCTCTAATCAGGGGACAATCAGAATGAAAAAGACACAAATAGTTTACAACTAGCCTCACACTAAAAAGGAATCAGACAGAGGAAGATTATTTATGGCTGCAAGCATGAGAAAACACAGGAGTCATCGTGTACTACTGAGAAGTGGTGTTTGTAGATACTGGTGCCCAGGACCCTTACAGTGGGATGCAAAAGATGCTGCTTTGCAATGAAGATGGAAATGTTGAAACCAGGTTTAGTGGGTCTGCGTTTCAGCAGCCCCTCCCATAAACATATTCTACTTTAAGCCCAGGTCCTTGGCATGGTGCTCCTTGAGGCTGGCAAAGGAAAGACCTCCCACAATAAAAACCTGGTTCAAGTTTTGCCTTTGTGCACTCTCACTGAGAGGGCAGTTCAGAGCTGCTGATAAAAACTGTTATTGATACAGACATAGTTAGCCATACAAAGGAGCTTTTAATTGCACTTCAGAGCTTTACTTAGGGGTCAAGGGAGGACAAGAGTCATGGCACATGGATCATACGATTTCACAATGAGAAAGAAATATTTCACATGCCTTAAAAGCTGCTACAGCTGACGCTTGGAAAAGTTAAAAAAAATAAATCTTGAGGCTTCCTTCCAAATCATAACATCACACTCACTGAGCATGGCCAACAAAACACTCAGGCATCCCCCTCAGCATGCATCTTCTCAGGACTGAGGTTCTCTCAGTAACTTCTACACTGCTGGTTACCAACTGTTACTGACTTCAAAACTTTGCTCAATTTGCCAGGAAGGACAGGAGCTAGGTATGTCTGTCTGGTTTTAATGTCTTACCTTGATTAAAATTACTTCACTTTTTCTATTTTAAAAGAAATCTGTGCTCTCAGCTCTGATCTGTGTGGTCTAGGAATTTTCCTTTTCTTTTTCACCATGAAACTAACTCTGGAGGTCACAGTTAGTTCTCCTTATGTATGAAAACATGATTTACTTCATGAACATGCTTAGCTTTTAAAGATTATTCCAAAGCTCCAGTTGTGTAAATTTAGTGTTATCAGCACACATGATCCTGAGTAATATGTATCAATAATAGTAATGGTGATAGATTCCCTGTACATGGAAATTATTCAGCAATTAGTTAAAAGTATGGAGAATGTGACATTATTTGCATGAGAGATTACTGAAATGTGTTAAGCACATAAAATAAAAACTGTTCATGTGGCTAATTGTCTGTTAGCACTAAATCCTTAAAAATACAGAAGAAAATCACCTTTGAAGAAGAAATTAAATTAAGCAAATGAAAATGAATCACATTTTCTGTCAAGAAGAGATCTGGAGGTCTAAGTTTATAAAAGGCTTGTGGCTTGTGGTAGTGTTCAGACACTGGCTAGTAGACTCTGAAAAACTGCAAACTCTACACAAACCATGTAACATTGCCAGATGAACATGAAGTCAGATTTAGCTATGGCTAAAATCTAAGTTGCAATGGAAAGTAACTGTACATGAAATCTTTAGTTTAACCCATAATGAACAAATACATGGCTACAACCCCAGAGATCACATCCAAAGTATGCAAAGTGACATAAACTGACAGCAAGAAACATCAGAAAATGGGCCAGCAAAGAAAAAAAAGCACTTCTTTTTTACTATATATATAGCACAAGAAACAATTCTGTTTAAAAAAGAAAACGTTGAACTGTTACTCTCCCTCTACAGCATTTATGACATATAACCTTATGGATTTTCTTCCATCTCTCTCATGGCTTAGCCAGCCCCCTGCTGTAAAAAGGTTAGATTCCTGCTGTCTCACAATGTGAGCCTCTTGCTGTCTCACAATGAGCCTCCTTGGTGCAGATGGGACATTCACTTGCTCTGTGTATCTACCCTGCAGTTTTAGATCCTGCCAGGTGCTTTTAGTGTGTGCAAAACTGACAGTGAACTAAGATAACATTCAGGCTGAAGTGAGGGAAGATGATCAAAGCCAGAGAGCTATGTTAACTTGAGTTGCAGCCCAATGTTCTGACAAGAGTGATGGTCTGAGTGAGTTTATGAACTCAGATAAAGTTTTTCTGCACACTTAATTCTGCAATGATGAAGGGAAAACATTCTGTGCATTAAGTAACAAATTGCCTGATGTGGAGTATTAGTACTTACCTTATTCCTGCAGGCATCACAGAGACAAGTATATCAAGCTGCCCAGACACAGCCATCACTAAAGCTGCACATGTACATGTAAAAAAGATCAATTTTTGTCCTAAATGCTCACTTCAGAAACTCCACCTTCAGCTATCTCATTGTAAAGATACAGAAATGGAAAGACCAGAGTTAAAGAGCTGTAGCAGAAAGTTAACGCCTGATTGAAAAATACTGAATGCATTTCAAATGCATTCTTTTTATGACTCACGTGTTCACTTGGGTATGAAATACTGAAACATTAGATGTCACCACAGGCTCAGTAATGCATTGTCTATCGTAATGATTCTGAGACTGAACGTAAAAAACAAGATCCAGGCTCTGTGGTCAAACACCACCAGAGAAATAAAATCATCACAGGAGGCAGCTCTGGCAACCTGGTGTATTTTCATGTGAGGATCATGTCTCACACTTGCTCTTATCCCTGTATAATCTCACTCAGAGCTCCCAGAAAGAAAGAAAAGTATTACCAATGCTATAAAAGCCTAAATGCTTTGGAGGCTGGGGCTCCCTCTCTCCAGCTGAACTCACACAAAACTTTTGAACTGGAGAAGAGTGCTGTGAATGTGGAGATGCAGACGCCTTTCCTCCAAATAAGATCTTTAGCATAAGATTTTAGAGTCAGTGTTTTATAATGAGAACTGCTGACATTTAAGGGCAACAAGATGCCTAATCTAACAGCAAGTTTGAACCCCCATTTCAGGATGGAAGGAACTTAGAGAGAACAAAAGAATGCAAAGTTAAGCAAATAAGTGATGCACATAAAGAGTAGCACTGCAGAGAATGAGGAATCCTGCTCAAGTTATACACATCATGGAAAACGAGGGTAAGGGAAAGGTCAGGGAAGGGTGCAAAGCTGGCTTTGTCCCCCAGAGGTGGCTCCTGCTGCTCTCATGGAGCTGGAATTCAGCTCTATCTGTCATCCGGAGGAGACACACAAAAGTACTCACACTAAATTGGCATTTTCCTTCCTCTGTGCCACTTTAAACAATGGCAGCAAAGAAAGGAAATTTCATAGGATGTAGAGGAAGTTGCATCCTTGCCAATACTGGGAAAATTTCTCACCGTTGTATGTGTGAAGCATGGATTGATCTGACCTATAATAATCAGAGAGCACTAGTAAGGAATTTCTAGAAGTTAAATGCTTGTTACACCACTGATGTGAGACAGCTTTTGGAGTTTTCTGCTTCTCTTTTGCAGTGCCTTTCATTTCAAAGACGTCTCCCATTCAATTCACAATTAAAAAAACAAAACAAAGATGACTGAAACTCTTCTACTGAATGTTTCCTCCTCAAACCAGAGTGAAAACAAGAGCAACTCAACTATTTGCCCAGACTTGAATAACTGGTGGGAAATCGTGTACTATATATTACCCAAGTATATCGACACCATCTGTGTTATTGGGATGCTTGGAAATGCGTTTGTCCTCTTTGTTTATTCACTGCACAAAGGCCCCCTGAAGATAGCTGAAATCTACCTTATGAACCTGACTGTTGCGGATCTGATCTTCCTCATGTGCCTTCCATTCTGGACAAAGAACATCAGGAATGAATTTAACTGGCCATTTGGCAATTTCCTTTGTCGCAGCACCAGCGCATCCCTCAGCCTGAACCTGTACACCAGCATCTACTTGCTGGTGGCAGTCAGCACAGATCGCTATTTGACTTTTGTTCATGCCTTGAACCACAGAGGGGTGCGGAGCAAAGCCATGGCCAAAGGGATCTGCTTGCTCGCCTGGTTCTTCGGCACCCTTCTCAGCATCCCAACCTTTACATTTCGGACTGTGAAACACTTTCCCTTGTGGAATATTTCAGCATGCACTTTAGACTTCCCCACCCCATCATGGGCAATAGCTGAAAGAGTGGTATTCAACACCGTGGGGTTTGCATTGCCATCTGCAGCAATCATCTTCCTTAACTTCTCTACCATTTGCACTCTTAAGAAAACCGCAAGAGAACAAAGAGCGCTCAGAGCAAAGTGTTCTAAGGGGCACAAAAGCACGAAGGCTACCAGGCTGATCTTCACAGTGGTACTGATGTTTCTTTTGTGCTGGACTCCTTATCATTTCTTTGTATTCCTTGATATATTACACAAGAAAGAAGTAATCAAAGGCTGTTTCTGGGAGGAGCTGATCAACTTTGGTGAGCAGTTTGGTTATACCCTGGCTACCACCAACAGTTGCATTAACCCTGTGATTTATGTCTTTGTTGGGAAATACTTCAGGCAAAAGGCTTTAGGAGTCTTTTCACAGTTCATTCCCTGTGGATTCCCTTTGAACTGGTTGTCATTCAAAGAGAAGTCTTTGTATTTGAACACGTTTCCAATCAGGAGTAGTTTAACCTAATGGCTCTCGGTTCCATTTGCATTTTGATATTACAACTCACTTCAAATGGCATTAAAAATCAATAAGAACGGCACTGGTCTGGCACCCATAGCCTAAGATGGTTATTTATTGATGCAAATCACTTGACTGCTTATTTGTCCTCAGCTTTGCTTTTCTTTTTCTGTTGTCTATCCAAAGGCATGACGTGTGGTATCAGAATTTTATACCAAACGATCTAACCCGACTTCAACGAAAAGCTCTTTGACAAGATACCGAATTCTGGCTTCTTTGCACAAAACCATAAGCTGGCTGAGCATTTCACTGCATTGTATCCGTGATGCCAACTACTCCACCACTATTTTATGTACTTCAGGTGTATGTGTGCATATTTATGTATACCTGTATATATGTAATGTTCATATTATGTACCATCTTATGTAATTTTATACAAATTATAACATGTATTACAGAACAAATATGATCTTAATCTTGAGATGATAGCTACATCTGAGCAATTATAGAATAGCTCCAGTTATTTTAACAATGATTTAAACAGTTTACACTCTCTCAGTAACATATGGAAAACTTCAATAGTTTTTTGTGCATTTCCAATATATTCAGTACATAAATATTGTACAAGGGAAAGCACCACAAAGAAAGTGTACGTAAACTGAAAAACAAGCAAAGCAAACCAGCATGGTCCTCAGAAATCAGAGGTGTGTTTGATCCAGTAAAATGTTACACAATTCTTCATCAAGTGTGTAAAGATACTTTTTGTTTTTAACACAGGAAAATCTTCCTGATAGCCATTGATTCTGTATTGTTTTGGACAATCCTTAGGTACATGTTTCTGTTTTTAGGACTCAAAATTAATAAACTGCATAGCATTTCACCATTTTACACCATCATCATCTTCTTTCTTATGTGTGTTTCTGTGTTTTTCACTGTTCCTTGGGGGAAGACAAAATATATAGTTCTGTGATTAAAAATACTTGCTGCTACCAGAATATACACTCTGGTGGTAGCAAATAATAATGACAAAACAGTAATACATCAGACAGCAGATAAGAAGGAAACACCTATCACAGCTACAATTGCAGAATAGACTTAAGACAACTGAAATACCTGTTCCTCTAACTGTAAAAGTATGTGTCCATAAGACACAGAAGGCGACAGGACATATACTTAGAAAGCAGCCTGTTCAGCCAGAAAGATATTGAGTGCGAAAAGGGGCATAGCAGCACATCATTTGCATAAGACTTTATTTAACTAGTTATTATAAAGCCTGTTCAGTCTTGTGCTCACTGTAACAGTGTTACATTCCTGCAGTTCTTTTTAGTGTTGCCACTTTGAAGGTGGAATTAATCTCTATAGAAATGTACATGTTCAACTTGCAATAAGCTGTGTTCATTTCAATGATTCCCATAAACCCTTTGAATCTGCATAGCAGAAGCCTTTTGAGGAGTCAGAAGTCCAGCTTCCTGCAACGATGGTTTAAGAATTATAGGTGGGTTAAGGCATCAGGGAGGAAGAATCAGCCATAGCTTTACTAGTCTCATTCCTTCTGTGGCAGGGGTTTTTAAAAAGTCAGGGTTAGACTTTAGCAGCAACAACAGCATGTGAAGTCTGCTGGGTCGTCTCAGATTAGAAACTTAATTCCGGTTTACTGTAAACTGTTGCACACTGCTTGTACTTAATATCCCCACAGCTGATTCAGTAACTGAAATAGCCCTTTTGGGCAGAGATATTTTCTGGAAGAAAAGAAAACCAAAACAAACAACCTAAAATAATGAAGAAAAGTGCATAAGCAGAAATGCCGTTTTCCCACTACTCTTGGCGACCTTAAAAGGGAAACAAAGATCTTGTCTTGTTTGACTAACGCTTGTCCACGTTCTGCACTGTACACAAATAAAGGGAAAAATGCTTCTTGAGCACTGTGGCATGTTTGGAGTACGAGCTAATAGACTGAAAATCATTCTGAAAACTGAAAGCAGTTGAAAACCTCCCCTTACTTCACATCCGTGCACATCTGTCAGGAAAAGACTCTGCAGTTTAGATACTGCTTTAAACCACTTCACAAGGTCTTGCAAATCAATGGATTTACTCACCAATGTGAATGTACATAAATGAAAGTGGTTTTTACCCATTAAGTAAAAAACGATCAGCTTCTCTTGTTACTGACTGTGTGAGCTGTATTAATATGGAAAAATATGAAGAATAAATGCAAATTTACTCCAGAGCAAATACAAGACTGTCCATTTCATTGGAAATAAGCACTGCACAAATACGGGACGAAGAGCGAGAGACTAACAGCAGTGCAGCAGAAAAGGATCCATAGATTAAAAGCTGAACATGACCCAGGAGCGCCATGCTGTTTCCACTTTGAAGGTGTATGACAGAGGGTAATAAACTTTAAATGTAGCTAGGAGAGCTCAGGATAAGCATCAACAAAAACTTCTCCTGACAAAGCTATTGATAGGCTCCCTTGGAGTGCATCCAGCACCACAGCAAGGGAAGCCCCCCGAGACCACGCGAGACAGCCACTGCTGGAGATGATACGAGCACAGTCAGTTCTGCCCCAGCACAGTAGCAATTTGCAATTGCAGGGTTTTCACCTTTCAATCAGTACTGGAATCAGCTATCAGCTCTGATAACCAGTCAATCAGTGCTGCCAGACTCTGCTGCCCACGGGCTGTTCTTTTGAACAGGCCCACGTTTTACCTTCTCTCATGTTGCTTCCCACACTCCCATCAAACGTTGCCAAGCATTAATCACTGAAAAACTTCTGTGCTGCAATACCAGTCTTTTACAGGCAAGACACCAGCAGCCCAAGATCTTGCAAGTATAATTTGGCTTATTATCCTCATCCATCTACGTTGCATTAGTACATTTCATATTTAATTATAATTTATTTAGAGCAATGATTACCTTTTTGTTATCTGTTCATGCTTAATGCCCAGCTTAGTCTTACTTTACCAGCACTTACCCTGCCAGCACTAGTGCAATAAAATGACATTTAGGATTCACTGAAACCCAGTTCAAGGAATAATACAGCCTGGACTTGTATTTGCAGTATCAAAAAGAAAAGGAAAAAGCCTGTCAACATCAAAAATAATAGTAGAAGGAATCTGAGTGTACCAAATCAAGCATCCAAGGGCCAGGGAATGTTTGACCCATGACTGGCCCTGGAATCTCCCTGTGGTCTCCCTCAGTATGTGAGTTATAATACAGTCTGATTTGACTAAATCTTTAATTTCCAACATTACAACTTAGCTACTTCTGATCTAGCTCCTTGTCACTCTGCCCTATTTGGGAAACACATAAACCAAACAGTACCCTCAAGAAACAAAATGTATCCTGCATATTAAATTAAGAAACCAGTATCGATGATATACATCCTGCCTCGAACTCTGTGGAAAGAAATGTTTGAAACGACATATAATCAAACAAAATCACTGCAGTGAGTTTATAGAGACAAATCAGTCTAATAATCATGTGTAAGGGACATCTCCCTTTCCTTGCAGTGCAGTAGGCTGCCTGACAAACCACTCTTAGTCACTGGAAAAGAGAGTTCACAACATTATAGCAAAATAAGGCAGGACTTTGAGTCCATCAGGAGGGCAGGAGAAAGACAGAACTGGGGATTCAAAAAAATCCTACTCTGTCAGCTCAGGGCACACAGAGAATAGCAAAACACAGATCCCTCAGGCTGGACCATCCAAGAGCAGGGTTTTTTCCTAAGGGAATTTGAAGCTCCAAGGCAAAGCATGCCAGCTTCTCTCAATTACTCTGTTGTTTTAGCTGCTTTTTCCTTCGAGTTTTCAGTAGTTGCTGTACATTGTCAAATCTGTTATTTCAGTGATGTGCTCCTCTGGGAAGTAATTCACACACAGAAAAGTTCATGTTTGGTTTCACACATTGCTATTTGGCTGTTCCAACTCCTGCAGAGCAAATCCCCAGCCACACATTGGGAAGGAAACCAGCCACCACCATGCCCCACAGGAAGAGACGGAATAAGTCTCACATCCATCACACACGACTAACTCAACAGGGAAATTGCAAGGCCAAATCTCAACAAAACCTCTTCAAATCGTCCCAATGTCATTTAGATGCATGGATAAATGTACACGTCAGGTAGCTGTGGTGTGAGAAATACTCATCATTCAGCAGTGGGAGGAGCACAAGTAGAAATATTTCATCTGCAGCCTCAAGCACTGCTTATCTGAGTGACAGAACTGTTCTGTGAATAACAAGTTAGAGGCCAAAACCTCATCTTGTGTACATCACAGTAAATTGAAATTAGTGGAGCTATACCCATTTGTTCCAGTCAAAGGGTAAGTCCTGAACAGAGAGGGTGACTCTGACTGCCTATCATTACATCATTTCACAGTTATTATCATTTTTTCAAAGTCAAAAGAATTACATCCATGTAAATCTAGCTTAATAGGCAAGAGCCTTCCTCTCTTCTTTTTTATGCTATGTTTTTTAGCTATAAAGTTTCTGATAAACATCTTTTTCATGTGACTAAACTGCTGATGTGCACTGTAGAAGTTATTGGGAGTGGTGGGGATTTGCCTTTTTTGCAGGACAAATCATGAAGAGACAGAACCTACGATCAGCCTCTAACAATAAAATGTGATGCTCATTAAGCTCACTTGAGAAAAAAAAGGTAAATTGCAAAAGCCAAGACTTGACACCGAAAAGGAGAAAACTAAGAAAAAGCAAAGCTAAGGCTGCCTCATCTCCAAAACTTCAGTCAGTCTCAAGAATCACAAGCAGCACTGGCTCTGGCTCTGGGTGAGGCCTCTTGCCAGCATTGCTTAACTCTTATCTGCTGTTTGTGTGCCAGCTTCCCGGCATGGATGCCAGTAACTCATGAGGCAAAGCACACATAGCAAGAACTGAAATGCCTCTGACGTGGCAAGGGCTAGCCAGACAATGGGTGACGCCTCATCTGCTGGGAATTAACGCCCTGCAGATATCTTTATGTTTTAGGCATTATTCAGACAAATGCAAATCTGTTGGAAAAGCCAAAAGTATTTGTGAGAACACATTATGCAGTTCTGTCTCTTTCTGTCTTACCTCAGACATTTAGACGTGAGGAGCTGCAAAGCACTACTGAGTGAGCTAAATACGGAGTTCTACAACTGTGAGAAAGATGCTTTGTGTAGCACCATCAAATACATACACAGGCAAACCATCTTCCCAGATCAGGGAGAGAAGGAATCCTCTGTTTGGCAGCTGCTTCAGGAATCCTCTATTTGGCAGCTACCCATCACTATGTCATGGAAAAGCTTATCATTGTCCTATTAACAGAAGGGGGAATTAATGATGGCAGGAGATTAATGCAACAAACTGAACTGCAGGTATATGGGAACATATGTAGGCTGTCACTTGTCACTACTATCAAATACCTACAGTCAGCCCTGGGGTTCTCTTCATTGTTTGGTAGTAAAGGAGAGAGGTAGGTAAATTCCTGTTAATGAGAAAATATCTATCAAAAGTAAGCTCCAGAAAACAAAAAGTCTTTCTTTTATCTCGAGACTCTTTGGTTTGCATATTACTGAAGCTCCACACATCTTAAACTTCAAGGCAATCCTTTGCTAAATTGTCACTGCAGATCAAGAGCAACATTGAGGTGCTCAGTGATGCACTGAAGACACACACTTTCCTTCCACACGTGGCCTTGTTCACACCAACACTTCATCTGTTTTCATAGGCCTACTCAGTACATGCACTTTAGTAGCCCAAGGGGAGAGGACAGCGGTCTAACTACCAATTGTATAGCCAGTATCTCAACTCCCCAAAACCACGGAACACCAGCTGTACCAGCTCTGATCCCAGCTGATCAGCTCTGGTATAGCTGATCCCAGCTATACCAGCTCTGCCTCTTGGCTTTCGGCAGCAGCTATATGAGTACTCAGATTGTGGTCAAATGCATTCCAACGGCTAAGGCACAAGTGTGCTTTTGGAGAGACAGTTTCAGTTCTTAGACGACTGCTGAGAGCCAAATGCTGACTGGGGGAGCAGATGGGGTAGCTTGATAGTTGTGGATCTAACTGCAGCCTTGTAGGCTGCTGTAAGCTCTATGTGCAGTCTGGGCTTGCTCCTAAAGGTACCAGCAGTCATCCCAAAGATGACCCCTAGACCAAAGAGTATAGCAAAAAGCTATTCTTGTTTTGAGGCTGCTGTGATCAGCCCTAAACATAGCAGAGCCACGGCTACCAGTATGTGTAAGGCCACCATTGATAGAACGAGGCTTACAAGTTTCACAGATGTCTTGTGACACCTGAAAATAAAATAGGCATGTGATATTTAGATACTGTAATAACAGAGGCTATCAAGTGCTTCATGTGGACTGTAAAAGCCAAAACTCTACCTATTATCTAAGGGCATATAGCACTTTAAGTATGGAGCTCTTGCCCAAAGCTTCCCCACGATACACGTCTTGCTGGTAGCTGCATCCTCAGAGGTGGCTGCATTGCTGCTGTTTTCCTTCCTGTCACAAGTATGCAGAGTATTTATAGGCCTGTATTTACTGGTAAAATATTAACAAAATAAAAGAAGCATTCCTATGTTTTACTGTGAAAGGAACCATTTACTTGGAACAGCAGGACAAAACCCCAGCTCATTTAGAATTAATTATATCCCATCTTTCATGCTATGGCAAAAATCAAGCATCCTTCAGGTACACTGCACATTATCCTAATAATGTTCTCTAAACAGCACTTGATGCCCCTGAGAAACCACACAACTGTACCACAGGTTGATTGCTTTAAAAGGAGCAGTCCATAGATAAAACATGGAAACCAAGGGCACAGTTTCAGTAGAATAAAATTAGATGTGTGGTGTTAGACCTGCATTGTTCTTCCTGCTGCGCTCTGCTTCACTTCCAGGCATTCTGCACAACCCATCCTGTTTACCTAGATGAGCTGCAAAGAGTCTGGACAAGTTATTTTGGGCTGCTGTCCCAGACTTTTGGAACACTGGTGTGAAGTACAACTCCCTTCACACATTGGATTCTTTGCTCTTTTTTCAAACTCTAACTGCTCAAACCAACACGAGTGGAGTTCTCTGGTGCCCTGATTATAGTGATTTGGACTAGTCAAGACGTCTTAAGAACACCAGCAGTATCTTCCTAGACATCCTACATGTCCGCTGTTTGTCACACAAGGCAGCGGGCAAATACCTCTGTTTGACCAATGTTATTGCTACATGAAGTGACACTTTCTGTATGCCCTTCAGGAGCCAACTAGACTGCAAGGTGAGCTCTGTTCTCTTAACTGGGATGCACTTGGTTCCTTGAGTGTTTTCCTATGGTATAAGGACTGAACAGCTCTGATGCTATTAGTTCAGCTTAGAGAGAGGTTAATGGCACTTACTGAACATTAGTGATAAATTCATTCCATAACACTATATGACAGGAAAAATATCATCTATTTTGAGAAATATGAGTGTACGTTACCAGAAGCTGCCAGAAAAAAAAGTAAACAGTTTGTCTAGAGAAATGAGCAGTAGAAAAATGAGGATCTCTTAGTCACTCTAACTGAAGATAGTTTTGTACTCATGAATAAATTCTGGCGTAGCCATTTTAAAATGTAGACATCCTGTTTTACAGGATCATCCTTTCTTAACTGACTTCTGCTGTCAGTTGTTAGAGTTACACGTTGTATCTTACTGGCTGTAAGGAGTCAAATAATTGCTTTCCTTTTCCTAGACATTCTCTTATTTGTACTCTATTGTTAATGTCCAGGTTATTTATGAGAGATACTTTTTATTATCAAGCTTACCCAAGTTTATTTCTATACTTCCTTAGGCGAAGTACAGAAGGTGAAGGCCAGGGCCAAATCACTCCTGTCAATATGAGCTACTCTGTCTGACACTGGGTCAACAACTGTGTGTCCTTGGTGAAAGAAGCAAGGGAAGTAAACATCAAGAGCTGGAAAACTAGAGGAGATGCTCTTTCTTGTCAGTCTAGGCATGAAGATAGACATTGGGAAAAAGACTACATGGCAAAAATTATACACAGCTATGTAATCAGAAATTACTCTCACATCATAAACCCATTAAGGGAAGTAAAGGAAGACAGGGCAGGCAATGCAAGCTGTTGCATTTGGTTGCTTTCTGCCCTCTGACTTTTCAGTGCTATTTGCATTATTTGGCTATAAATAGTTACTACATGTATGTATGTTACTATATGTTTCATGTATGTATACATATGGAACTAAGACTACACTGTCTTTTAGTGGTTAATAGTCCCTTTCTTCTTCTAAAGGAAAACGGAGAGATGCTACAGCACTAATTCATGAGGCCTGAAAAACATCAAATAACCACTTGTAATATTCCAGGGCATTAACTTTTCCTCCCTCCACGTATACATTATGATAAATACACTAAATTACTCTTCCAGAAGATTTATTTCTAGTAACTGCTAACAGAACTGACTACAATCGCTGTCTGATACCCAGTCATGGCAAAACTGATGGGTTCCATTAGTGTCAGGGAACTGCTTCTAGGCATTTTATCTGAAAAACAGAGCCACTATTTTTTCTTCACTAAATATCTACAGAATGAACGTACTTGATGTGTTTTAAATGCTCACTGGCTGAAATCACGCAGCAGATGCTGTATATTGCAGCATACTAAAGACTGATTAACCCTTTCATCTTCTGCCAGCAGCTTCAGCTGCTCATTTTCAGTGTGGACAAACATTCAGTGAACCTACTTTCATTTATCCTCTGTCATCTGGACTACTTCAGAACCACCAAGAGGAGCCTGTTGCCCTCTTTGACGGGAGCACTCTTTCAAACCGGCTTGTGAACAAAGTTTTGCTGCTAGAAATGTTGGGAGATTGGGGAGGGGGGGTCTATGGGAAACAAAAGGCATCTCCTTTTCTTTGCTGAAGCTTGGGCTTTGCTGGATTAGTAGCAGCCCCTGAAGCTGTTCTGCCTCTGTGGTTCAGCAGGATGCTTCTGCAGGAACCTAGCCAGGTTTCTTCTGCCTGACCTCATTGAAGGAACTTCTTTTTCTGCACTGAGTCTACAGACATGGAAACGAATTCAGAGTTTAAGTCTGTTTTTGTAGCAGCTCTTACCAAGCTGGAGGAGACCTTCCCAATAGCCTAGTAAAACAAGTGGCAAGCTGCCCACATAGTGCTGTGTTGTATTCCAAAGCACCCTCAGTGGAGTTTTACCAGCAGCTGCTAGCATAAGATACTAAGATTTTGACACTGAGCAGGGCCTTTTGTTGAAGTGCATCTCTCTTCAGTCTCACAGAAACACCTTGCCTCATGTTCTGTTTGCTGTGATGTGGAGCTTACAGTGCTGTTTGCCAACCACATTTCAGAAAGACTGATGATGTTTACAGTGCTTCATGCACATTTGGACACCACATTTTCACAATAATCACATCTAGAATTCAGACCACCCCTTGAGATGACCTCTGAAGAAATACCCATCAGTAAAAACTATTAGCAAAGCAATCCAGAGCTTCACAAATGGCTTACTGGGAAGAATACTGGAGCTACATCTTGCCTCCCCCTCCTGCCCAGTCCTTCTAAACATGAGTGCTGCCCAGTGTAGCATGTGCTCACTGAATTAACGGGTGCAGCAGTGCTGATGTAGTCAGGTCCCAGTTCTTTTGCACACCTTCATATAAATCCTGATACACACAGACTGTCACTGCAACAACTCTGTCAGCTTAGATTTGATGCTACAACACATGATAATGCCACAGGGCAAGCCAGGTCCACAGTTTCACACACAGTAGTGAAACCCATCACCAGAACTGCTTGTCTCAGCAGTGAAAGCACCAAGAGATTATGCATGGAACATACTATCAGAGTTAGCACACCTGAAAGAAAAACTAGAGTTAGCACACCTGAAAGAAAAACTAAGGGAAATAGCAGTTAAATGGCAAAACGCAGAGACCAGAAATGAGATTTACTAATGGCCAGAAGAAGAACCAGAAACTCCCTGACCCATTCCAAACACTAAACTGTTTGCATTCCTCAGTGACCTGCTGAAGCATCAGACAGCTCCCAACATGACCTGCTTTGTTAGATGGTCCTTGTCTGAGAAGTCAGCTGACTCACTTGCTCACTCATCTCTTATCTGGATTGAAAGAGGCTCAAAGGGCAAGACAAAGAAGCTTTCCTGAAAGGTAAAAGTACTGAGGCAGTTGTTGAGGGTGTGTACCAGCATGTTGGGTAAGTACAACATTCGTATTTTTCTTTAAAATTAGATGAAAATCCTTGCTCCTCCTTTTCTTGGCTATTTCAATTCCTTCTCAGTTACAATCTGTTTTGTTACAATTTGGGTTTTTATCTGCTCTGGACTTGACCTAGTAGCCAGGCAGAAGACACCCACACTCCATCTCTGTCCTCTTAAAAACATCTGTATTGTCCCCTTAAACGCTCTTCACTTCCCGAGAAGTTTCTGGCATTATTATTTCTGTGCACAAATGCAGAGCAGAGCTCTGTTAAACATCAAAATGCAAAGCAGAAGCTTGTGATTCCAAGCAGGGTGTACCACCTCACAAGTACTTGTTTACCAACCCTAGCCATTTCAGAGGCACAAGGTGCTTTTACCTATCACATGTTGTCCAGTAAACACTTTAAGATTTGTTGAGAGATCCTCAACATGCCTATTTCTCTCCAAAGATGCAGCAGCCATTGTGATGTTGCTATGTGCCATCCAGACACTGTGACATGCTCTGCTGACTTGCAAACTGGTGCAAGATGACTTGAACGAGTTCCAAGTAACTGAGGATAGTATTGCCATCCCAAGGGTGAAGTGACAATGTTGTCAGCTCCTTGCAAAAGGAGGAAAGTGTATCATTCATCAGCAACATTTGAACAGCTTCAGGGACAACATCAACACAGTACACACAAATCCCAGCAGAAAGCCTGTATTTTATATATGTGCATCTGGGGCCTCAAGAGATGGGACAGAGGGAAGTAGACTGAGTGTGTGAGCGTACATGAGAGGAGCCAAGGGATTGAGAACTACTAAGAATATCTGCTAGTTCTCATGGCAACAGGAAAGGATGTGTCCCTCCTGCAGAAACACATGCAGAAAGGCTGCTGCCCAGAGAGAGGTAGGAAAGCCCATCATCAGCTGGAGAGGCTCCTAAGGATACTTACACAGAGCTCTGTGGTGATGTAAACAACTTTGCATGGTTTTGCTAAGTGTGTCTTTTGTATGAGGCAAATACTTCCCTTGGTTTGGGTTAAGTATTTTCTCCCAGCTCACAATGTTAGTAATCTTCTGAGATCTCTGCATCCTGCTTTATAAATATTCTGTAGCTGTAGGCAGATTGTTTCCAAGCAGCATGCACCTAGGGCTAAAGTCTGCATTGCAGAAGCACAGAATCTTTCATGTCAGAAGGGACCTCCTGAAATCACCTATTCCAACTCCTCAGCTCAGACCATCACCCTACAGCAATTTGCCCAGGACCAGGGCAGTCAGCTTTCTAGTATTTCCAGAAATGAAGACTCCACAGCCTCTGTGGGCAAAATGTGCCAGTGCTTCACCAGCCACTACTGTATCTCCTGTGCAAGAACAGGCTAATCTCCCAAGAGCAGTCTCATGACAGAGCTGCCTCAGAGTGTATCTGAGGAGGAAAATCCACTTCTGCCTTCAGAATTACCAGTGTTTACATAGACAGATATATAAACCACGGAGCATATACGTTAGTGACAACAGAATAGCAACAACTGACTTTCCCTTGCATTTCCACTGTATGTTGCTGGCAAGTCCTCCAAAAAAGGCACAGAGATGTAAATGCATGCAAGTGATGTCCAATAACAATGTGTGCAAAACTCAGAGGTCCAAAATGGATTCAAAATATTAATTTACTTGTTGAAAAACTGCTCTCAACAGGAATTTTCACTCTGTCTGCTAGATGGAGAATGGTGATAGCTAGTGATTGACTTGCATGTGAATCAGGTGTGCTCAGGAGACGCTCTGGGCCAGCATCCTGGCTCATTTTCAGATCCACATGGCATCATCTACACTTTTATCCACTTCTTTTGAATGGCCAGAAGTTGAGTGGATTTGTTTTAAGAGAGATGGAAAGTTTTACAATTGACTTAGAAGCCGAGGCAATATTTGGCATTGGGAATGAAAGCTGTTACGTAGACACAGCCAGCGCCTCATCTCTGCAGCTGCAGGGAAATAAAAGAAGTCTCTTGGGCTGGTGAAGACACATCTTGAACAGACTCACAAAGTGTGGGCTCAAAACCAAAAGGATTGCTTTTCTATGAGAAACATTTGAGAATAAAAAATTGAAGCTTCGACTTCTGTATTGTGTACTCAGCCTGACCCAAGTGGGAGCGATCATGCAGAGCAGCAAAGAGACGTCTTGCAGGCAAAGAGAAGCTGGCCTGGAAGGAGAAGGTCTGCAAGGTAAAAAAGATACATTAAACAAATGACAACAGGCGCTGTAACTAAAAGAGGGAATATGTCAGGGTGAAAGCTACATGATTTTTCTCTTAAGCCAGAGAGTGCTGCCCATTTTACACTCAGGAGTTTTGAAACCAGCCAGGTTTCAGATCCCTGGGGGCACAAAGAGCACCTTTTTTCACCAGTGTTCTTCTAGTTTGCATTCATTAAAGACTGTGAATGAACAGAATTGTCTCATTTATAACTCATGGCATATGGACACCCAGGACTCCTCCACCTTATATTCTTTGTCAGTGTAAATCAAAATCATTTCCTTTCAAGAGTGTTTTCATAAGTTTCATAAGACCTCAGGGGGTCCAGCTCCTTCCTGCCCTGTGTGGACAAACAGCAACAGCTAAACCTGCACATACTCAGAGCCTGGGGTTGTTACAACTACTTTTTTTCTGGTGTTCTAGCACCTCTGACTCAGGCAAGCAGGATGCAATTCCCTGCTCAGTTATAAATCCTGTCCATGGGCTTCTGTCATGGTTTAAGCCCAGTGCAGCACAGCCCCTCGCTTCCTCCTCCCTTCCCACTGTGGGGGGGAGGAGAATCAGAAAAAAAGCAGAGTGAAAATTGTAGGTTGAGATAAGAACAGTTTAATAATTGAAATAATATAAAATAATGAGAGAAGTGGAAGATTATAAAAAAGAGAATTAAATACAACCCAAGAAAGATGATGATGTCCAGGGCAGCTGCTCCCCACTCACTGACCAGCGCCTGAGCAGTGATTCGCCCCTCCTGAGCAGCTCCCCACAGCATGATGTCCTGTGGTATGGAATAGCACTCTGGCTAGTTCAGGTCAGCTGTCCCAGCCATGCTCCCTCACAGCTTCTTGTTCACCTCCTCACTGGAAAACGTCCTTGACTTCATATAAACACTCCTCAGCTACACCTAAACATCAGCTTGGTATCGGCACTACTCACACTAAACCCAAAACACAGCACGACGCCAGCTACTAGGAAGAGAATAAACTCTGCCCCAGATAGAATCAGGCCACCTTGACACGGCAGTCACCCTCAAAAATAGCTGTCACTCCCCCCTTCCCAACCAGCCCCTCAGCAGCAGGGTGGATCCTCTGCTTCAGAGCCTGAGCACAGACGCTCCCCATGGCTTCCCGTTGCTGCAACACCGTGGAGGGCTTCCCTCGGTGCCAGCATATCCCCAGCACGGATCTGCAGCCCTGAGGGTCATCCCAGGATGCAGCAGAGGTAAGTGTGACTAAGGAGTATTTTGTGTTGAGTGCAGCCGCAGCAGGGTAGGACAGGACAAACTGGAGAGCTGCAGCCCTGCTCCACGCCACAGTGCATACACAGATCACCACACCACAGCGACACAGCAAGGGGCGATGGCCATGAACTGGAACAGAAAACGTTCCACTTCGACACAAGGGGAAACTCCTTTGGTGTGGAGGTGAGGGAGCCCTGGCCCAGGCTGCCAGGGAGGGTGTGGAGGCTCCTTCTCGGCAGGTTCCCAACCCACCTGCACACGTTCCTGTGTGACCTGATCTACGTGGGACCTGCTCTGGCAGGGAGTTGGACCGGATGAGATCTCTAGGGATCTCTTGTGACCCCAGCCGTTCTGTGATCTCACCAAGAGAACACCGAGTTACTTGCCCCAGCACACACAGAGACACTAGCACAACAGAAAGCATTGTTTCAAGAGGCTGTCTGTCAAGGGCTTGCTCTACAAAATTAATGTTGCAAAAAACAAAGACAAAAAGGTCAACTCTTGCAACAACTTTGCCAATGCCAATTCCCACAGGGGAGCACACCATAAATTAACACACTCTGCATATAAACAGTGACTGCTTTAATAGCAGCATTAGAGACTGGCAAGATAATCAGAGCCCTTCCATTACTTAAACAAAGGTTAAGAAAAAAGGAACTTTCTTACTTCTGTTTTTGCCTAGTAGAGAACACAGCTCTGAGAGTGAATTTGATATCAAACTGTATTTCCAAAAGCAGTAAGGAGTGGTTGCTCAGGACGACAGATGACACCGCTTACAAGTGCACGTGGGCAGTCTGCTTACGGCTACGCCAATCCTCTCTGATTTTTCCCCGAGAGCGAAGGAAGAGGTAAAAGTAACTGATCTTTGCTGAGGCCACAGACATACCTTGACTTCCTGGAATAGTACCATCATAGTCACAATCAGAGTTCATGCAAGAACGGCAATTTGCCCTTCTAGTACATATGCTAACCCCTCAAACTGCCCCTTAGCATCAACTGTAGGTCTGGATTGTGATTATCCAGCCCCTCTGCGTGCTGGGTCAGCAGAGCTCACGTGCTGTCCTCCATACAGGGTTTGTGTCCCACAGCTGGGCTGAAGTTTGATTTACAGAAGACTGTACTAGTTGCCAGGTTTTATGTCAACAAGAGCTATGCTGAAAACACATTTCAAACATTTTTGCATCACAGTGACAGCTGATGTTTCTGGAAAGGCTTTGTAGATAAATTCCGGGGGTTGAAGTGTCTGAGCAATGTAAATTCTCACTGCTTGGAAACTAACATAGTGGACTTGATCTTAAACAGAAAAGTGACCTGAAGAAGGGAACAGGCTTCAGCAAAGCAGACAGACTCAGTCATGTGGAAGTTCCCCTGGAGACTAACAAAACTCTGTCAAAACACTCCCAGTTCTTTGCCTCACTCTGAGCAGGTCCTCCAGCTTTCAGAGTAAAGAATTTGAAGGAGTCTTCTCTTTCAGTTCTCCTCAAACTCTCCCTTTACCCATGCTATAAATATGCAGGGACACAGTTTCATTTTTCCAGTCCTGCTACACGCTTCTAGAGATTTTTCCAGTAGCTGAGCACACGGGAGGAGACACGAGCAGTAAAACCCACCCCGGCTGGGCTGCCCCCCGCCTCCCAGCGACAGCAGTGCCAAAGCAGAGTCCCAGCACCACACAATCACGTTGCAGCAGGATAAGCTCAGGGGTTTTATTTTCCTATGCAAGGCATCAGTCATGTAAGTCATAGATACAGCACAAGCCCCAAGGACAGCTGGGAGAAGCGGGGCTGTTCAGTCTGCAGAAGAGGAGGTTGAGGGGAGACCCTACCGCTCTGTACAGCTGCCTGAAATGAGGCTGCAGTGAGACGAGGGTCTGTCCCTTCTCCCAACAAACACGTGACAGGACAGGAGGAAACATCCTCAAGTTGTGCCAGGGGAGGTTTAGATTGGACATTAGGAAGAACTTTTCCACTGAGAGTGCTGTTAGACACTGGCACAGGCTGCCCAGGGAGGTGGGGGAGTCACCAACCCTGGAGACACCTAAAAGATGTGTAGATGAGGTGCTGAGGGACACAGCTGAGTGATGGGCTTCGCAGTGTGAGGAAGTGGTTGGACTTGATGATCTGAAAGGTCTCTTCCAGTCAACCAGTTCCATGAAAATGCAGGAAGAGAACAGATTTTCTAACTTTTTCGAATACATATTTTGAATAGAACAGAACTAGGAGAATATTTCTTCAGTCTGGATTTTACAACCAAAACAAAGTGTGCTTTGCTTAGCTCTGACAGTTTATACCTTCCCTGACTCACAACACAAATTGAAACAGGATCACTTTAGATAAGGAAAGGAGGCGACACCCATCTGTTCCTGACAAGACGTGTCCCTCAGTCCCTGCGCCCAACGGCCCCAGCCCAGGGCCTGCTGTGGGCTGGTTCCCCCAGAACAGGAGAAGCTCAGAAAGGTCCCATTTTCCTCAAGTCTGCCATCTCTGTTCAGATGAACTCACTTTACTGTCTTTTCCCTGTATTAACCTCACTGCAGAGATGAGTTTTTCAAAAGCAGCAAGTACTAAGAGCTATTAGTCAGCAACACAAAGAGGGGTCCAGTGGACCTGTTTAGATAGCTACTCTTAAAATAACATGGTGAACAAAAAAGCCTCTCAAAGAAAACAGCCCACATATCTTTCAAGTACTCAAAGTCCATCTGAAAAATCTACTTTTTCTTTTTTCTGTTTGCATGGCAAGTCTCAGTTCCAGAGACTGCCCCTGGGGCAGCAGTATTGACCAAGTAACTCAGGTGCAAGAGCACTTACCTGCAAAGATCAGAGAGGGCAAAATAAAAACACTGACCACCTTCATCAATCGTCACTACTGATATGCATCTTCACCAGTATCTGCTAAAAACTATTCTCGGGCTCCATGCTTCACAGGAAGCAGCACCAGTAAAAACTCGGGCTGAGGACAGCATGGGAAGACGGTTATGATGAAAATCGCATTTGAAAACCTTCTCTCAACATCAGTGTGCATCCTTGCGTTAAACGATGTGAGAGGCTTAGGGCAATGACGTGGAGGCATCAATGGTTGATGCAGTGGGACACGCTTCTTTGTAATTGCCTCCTGTCATTAGTGCAGTGCCCATGGGATGCTGCGAACAGACAGGGCCCAGCTCACAA
Source organism: Colius striatus (assembly GCF_028858725.1). Taxonomy (NCBI): domain Eukaryota; kingdom Metazoa; phylum Chordata; class Aves; order Coliiformes; family Coliidae; genus Colius; species Colius striatus. The sequence continues at coordinate 47,122,941 of NC_084764.1, read as the reverse complement.
TCCCACGTCAGCGCATCTTCTCAAACTTAGAGAACATTTGTCATTTTGAACGAGTTGTCAGACTCCATTGTGTTAACAAGTTTACCTGGAGGGGCATCACCTCTGGTCAGGAAAAGGAAAAACGGGCTACATGTCACAGCTCTTGGTAAAATTAGAAAGTCATGCCCTGGGACAAGAGTTTTGGCTTGTGTTAATGAAACCCAGCTACCAAGTAAGGGGGTTTTCCTCCAATGGAATGAGCATAATTTCTCCTCCCTCATTTACATCCGCTCAATTTGGCCTGCCTCTTGACTTTAAGTGCTCAGAGGCAGAAGTGACATGGAAAAGAACAAAAAGAGCAAATATCACTACAACAAAGTACTAAAAAGCTCTGAAAAGCCAAGGGGAAATGGAACTCAAGCACCACTGAGGATCTCAAGCTTAAAATAAATACCTTGAGTGCTCTAAAAGTCACCTCTGGCACTGATTACCCAGGGAGAGACCATAACGACGGTGAAGTATGTTATTTTACTGAATGATCCCAGGAAACGTTTCACATCTGTTAAACATTATGAAACACGTGACACAAGGAACTGCATTTCCTAAAAGCCTGTACCTGTATAAAAACCATGTTTATACAATTAAGCACTACTCTTTCCATCCTCTTGTATCATACTTTACTTCTCTATTACCTTTCCATCCACAGTAGCAAGTGCTTGTGCACGTCTGTCACACATACACTCACATCTATCACTGCTAGGTCCACGTGCTATCTGGCTTTCCCTCAGCTGCAATGGATCCATCTCTGCAGTGGAACAATCTCTGGTAACACCAGGTGGCTTAAAACAGTATTTTCTAGAAATATGACTTGGCAGAAAACATCACTTAATACCACATTTGAAAGGTTGTTAACAAAAACCACCAACAGAAATACAAAGAACGCGATGCTTGGTCATCCTCAGTTAGTTCAGGGACAGCAGCCGATGCTGCCCTGGGTTGCTACAGCATACTGGTGGCTCTCCATAGTCTCAGTTTCTAGCTTTTGACCTCGGTGCAATTTCAGAGGTTGGGTTTTTGTAAGTACAAGATTTATTTCACTTGTTAAGGTACAGCTGTCTAGGCAGGCAGGCAAAGAGCTGTGTCAGTTAACTCTACCACTCTGGGACACTGTTTCCTGTATTGCTTACATTCACAGGTAGAGAAAACCAACTCGAGGAACAAATTAAGATATTTATTTACGTTTGATTACAAATGTGTGGGTTTTCCATGAAACACGTTTAACAGGACAACCTATGTGCACTCAGGCCTTTCAGCATTTTCATAGGCTAAAATATACACTTTTGGTGCCATATAAATTATGGTCAAAAATAGCTCTCAGACACACTGAGGGGACAAGAACTTTAAGCAAAATAACTCAAGTTGAAATAGTTCCCTTCAACAGTGCTTTCTCTTTCATGAGATTATAGTCTTTACGCTCGCAAACTATATACAAACAATACCTCGGAACTGCTATAAATGCAGAGATGTAAAAAACATCCACAAACACATCCACAAACTGCTGTTTGTCTGAGCTACCCCACCGCCTAGAAATCCAGGACAAATGCACGACTCGGATTTAAGTACTGAAGTTGCTGTATCTAATTTTTGAGCTGTAAACAAGATTCAGCACGTAGAGCAACTGAAAACAGTTGTCAGAAGCTTAAATGATGAGGCCTGGAGACTGTGAGAACCATGGACACCAGGGTTCCAAACTGACAGACACCCACACCTTTTCTGACAGTGCTTACACTGCTGTGAGATTTAGGAGACTTAAAAAAATCACAAGTATTTAACTGCACTAAACAAATTCCTGGGTTGCACTGTGTTACAAATCACATACATTGCAGTACTTAAAGCAAAAATCAGTGTCACATCTGCAGGAGTACGGAGCGCGTTCAGTACAAGCGTCTTGTTCACAACCATCTACAGCGTTTTGGTTTAGGAAGAAATCTTTCCTGGCAACTCAGTCAAGCAACGGCAAATGAAAGCAGCAAGCAAGCAATGGATGTTCACAATCAAGCACTTCCTGGGAAAGCAGCAGCAGACAAACCCCTTAAGCACATACAGACCCACCAGTGAGTGACCTAATGCTTACCATTAGGCCAGCACATGCTGTAGGCACACTATTTTGCCAAAACCCTGCAGCAGTGCAGCATCAACACACACAGAGAAGAAAAATGGAGCTGCCTTTACACAGACATGATGGATTTGTAGCTCTCAGTCACTGCTCAGATCCTTATGAAACATGATTTTGTGTTGTTTTGTTTTGAAAAAGACGACTGTCTTTTTTCAGGAGCTCAATGTACTGTTTGAAGTGCCAGAATGCTCAAGAAAGCCCAGGGTGACACTTGTGCCTATCAGGACAGTATCAGCCCAAGCTGCAGCAGTAGTAGTTGGCCACTTGAACATGAGAGAATTTGAACATTAAACATGGACTGTGCCAGGTTACACCTACTATCAGCATGAACAGTACCAGTAGCAACTGACTTCAGTGGAAAACTCAAGTACAACAATATTTTTGCAGACCTCCCCCTGCTGATGAGAACACAGTAAGGTATCCACAGGCTTCCACTTCCAGGAGACAAATCCAGAGCCACGTTTCATTTTGTGTGGTTTTTTGAGTATTGAGCAGAGCAACTGATGAATCCCTTCTCAGACACGATGTATACTTTAATTTAAAACACCAGCCGCTCCACAGGAGGTACACTATGAACACAAGGTCCTAATATAAAGCCTAGTTTGGAGAGTTCTGTGGGGTTTCTGGTTTTCTTAAACATTTCAAACACTACAAGATCACGTTACAACTGAAAAACAACACAGAACACACATCCAAATTAAGAAACTGCTTGTAGAAATAAATTGTTGGGAACAAATTGAAAGCAATTCCACTGAAAAGGCTCAATGAAGTGCAAGCACTAAATGCAAGGGTTTACAGAGTGGAAAGTAAAGTTTAATGAATTTGTACAATCTGTATTGCTGACAGTGAGAGACACTCTATAAAAATGTTTTACCTTGTCAGCATGCCCTCATAGAAAAATATACTCCAATTATGCTGCAGTACAATCAGACCACGACAGAACTGAGAATGAAATGAACACTGAAATGCCACTGCTCCTGTTCAGCAACGGCAAAAAGGAAGAAAATATGCAGATATATACTATTACAGTATACTCCTATTAACTGGACCAGTCGAAATTACACAGTGTGGTAACTGCAAACGAAGATGAAGCATTGCTACTTACTTGCATTGACTCATCACCAGTTTGAGAAGGCATTCAGGAGATGCCAAATTGCAAACATGGAACTCATTCCTGTGCAAAACGTCAAGCTTGGAGCGCTCACCAAAGCAGAGCTCTCCAGTTACTGGACAGAAGTGTGACTGCAGCAAGTACTTCTACTTCAGAAAATATCTCATGTCACTAAATCTGCAGGCATTTGTCCTCTCAAAAGCATCTCCTTCTGCTTACAGCAACTCTTTTAACTGAAATAACCAGGCCTTCAAAGCATACCACAACTCAGGCGATTCCAGTGAATTAAAGCACAACTCTGTAGTATCAACTGTCACCCAATGCAAGAACTGGTTTGTAACTGTAGCTGTGCCTTACAAAAACTGAGTAGACTGCAGAAGCCTTCCCAGCAGAGGGGACATTTTCAAATCATTTACCCTCCTGCCAGACTCTTTGGTGTTTAGAATAACTACTATAATATCAGGATTACTGAGCAGTAACTGTTTTCCTTCATGGACTCCTGTTTGTCTTGTAAGGCCCATTAGCAAAGTTTTTGCTGGTGGAGGGTATTAAACAAAAGACAGGGAAACTACTTCCTCAGTATCCTTTGAGATTGACCAATAGCATCTGCTGTCCCTCTTTCAGCAGAGATTTCCCAGATAGCGTTATCTGCAGGATTTCCACTTATGACAAGCACAGCACTAGGACAAACTTACGTTTGGGCTAGCTGCCCAAAGTGTTAAGCTGTTGAAATTCAAACCAAGTATTTTTCTACCCAGAACAGTCTTTAGCTTTTAGCCTTCAGTTTTTGCTAATACAAGGGAAATAAGAAAAAGCTTATTTCTGCACAGACAGTGCTGAGTCTTTTAACTGCCCAGCAATGGCACAGTGTCCGCTGATTAATAAAGCTCTGTGGAGACTCTGGTCATGATCAAACTGTAAAGACTGTCAGTACCAACTTTGATTTTTGAAATCTTGTTGTCTTGTTTTTTCTTTCAAATCCTCAGTTCCAATGAAATGACCACAAATACTCATTGTTAAATAACTGACAATGCACAATTCAAAAACATCTTGGGAGAGCAGCAACCTTGCAACGATGTGAACGTCAAATAAAAGCAGATGATTAAAGTGATGTCTGTATCAAGTTTTAACTGTGAAATTAAGAAATAATTTGGTTTTACTTTACTTGGTATTTCTGATTCTTGCAAAGAACCATTGGCCACATTAATATTTAACTGCTGTTTCCCTGAAGAATGGTTACTTTTAGCACTGCAATTAGCATAAGAGAAGACAAAAGTGTTTTTTATATATAATGAGTAGTTTAAACAAATTTAAGACACTTTTCTGTAGGATCATCATCAAATGATGCTCTTTTCAATAATTTGTGTAAGCTTCTAAACCACATAAAGGATAATACACATTACATTTTATTCACACTATAAAAAAAGCACAATATACAGGCCATGTCCTTTAAAGTGCAACACAACAGAACATTTCTGCCACATTCAGGTTCTTCAAAGACCCACAAATGTAGGTAATTAATATTTAGGAACAAATTCTGTTCATAGTGTACCAACACTGAAGCCAAATTCTAAACGGCTACCAAGCCTTCCCTTGCTGTAAGTGCCACGCTTATGACCACTAAACAGTAGTATCTCATCTGCTTCCATATTACATAGTCTTCATGTCTTATGTCCAGAATGAAAGCTTTTATCCTTAAGTCAGCGAAGAAGTATTTGCAGAGCCCTTTTGAAGGCAGTTCTTCACCTATGCTCAGAAAACATCTTTGAAGCATTCTTAGTTTCACCATACAGGCTGCTGCTTCAGATGTTAAATCTACCAGGAAAACCATGGTAAATGGAAACAAGTAAAGCATGTCTTGGAGTTGGCAGCGCATGCTTTGCTATGTTTGGCACTATCTACCAAAGGTATTGGTAACACATGGTACGAGCAAGTACCAATTTGCTTTTCACTTCATAAATATTTTTGGTTGGATGTTTTGCTAACAATGTGTGAAAATCTCATTTGTTCCTGAGATGAGCGTGACAAAACAAAGTGAGCTCCATCTAAAGCTTCTGCATTTCCAGCTTTTATAGGTGCCTGCTGAGCCAGATTTATAGCCTCAATCCTCCCCAAGGCGCCACTTCTGAGACTCTTCTTGACGCGCATCTGGCCTGATCTGGTTTCTCATTCCACCCAGAACGTTTGAAGTTGCCTCTGTCGCAACAATGAAAGGTTTCACCACAGTTGGTGGGATCTGGCGGAGGACTCCTCCTACTGCTCCAGTTACTCCTCTGTTCTCATGCTCGCGAGCAGCGGTCTCGTAGATGGTTTGGGCTGTGTCCGTGATCCCCTTTGAGACATTAACAGAAGTTAGTTGCACTGAAAAAGCAGCCACACCTAATTTTACACTTATCTGTGTAACACCTCAGTTCACTTTTGCTTCTCTGACTTTTCATGCGAGGTTTCTGTTAGTTTAAGTTTACTGATGACGACGGTCTTGTTCAAAACTCAAATCCTCCGCATCATCTGGTCAGCTCACATTAACGCCCGATGTTGTACTTGCTGGAAATAAGTTTGGTTAAGGACATTTACTTTTGCACTCACCTCTTTTACTACACTGTATGCTTTGGCTACACCTTCCCGTAGATCTACTGGCTGATGAGCAAAACGATGCCGAGAGAATCGTTTGGACTTTTTTGCTTCGATAAAAGTAGGCCCTGGTGATACCATGTCATACGCAGTTTCTGCAGCTGCCTAAAGGCCAGGAGCAAATGCAAGTCAGAGAAGTTTTGTAGCATCTGATCAGAAATATAAACCAAACAGGTGACATAACTGAAAAAAAAATTCTAGTGCCAATAATGATGTTGACAGACATCAGGCTCAGGCTGCATACAAGAACTGCTGGGATGGGTATGGATGCAACTGAATGTGCAAGTTCCATAACGAGAGAAGCAACATTGTGGGTTTTGGTCAGGTTTCCCCTGCCACACACCACTGCCATTCCTTCAAAGGCATCCCTAACCTCTATAAAAACGCTCAAGATAGAAACATTCCATCAACTGAATGTTTTTCTCAAAACCACAAAAGCATACATGTAATTCTACCGTTTTACTGCTGTATGTGTTCAAGCTTAGGCACACAGAAATGTTCTGCAAAATCAGGGAGTACAACTGTACTTTCTGTGTGCATTCTAATTTAAGGAACATAAATTTAACACTGTAATCCAAGATTACTTCAGGGTTAAATCCAGAAACCTTTACAGGCCTCACGTACATCAACACAATTAGTAGTGTTCACAATTAGTAGCTCTTTTTTTGGTTGGTTGGTTTTGGTTTCTTTAAATGAGCATAGGCAGGCTGACATTTTAAAACAAGTTAAGAATCTATTACAGGAAGATACACACATGGCAAGAACTCATCTGTCTCAGTATCAGCAATTCGTTTAGTGCAGCTGAGTATTTCAGTATTAAACTGTACGTTATAATACATCAGCGATGTTAAGAAACGTGTTCAGCAATATTTTACACACTTTTCCAACCATTGCATTTTATGCCATAGTTCTCACCTCAATGACTGCTGCAAGCTTTGCCTAGTTTCTGCTTTCCTATTTATACAGCTGCCTTTTTTAAAAAAAAAGACGTTCCCAACCTTAAACACACAGCACTAAGACATTAGCTTAACTTACAACACTTGTCACCAAGGCTTCTCATTTTATGTCACGCTCCAGAAGTTAATACACCATACCTGTATGGTTTGGACCATTCTGTTTGTTAGCTCCAGTGCTGCCATTGCAGTGGAAGTACCAAAAGAAGCTGCTCCTCTTTGAAAGCCTCTTACAATACGGCCATCCTTTCGGTACTGCTCTATTGGTAACCACACCAAGTCCTTCAGACCTTGAACTGAAAACAAAGGCAGGAGGAGACTGAGGGGTGACCTCATTCATGTTTACAAACACATAAAGGGTGGATGTCAAGAGGAGGGAGCCAGGCTGTTCTCAGTGACAGCCAATGATGGGACAAGGGGCAATGGGTACAAGCTGAAACAAGAAGAGGTTCCAAAGAAACACAAGGGAAAACTTGTTCCCTGTTCAGATGAGGGAGCACTGGAAGGGGCTGCCCAGGTGGGGTGTGGAGTCTCCTTCTCTGGAGACATTCCAACCCAGCTGGACGAGTTCCTGTGTGCCCTACTCTAGGTGGTTCTGCTCTGGCAGGGGGGTTGCACTGGATGAGCTTCTGAGGTCCCTTCCAGCCCTTAAGATTCTGTGATTCTGTGATAAGTAGAATGCTTTGAGAGGAAGTGAAAACAAGCATAAAAACTGGTTGTGGAGGAGAGGGCTGTTTGATTTTGTTTGCTTGGGTGGGGTATTTTTAAACAACCACCATGTATGTCTAAATAGAAGTAAGAATTAACTTACCTAATTGCACAAGTGAATGCATAGGTCCTACTCCTCCCAAAATTCCTGGTAGCTGGTTTTTCTTTATATCATTAAGCCATTCACTGATGGCATAGGAGAACAATTTGTCCACACCTAATAAACTAAAGTAAATACAATTATTAGTATTTTCCTAATGAGACAAAAGCCTTACTCCTTGAAGTCAGCTATCACTGAAATTGCTGTTGGCCAACCCATGCTTTTTAAATGTATGTTTCCTTAAACAGGAATTCAAGTGTATAATAGCATGTTCAATAGGAAGTAAACATACAAATAATGTTAGAGTTTTAGTGCTAAGAGTAGCACGTATGATAAAAACCACCCTGCAAATGGATGTTACTGAACACTATATATTTGACAAAAACTAGAAACGAGTTTTTAATAAAGTCAAAAAGTGTCTTGCATTTTAGGAGTACATCAGAGAATTTGCTCACTATAAAATTACTCAATTTGCAATATCAACATTAATCAACAATTCAATAAACTTACCCATGTCTGTAACAAAGCCTCTTCAGTTTTAATTCTGAGCAGTTCAACTGAGCAAGCCCAATAAGAATCCCAGCTAGTGTCCCCTGTAAGTGAAATGTTTCGTTATCACATGCGGTTACTTATCCTAGACAATCTGTAGGTAAGAAATAATTTCATCATCTCAATTCTTATTGCAGGTATGTCTGTCTAAACTAATTCTCCTTCAGTCTCTCAAACACTACCTGTCACAGCACTGTTCTACTGCTACAATTACACGAAAACTTGCAAAAGTCACAATCTGGCTTAATCAGCTGCTCTAAGGAAAACACCTGGATACAAGAGGGCTTCTCCAAAACACTAGGGTATGACAAATGATATAAAGATATCTCTGGTATAAGCGTGTTCCAGGCATTCTAAAGCTGCTATTTTGTGTTTTGATTTCTTTGGCAGCAGCATAAATTCAAGAAGCTGCTGCTTTTACTTGTCAGTATTTTCTTACCAATTTGCCATGACAGAGCACAAATCTGGTTGTGCACAGAGGATGTGCACAGAGGACTGTGCTCTGTGAGCTCAGGATGATAGCCAATGCATGCTTTAAAAACAATTATGAACATTTTTGTAATGTGTATTAGAATTTTTGTATTTCTCAAAATGAAGCCAGTAATGTAGAGAGCACAAAAACAGACTCCAACTCATGGGGGGAAAAGAAACAAAACCAACTTGAATTTTTTGTTCTACAGCATTAGCATTACACACAGACCTGATCCATTGAAACATGTTTGCCGTGGTAATCGAGCCGTATGGGAACCTCCGATGTGAAACGAAATTCTCTGGAATATACAAAGGGAACCTTACAGTGAGAAACAGGAAAAGGAAATAAAACTATGTTTTCAAAAAGAAAACGATCGCTTCCCATCCTCCTGGAACAGGATGCCATATCTTCTTCTACAAACTGTAATCCTGTATCTACTGTGTTAATACTTTGCAATAAACATACTAAGTACAGTGGCAAATTCAGCTCTTCTTGGTTTATTAACATCTAGTCAAACTTTGCACGTACAACAAGTTTTACAGTCCTGGAAAAGTGCTATTGATCCTGCAGGTGAACATCATCCCTCACCTTTCACAGCAGGAATTTCAGTTACCAGTGATGGTTCTGTGGGCCACATTTAGCCCTGCAGCTGGAACTTACTAAAGAATACATGCGACGAAACAGAAAGCTAGTCTCATAATTTGTCTCTGCAGTGCTTACCAAAGCACACGCGTGTCGCTTTAAGCACTTACAATCTGACTATACAAGGAAAAAAGAATTGCATAACAAGCTGCAATTTTTATAATCATAGAATCACAGAACAGTTTCAGCTGGAAGAGACCTTTACGACCATCAAGTCCAGCCCTTGTCCCAGCCCCATCAACCACTAGTCAGGATTAAGTTAGTTTCCCGTGATGTTTCGACCTCATACATTTTCCACGATAACCTTGTCCTTATATGCTCTCATCTGGATTCTATGGCTCTACGATCTCTGGTTATATTAGATCTAATTTACATTGTTAGACATAAGAGCAGAAAGACTGCTTTTTTATTTATTTGTACAACATCTCATTATTGGTTCTGTACACTTAATCTCATTGTGTTGTGCACAGGAGTGTGTAGAAGTTAATAAAAAATCATTACCTTCCAGTGATAGAAACAAATATATTTGCTTTCTACAAGCAGGCAACAGACCAACAATAAAATCATTATGTCATGATGTCTGAATAGTTTGTCATCACTCAGCAAAACAGCTGTGTGTTGCTGGAAACTTTATAACTAAAGTTTACCTGAAAAACACTGGCTGGTCACTGTATGATGTCACTTCTTGTGAGAAATGATGATCATCTCCATTAACCACATCCATAGAATCAATGCCACCATTTTCACTTGCTTGCTTGTGTGATGAGAAAGAAATGACTGGGCTTGGGTCCTTAAGGCTGCTGATATGCCTGGGCAAACTACACGTAACTTCAGCACCAGGAGACTTCTTAACTAAGGTAAGAAGTTATACACAATAAATTGACCTGTATTTTTCACAGTGATTACAAAAAGATGTTTATAAAATTACAATGTCCTTAGTAAGCTCTAGTGTTCATACAATTACTGTGTCCTTAGTAAGATCTAATGTTTATCAAAAGGATGATGTTTAGATTCTCTTGGCAAGACACTATCTTAGTTATCAACAGAAATTATTAGAAGAAGCTTAAGTTGGGCTTTATGCATCAGCATAAATAATCCACCAAGTTTTAATGGCAGTATTGCAGAGTACTTCATTATCTCTGCACTTCAGCATGACACCTCAACAGAAACAGGTGAAGTACAGCTGCTAACAAACCCAGAAACACTTAATAGAGGAAACATGCTTTCCAGTATATATTTGTTTTTGTATCAGATGGTGTAGGTGCTAGAAGTATTGCTCTAACTGCACACATACATTGTACTGCTTATGCATAATCTTGACCTCCGTTCCTCTCTCCAGGGGTTACACAGCTTCAGGTTATTAGACAGACATATTCTTTTATGCAAGAGTTATAAAACAATATATTTGTTTTACCTCATAATAACTCCTGATACTATATACACACCCCTCAGTTTTTTTCAGTTCTTATTAAATATACTCCTATTTGGGGGAAATGGAGATCCCACACGTGTAAGACCTTTGTTGGTATTTATAAAACACAAAACTAAAATACACAAAGTTTCTATGTTCTAACAAATTAGTTACTAATGCTGAGGTTTGGTCACTAACTTGAGTTCTTTTACACACCCAAGATTCACACGTGAATTTATCCACAGTACACACATTAAAAAGAGAGAAAAGCAGCACCTTCATATTAGATTTTTGAAAAACATACCTTCAGGATCTGGAGTAACTAAGAGTTCTACTTCTGTGGAGAGACTAGTGAAAAAATCCTTCAGGAAAAATAAGGCATCCTAATATCAAAAATACAATACAATCAGGTCAAAAGAAACACAAATCTAAACACACTCAACTCTCTCAAACCTACTAATCTAGCTCTCTCTTTCTACATGAATATGAATCAAATTACATTCCTTGATTTTGATCCTTTAACAGGTGCACAAGTCACACAGAAATCTAAGAAACCAGAAAGACCCTCTTGGTCATTGTCCCCCTTACATATAATGAGATTTCATATTCTACCTATCTCTTGTCTCAAAACTCCAGTCTTCATCACCTTGACTCTCAATTTGGAGACTGTTCCAGGACCCACGTGTTTTAATGGGTATAAAAGTTTTCTCTGATTTCCAGTGAAAGTGTATTTACATTAATCTTTAATTCTGTCACTGTCAGACCAATTATTGCAGATCAGATCTCACCACTGCTTTATTGAAAGTCATTAATGTTGTTAATATCTTAAAGTTATTACATCCAACTTCTTTTCTCTCACAGATGCATCACACTGCTGCCTTGCTCATCCTGTCCTTAAAGACGTCTGGACTTTCTTTTCCCTTTTTTTTTTTGTTTCCAATTGGTAAGTTTGTTTAGAGTACAGAAGAGACTTAGAGAAGTAACCAAGAGGGAATGCATTTCCTCACTACATGGCAGTCATTCCTTGCTGGTTTTCTCTATGAAATCCTTACAAACTATACAGAGTTCAATTTTTCTAACAGTAAAATGAAAACCTGGTCTCTAGTGTGTGTTGAGGGAAAGAGAAGGCAGGTGTGGAACTAACTCCTAAAAAACCCACATCTCTTTGCAGATGACAATACTTCAAAAGTAACAGTCAAATCTATAGATACTTGAGATTTCAAATGTAAAAAAAGGGTAAGCTCTGTAACAGCTGGAGCAGAAGGCAAGTTCTAACATGGACATAAACAGCAGCAGAGATTCAAACATATGTGTGATTGATAAAACAGGTATCAAAGGAAGAAAACAACCCCAGGAAATGTGTATGATAGTTACAAGTATCTGGTAGGAAACCCAGGATCATTTTTTGCATTGGCACAACCAACCTGGTCAATATTGAGGCGAAGCGGCATCAGTGAGACACGTAAACAACACTCCTGGGGTGATCTGCCAGACTCTGGACGGACGTGTAATGCTTTAACCGTTAACTGAAAAAAGCAATAAGACAAATAAAAAGTAGTTACACTCACAATCATCTATGAGCAAATCTCAGAACACCAGCTGGGAACAAACACTTACTGCAAAACCTCTATACAGATTAGTATATTGGTTCCCATACCAATTACAAAGCTAATATTGAATAAATAACTTACTATGGAGGTTTTAAGTAAGAAAATTCAAACAGGAAAAAAGCAAATTCATAAATCATTTACAGACTACAGTACACCATAAAACCACAACTCTGCATATGTAGTGAAAACTCCAATCATTCTCATACAAGCACATATTAGTCCAAAAGCAAAATGTGAAAGCTACCGAAGCAGTCCTGCACATCTACCTTTTGTAAACGACATCATCTCAAACCAACTAATTTTGAATATGTCAAGGCATTCATTTTTAATTAATTTTACTATCCACAAGACTGAAGCAAGTAACTATCAATAGGTTATTTTACTCCAATGTTCCAAAGCCTCACGTTCCTTATTCTACACAACTAAAAATGCATACAATCCCCACTCTGATAGTCCAACCACTATAATGACAATGAATCAACATATTCCATAGCTGTACCATGTTTGAATGTGCTTTTCTGGGCATCTCCTTACTGCAGTAGAGATAGAGAAATTTGTTCATCTGTGATGTAGCTAAACGATCTCTGATCTCCAAGTCTTGAACAATAAAAACCTGCCGTGACACCGGCTGCTCCAACAGGCTGGATTCACCTTCTGCACTACCTGGAGGGTATACTTCATGCTGGAATTTCACCTTGTAAAAACGAACACAAACCAGCATAAGCAGTTTCAGTGAAATACAACCTTTAATAACAGCATGATTCCTCAAAACAAAACAACAAACCACATCCCACACCACACCTAAGAACTGCTTCCTATTTAAAATTCACATGAATAATGCCCGGATTTCTGAAAAACTATTCAGGTTTTTGCACAGCTGAAGCTGAAGTGGAAACCTTCCAAGTTCCTAGTTGTGTACATGTTCATATTTTAGGATGCAAATTTGAGTCAAAACAATGAGACAGTGTAAGACAAAGAACAGCTTTCACTTTACTTTTTTAATATTGCCTCCTCTTCTTCCTCTCAATCCTGACATCTTCCTTACATCATGTTGAAGTTTGTATCAGGAAATCTTGCAGTTCTTGAATCCTGCACCTTCTATGCTTAGGAAAAGGTTTCTTTCCTATCAACATATGTCTCAAGTAGCTTCTTCCAGTCTCAGTTTCCTTTTGCTTTGCTGACTTTAGTCTATACAAATTCTAATCCATTACCTTTCTTAAATTCTAAAGAAATCTGAATTCTGTCCTTTTCCTTATCTCTTGATGTAGTTCTCATTTTCCATCAGACCTGTGGTTACCTGCAAATCGTTCCCTGTCTCAGTAAACCCCTAGCACCCTTGCCTGAAATGTAATGAAGCAGAGTACACATAGTAAGCAGAACAGCGGCCTCTTCTGGCCACACATCAAGATGTTAAAAGCCACTGTATTTAGGTGCCTAGTACAAGGCACACGTAATAACAAACATTTTAAGTGCTGATGAGAAAAACAGATGTTTATCATAAACACTGCTGAGAAACTTTACGGTTTTGACACTCTTCTTAATTTCTTGTTTAAACACTGTTACTGTTAAGCCTTGTACCAATGTAGGGGTACAAATGGAGAAGAAAAAAAGGACTCTATGCCTCAGCACTAACACCAGCTGCTGTATTTCTACACATGAACCTTTCCACGTGAAATTTTAAATGCTTTCTTTTTCCCCTTTCTTTATTGCAATGTCGTGTTTTTTTCTAGAAAACGATAAAAATAAGTATCAAACATTTCTGGCAAGTGTGAGGTCCTCTGGGATGAGTTTTAAGCTCAAGAAATGCACATAGACTAACAAAGGCATTTAGTCTTATGTATTACCTTTCATGCTCAGTGTTTGAGAAAATTTTCTTTTAAAAAGGTTTTGTTATTGACCCATTTAATATGAAATTTGTTTAACTCCTTGCCAATACCCTCAGAGAGCCAGAACCAAGCACCTGGTTTCTCTATTCAAGGTACACACAGGCTTAAAATCAGTGACATGCTGATGCCTGAAGGGTGTTAAATAGGTTAGGGAAAATACAAGAATGATACTATGCTATAACTGGATGTTACTTACTGTCCACCTATTATGAACTGATACAGAGTGTCTCAGCAGATCAATATACCAGTTATTTTGCTAGAACATCTAATTTCCTAATAGGTGTATTAATTTGGAGTAGAATTGAAGACAGAAAAACAGAACAGCCATTGCAAAACATGGCCATCATAAACAAAAGCTGAAAGAGTATTTCAATAAATACCCTTCATCTTTAGAAACATGTTTATTCAGCAAGGAGACAGTACTATGCTAGAAGAACAAATACATTTTTTGTTAAACAAATTCCAATTTCCTGACCTTCCAAGCGATTGCTTAGACACAGATACTAATGTAAGAAATCCTACTGAATTCTAAAGGAAAGCTGTTACCAAACCAATACAATGTGTAAAGATATTCACACTCAGACAGTCATGGATAAAGCTGCTTCTTGTCATTCACCTTGCTTAACTGTATCTCCATTAGGAAGTCTGGGTTCCTTCCTCTTCCCCCAGATGCTGTACTTCGTCCATGCCTTGTTGGTGTATGAGAAGGAGAACTATGGGGACTTCTGGGGAAATAAAGAGGAAAATACATTTGCAGATTAAACTTAAAGTGATCTCACTATTAACCTAACATTAGAAGCACCTATGTTTCACTGGAACTTCCCAGTATTTCAATGGTCACAGGAAAAAAGTACTAGAAAATACAAAAAAAAGAAAACCCCAAAACACCTGAAAGTTGTGTTGCTGTTGAACAATAAAAAGAAAGCCCTTGGTTAAGTCCTGCATACTTGAGCAGAATGCTGGGTATCTGCTTCCTACCAAATTAACATTCATGAAACCTTTCTTTCATTTCATCTGGGATAATATACCCTTTAGCTTACATGACATCCTGAAAGCCAGGTGCCACGTACCATAGTGATAGTCTCTTATGCTCCTTAAGCACCAATCTCTTTAGTGAAATTTAACTTCTAATATAAACCTTAAAAGCAAATCCATCCCTGTATGCTCAAAAAACCCCCCACCAAAGCCAAACAAAGTTGTCCAGGTTAAGCCACGGGAAAAATACACTCAGGTGTGTGGAGCTAAACTGAATAAGAAGATTCCAGATCATCTTTAATGTCCCTTCCTATCCAAACCATTCTATGATTGATTCCTTTTGAGGAGGAAGCAAAGGAGCAAGCAAGGGAGACTTGAGATCGAATAGCAGAGTTATCTAAAATCAAAGGAAAAATAAGTATTTTTAAATGTTCTAATCTACAGAATTATATCAAACACTTACATGAAACTTTTAGCGGGAGATGTTGGTGGTGCAGTCCCAAAATCCCTTCCACCATAAAGATGCCAAATAAGAGAGATTTCCTTGACAACATAACGTACCAGAGGAACAGGAAAATGAAGAGGAGCTTTGCTTGTATCTGTTTTTTTAATAGGTTGGCTGAAATGATTTTCCTTTATGATAATTGCATCGTCAACCATTATTTTTATTATTGGCTCTTCCTCTTTTTCCTAATTGAAAAAAATAACAGCATATAGCATTGGAAAGTGAAATCTGCTTTCTTTACTGTGATGTCTAACTCCTCCCTACGTAAAGAAAATGATTTTGTACTGTCTTCTAAGGCTTATACAACACAGGCTTGGTTTATGAATGATTCCTATAAAGCCACTTAAAGACAAGTGTACATAAAAATAAAGCAGAAGCTGAGAAGTAGTTTAACAAAAAAATATCAATTCCTCATCCAAACTGTAAACAAGCACAAAACCATGGAAGAGTTCAGGCTATCTTATTAGCACTTTTGGTGACAAACAAGCTCAAAGAAAACTGTGTGAACACAAATTCTAATCACATCTGATCAGGACCCAGAACTACTACTGTCCACTATATATAATATAATATATGTATATAATAACAACCAGAGATACTATACAAAACATGAATGCAAGCTCTTTTCAAAGATTTTGAGTGTGGTTTCCTAAACCTTTTAATGAAGTGATAAATAGGGACACACAAGCTTTCTTCTGAGGTTTGGCAAGGATCTTAGGCCTGTACAGGGAAGGAAAGCTTGGACTGAGAGAAATCAATAAGATGAGGAGACGTGCAAAGCTGCTATTTTGGTAAATACTGCACATCACTTAAAACATTTTTTTCTAACTACATCATTCTTTTAAGTCTAAATGGTAATGATAAAACATGACTAAAATGGAGAAAAACTCAATATGGTTTAATGTTCACATTACAGAACAATTTACATACTGCTGAGATATAGAAAAATAACTTCTTTTGGAAAATGCTTGTATTCATTCCTCACAGTACCAATGCACAAAGTTCTTTCAAACAGAAAGATTTCTCTCTGCCTGCTGATAAAAATATCACTAAGCAATGACAAAAAGTTATCAAGTCTAATCTGTCCAGGTCTTACACAGGCTTTTCCCTAATTCAGTTTGTATATGCATTTTTTTAGTAATTCTCAAAGGTTCTTACAGCAACAGCAACTTTGGGTGCAAAAAGAATGCAGAAATCATCACTTTCTGCAGGAACATCTCCAATGGCCTCATTTATCAGATGATGAGTGAAAGAAGCATAAGTGGGACTTGGATCTTGTGAGACATTTCCACTTTCATCCGGAAACAGGAAGAGATCTGAGCATGGTGCCTCCTGAGTGTGAGATCTGTCATCCAAAATCCCTGGGAGATGAGGGAGGGTGGAGAAAAAAAAAAATACGTTTCAGTGAAAAAAGCTTTACAAATGGTGACATCAATAACACGGCTGTTATCCAAAAGTTGTTACTTCAGGTACATCAGAGATATTTGCTTACTATATTGAACCTATTATAAACAAAAATTTTGAATACTTTTGAACCTACTGTACAAATGAAAGTGTTTACAATATAATCACCATTAGTTACTAGTAAAGACAAACTGGCAAAATATGGAACTGTTCGTAAAAACCCCACACATACAAAAAAATCCCACTCAATGTGATTGTGTCCAAGTTTCTCTTTCAAAGACCACACCACCAATAACTGTCAGTGTTGCAGTGACTACTCACCTTCAACCATCAAGAAGTGGACCATACATCATGCAAATAGTAAAATTCTCTATTTGCAGTACAAAACCCTTAACCAATTTAAACCTGGATTTAACTCTAGCAATGGTGCTGTCATAATCCTGTGATAAAATCAATCACTTTGTTCTATCTGCTAACTGAAAGATTTCCTCATAGCCAAAAGTTCTTTCCATGACCCAGAAATGTACCATCCTCCTCAAGTGCTTTCATATACAGAACAGGGGTCTCCAACTCCTCCACACTGCAGTATGCCATATAACTTACACCCATACCAACTCTGAGAAATTAGGGTCTTTCCAGAGTCCCACAAAGTCAGCTTCCTGCCTTGCTGTTTTCAGCATCTCAGTTATGTGTGTTTGTCTAGAATCTTAAATTACTTTTGTATTAATGTTATTAAAAGCAAGAATCTGTTTGATAGTTTTAAGACTTCAGACAAAGGTATGTCCCCATTCTCGCTGCAGCAACTCTAGACAGAGAAATCTCTCGGTTCCACTTTCCTTCCAGAAAGGTAGTGCTTTATGTGTATTCTTACTAAACTTCACGGATTCCTGGATTCTTACCATTAGACTCTGGCTTCATGGCAGAAGCAGTCTGTTGAGTCTCAATTTCCTCCATGGCATCACTCATCAAATCCCGTAAAATCTGTTGCTCTGATTCAGCAAGTACTGGTCCATGGGAAGATGGTTGGCTAAAGGTCTCTACCTGTAGAAGAGGAACTATGCATAGTTACATCTTAAAGACAACTGCAATGTTATGCTAAGATTTGGCTAGAATGGCTCGATACACAGCTCTTAAACTGGAAGAAGTAACACTTGAACTTTACAAATAATCAAGTGAGCTGAAACTCTCATCCAGATGATTCCTGAAGTAGGTTAGAGCATTATGGTTCACCGTGTTTAGATCATCAGAGTACCTGGATGGCTATGTAAATCCTGGAATTTCCATCTTTAGGTAAGAACAAAGTACAACAGGTAATAAGCATAAAGTATTTTAGGATTTCAAACAGTGCCCAAAGCAGAAAAAATCCTGCACTATTTTACTGTCCAGTATATTTTATATGCGATCTGTTAGATGAGGAAACCTTGTCCTCTTTGGAAACAGAATGGGGATATCAAAATTCAAACATATCATCAGGAAGCAAAAACTTCAGCTGATATTATTTTGTAATTGTATACCTTCATTTTTGGCTTGCTAGCTCCACGTTTAACCTCTGTCTTGGTAGGAGGATGTAAGTCACCGTAACTTGCAACATACTGTATGAGATTCATTAGTGCAGCACATGAATCGGAGCAGGTACGAATGTGGATTACATCGCTGGAACAGTGAAGCTCAAAACGTGGTTTAGTCTAGACAGCAACAATAAAAAGATAAGAATACACTTCAAATCAACCTAAGGTTCCATAAAAACAGCACCTATACAGAGCTAGTTTCAAATTAATTTAACTAGCCAAAACAGACTTAAAATGTAAAAATCTCCACGACAGATTATGACGTGAAAATCCTTTTATTAGACTTGGAACTGGGGAAGGTTTTTCACTCCATGTGTTGGGTTTTTTTAATTTCATCTGTGACTAAATACTTACTCTTTCGCCATCAGAACCAGATTTTACTGTTGTAATGGTTAGTTCTAGCAGTCCCATATCCATAACACGAACATAATCTGAAAGACAATAAGTAAACAAAAAGGTCCAGACTTAATCACAAATACCATCCTCACTATGTATTTTTGGTTATTAAATCACTAGAAATAGCCTGAGTAGAAAAAGGGTTCCTTTTGATCAAAATCTTTTATATTGCTGCATTTCCTTTCTTGAGGATTGTTCTCAGAGTTCAAGATTCAGCTACTGAAATCAAGAGCTTGAATCTTCTGAATCCAATCTATGACTCCCACTGCCACTGTGTGCAGTGTCGTCTTTCAAAATATTTATCCTCATCCTATCTGTGTAAGTCAGAGGAACAGAGGCACGCAGAAGTTGGGTGACTAAGTATCCTAGCAGTTTTTTAGTTGAAGTGAGAGAAAAGACATTTTCACATTGTACTAATCTTTCAGGACAAAATGAAATGGCCTCAAGTTGCACCAGGGGATATTCAGATTGGATATTAGGAAGAATTCAGTGAGAGTCACAGGCTGTCCTGGGACATGGGAGTCACTGACCCTGGAGATATTTAAAAGACACATTATTATTTATTTATTGTTTAACCAAAAAATAGGTCCATCTTTACCCTGTCCCTCACTAGAGATCTCTTACCTGAACTAAATATATGCATTTGTGGGTGCAGGGTTTCATTATTTCTCCAATTAATTTCTTAAATATTGATTCAAGTTCTTCAGTCCTTAAAGGTTGTTACTATATGAATGAGAGCATACCAGTTGGTGTCACTCTTTTCATAACTTAGAATTCTGTGCCACATAACACTTTAACTATTTAGAATACATATACCATACAGTGAGGTCTCTTTTCATGAAGATTTCTTTCTAACTCCAGATTATTAAAAATAAGCTTTTTTCAAATAACCATTATGGAACTGTAACAAAAAAAAAATGTTACATGCAGAGATCATCCAGTCCAGCTCCCCTGCAGAAACAGGTCAACCTAGATCAGGTTGCATGGGAACACATCCAGGTGGGTCTTGAAGACCTCCAAGGAAGGAGCCTCCACACCCTCCCTGGGCAGCCTGGGCCAGTGCTGTTTAGTCCAAACTAAAGCACTCATTTTCATCCACACTGCATTATCCATCCATATTCAACTTGCTGCTCCTTACATCCTCAGACCTCTTCTTCAATAACCTTCACATATGTTGAACATGGCTGTAGTTTTGTTTCTTTAGGCTCTGCAATTCATTAGTCACCCCTAAAGCATCCTTACCTCTGTGCAGGTTCACTGTAACAGTGTTGCACTTGTCAGACAGATGCAAAGCAGCTTCATCCAAAATTATCCTAAAAATTAAAAAAGAGAAATAAACATGCAATAGAAATGTTGTGCAGTTCACCAGACAAAATAAATTAGCACAGAAAGAAACAGTTAGAACCACAAACATATCTACCGTCACTTAAATCCAAATTCTCCATCTTTTCATAATTCCCAAACCCATTGGTAATTAACCACTGCAACATATTTTCAACAGCACTAATATTTATTTGCATTTCAATTTATATATTTTACCTTTCTTAGAATAAAAAGTAATGCTTTTGGCACAGAGTTAACACTCTTAGTTTCATTTTTTTGCCTTTCTTTTGAATAAATTAACAGACACTTGTTTCAAAGATAAGGTTTTATCATTAGAAACAAGTAAGTTGGCAGCTGTTCCACATCAGAACAGGTATAAACAAATGAATATTCAAATAAAACTTCAAGAGTAATTAAAAGTTACAGAGATGTTCAGTAATCACTGAATACTTCTCTAATTAGTACACTGACATCAAACAAATATTTAAGAAATCTCGAGGTGTTACTAATTAACAGACACAATTTCACTTCATGACATCTCTGAACTGTATTAAATATTGCAGAGTTGCTAGTTATTAAAGAAAGCAATCCAACAAGCATTTAACTTAATAAAACAGAAGGACTACACATAAGCAAAGTATCTTTCACAAGGTCACCAGTGTGATCATTTACACAACACGAACGCTTCACAGTCAAAGAAGCAGATGAGCATTGCAAGTTTTACAGAAGCTGCCATGTTTTCACAATCACCTGAACTATACCTGAGAGTAGAAGAGGACTTATCTACTGCAACACTGCTGGAAATGCTGAAAGTTTCAACAGTAAGTAGAGATCTGACTGGCAAAAACAAGGGCCTAACAACAAACAGGAAAAAAAGAAATTAACACTCTGTTCCTATTTAGACATACAATCAAAGTCTTACAGGTTACCTAACTAACCATCCCAGTTCTAAGAAAGTCTTTAAAGTGCTTACAGCTTACAAGACTTCTGCTAGGTACTTTTTCCAAACAAGCCTAAATAAATGTTCTTTACGATATGCAAACTTCAAGGTTCCTAAGGAGTAAATATGCAGCCTCAATGCCACCAAGTGATACACACTGGCATTTTATTTACCTGTAATCAAGAGCACAAC
This sequence comes from Colius striatus, assembly GCF_028858725.1. Taxonomy (NCBI): domain Eukaryota; kingdom Metazoa; phylum Chordata; class Aves; order Coliiformes; family Coliidae; genus Colius; species Colius striatus. The sequence continues at coordinate 47,101,410 of NC_084764.1, read as the reverse complement.
TCCAGAGATGTACATGGAAAGTTGTAATTGTGGCTGGAGGATTATATCCCAGGACAGGCTCATCCGAAATGTTCAAAAAATATAAAATCTAAAAATCACAAACATGTTACTGTGACACTTCAATATTTTAAAAATAAAAAATTTTGCATTAGAAAACAGAAAATTTGTAACAGGAATGACAATAAAATATTTGATTAGTAGAAGGAAAAAGGAGTGAACAATCTCAGATACGTAAAAGTGCTTATCCAGTACCTGAATACAGAAAAGCACGGAATGCAAAAGCCACAGATGCCTCAGGGGCTCCTCGTACAATGCCTCACAAGCCATTTGTAAAGCATTTCCCAAACACAGTTTCATGCACCTTTCTTTGCAGTTGTTTATTATAGTTAGTATTTTCTTTGTTCTCTTTACTACCTTTCCTTTGAGGAGGGCAGGGAATACACTCAGAATCAGACATACATACACAAACATACACGTTTTTTCATATGTTCATATATTACTGCACTAAATAAAATACATTTCCAGCCTCCTCTTTAAGATCTGTCACAGTTTTCTCTCAAGTCCATTACACTATAGAAGTTTTAAGTTATTCCAAGCCTAGGCTTCCCCTCTGAAAAAGATTCCCAAGGGAATGTTAATTAAGCAAAAACTCACAGAGTAAATAAGTAACACGGTGCAAAGTAGACTATATGGACACAGGGGTATACCAGGCTGAGAAGAAAGTATTGACACTACTTGTAGAATCCCAGGCACTAAGCTCAGTTCCATGCAGTTACACAATAAAGACGTGTGTAGAAATACGCATACCATATATACTGGAGGATAAACAGGATAAGCATGAATGTCAGGGTTACTGGCTGTAATCCAGCATGGTGTAAATACATGCAAATACATTCAACTACACTGCTACTATGCTATTGGCATATCCCAGCTCATGCATGGTTTACATATGGCTTCCAGACCAAAGGTGTCTAGCCCTGTCTGCTACACTGTACCTCTGCATCCACACGTATCAAGCCCTTCTAATTCACAAGTTTGCAATATAAGCATTTATGTACCCTGCTATTTATTACTTCAAGTTGTCTTCTCCATCACTGCTACTGAAACAAAGTAAACCAGGAAACAGACAGGAGAGAAATGGGACTTGAGGAAGGAAGTAAGCAGGACAGAAAAATGCAGAAATACTTTCAGTGCTCAGAGTAGCACATTTGTTTGTTTTAAGGGCATTCTTTTACATGAAGGATTATTTACGTGCTTGGATAGCATTGGACTACTGAGATCTTCCATCTGAACTTAAAAAAATCCCACTGGAAAAAACCTATCAGAAAAACAACAATAAAAAGCAAAACAAAGACTCAAAAAACCTCAAAATCTCCCTGAAATGCTCTGGGGATGATGAGAGGACCATATTAAATGAATACATAAAAATTTCAGAGCAAGGCTACAGTTTGTCAATGGTGTCAAAGAAAGATCAGAAAGAAAGAATAACACTTCCAAGAGCAATGTAGGGTGATAAAACACAGCCTAACACAAAGAGTTTCCATCAAGGTTTAGTTTGATACTTAAAGCAGCTGTTAAAGCAATGAGATTGAAATTGAGGATGTAGTTGAGAAAAATGTAGCAACCTGACCTGTTCATGCCAGCTTAAACCTGAAGGCAGTACTCTGTGCTGAAGAGTGGCTCCCCTCAGCCCAACAGCAACTAGAAATTCCTGCACAAGAAAGTTGCACGAGTTAATTCACATGAAATATATAAAATATATAAAAGAGACATCCTTCTGCTCCCAGAATGTCCAAGTGTCTAGAAATTAACAATGTTTAATCCTGAGTCAGGACTAAACATTCAAAAAAGCATTACCAGGAATTACCCGGAGTACCAAACCAATGTAGTTCTTTCTCATGCTGTTCAAATCTGAGTCAATGGAGCCCCCATGACTTTGTGCTGGTCTGCAGACTCCTTCTCTTAGACAACCCTCCCAATCTGTTTGTCACCATTATGACAGCTAAAGGGACATCTTTTAGCCACGCTAATGCTGCTGTCAAAATCCAATGTACTACCCAATTAACAGTGTCACTCCAAAGAGGTAAGCAAAGGCTGTTTATTAGGTGACACTGCTAGAAAGCTGAGCTGAAAGCTTTTAACTCTATTTGTTCTCATCTAGTTTGGTACCAGATTGACTCAACCAAAGACAAACAAGAAAAAGGTGAACTGGCAGTAAAGAAAGCACTATTAGTATGACCACAAAGTAAATTATGCTGATATTTAAATTCTACAATCCACCCCAAAGATTCTAACAGAAAATTAAAGTTTGAAGATGAATGGCTCAGAATGATACAGTTTCTTCACCTGTTACCCTTGTAACCCCATATCTAGATTATTCCATACAAACCTTTGTATTGCTCTCTATTTTATCTGATTGAATTTTGACTGCAACGGTCAGCATACTTGGACAATCTCCTGCTACACCATCTGAAGTAGTCCTACTAAGACCATCTTCTTCAGAAAAACAAATAGTAGGTTCTAACCAATGGGGACGTATCCTGCTGGGCAGTCGTACTTCAGAGGACGGGACAACTCCATCTACCATACCTGCAAAGAGATTTCAGAATGAGTTACCTTGTGCTTCAAAGCTGTTACTGATAGAGCAGTTAACAAGGAGAGACAGGACTATGTTTTTCTTTTTCATTTTATGAGATGGTGCCAGGTTAAACTCTGAACACACAGTAATTAATTCTTCATCTGCTGACTACAATTAGCTACCCAGGAAAGATACAGCAGGCACTGGTAACCTGTATCTTTCTAAATTAAATAACCAATAGCATGTAGGAAGTGTTTACTTTCTTAATAAAGAACAGACTGTACAGCTAATGTGCCAGAGGAACACAGTACCTTTAAACACCAACAGCTGCTGAGGAAAGTTTGAGCTGAATGGTAACTAAGTAAATATAGTTATGATGTAAATAAATAGTTATGGTGAAGTTGTATTATTGTGGCATTTAGAAGCATTAGCCAAGAACCAAATCTACTGTGGCAAACAAGATAGTATCAGAGGGAAAAAAAAAAAGAAAAGACAGTATTTGTCCTAAAAAACTTCAAGTTTATCCCATTTCAAGTTCAGTTATAAAGCCAATTCAATCTCATTCCTACCTTGATGATATAAGTTGAGGCTGCTAGAATGGAGACAAACATAGTGTCTGTCCTCAAAACCTTCGTATTTAGTCACGCTGAAAAGGGAACCACTGTTGAATTCAAACCAGAATTCGCCATACTTTCCTTCCAGTGTAGTTCCATCATCCTGCTGAAGGAAGAACAGAAAACATAAAGTGTTTACTCATCAAGTTTGCTGCTCTTACAGTCTAAACTAACATGTTAGTTAACGCCTAAACAGTTAGCTACCTTCTAGCATAATACTTGCTACCCATACATATTGTCCTGCTTGCAATTAGTTATTCTGATGTAAAGCAAAGAGATCGATAAAACAGTGTGCTGCATTACTGTCTACTTGTAGTACAATAGATTAGAAATGAACATTACTCGTACAAATACGAGTTCCTTTCAAAACCAGTACATCCAGCATGAAGGGGATCCCATAATCAAAACAACAGAACAACTTTTTTCAGTCCCAACATCTCACCTTTACATCTGTGAATACTGACACTAATCCATGTGTCACATTTAGCAGAACAGACAGAAAGCTTTGTGTGTTCTTATTCTGAGAGTCAAGCTTTTTCCTTCTGCGAGAACGATAGTTTGGATCAACAGCAGAATAATACTGTAGCGTTTCCTCCTCAGATCCACTCTCGTCATCTAACAGATAAAATGAAAACAACTGATTCTCTCACTCGTACACATAGGCCACAACCTCATTGTTTTGGGTAGCACAAATCAATGTCACAATTGCTTCACTGAACAGGGATCTACACTTTATTCTCTTCTACAAGTAAATTTGTTCTTAGAAAGTTTACAAATTCTTTTAACTATCAGCTTAATCACTTCAGCCAATTATGCTTCTGAACTACAGTTCTAGATGATTTATGAAGTGTATTACCGTAATTTACTGCAGATTTAAATTGACTAAAGCTGTCTTTATTGAAAGTGTTGATGAGCTGGCTGGCCACAGAGAGTCCAACACCGTAAGCAAGGTTTTCAAACGTTTCTACAGGAGATGGAGCTGTGGGTTCCCACAACAATAAATCATTGCTGATCCTAGGAAGAAATATATCATTATGCAATATATGACTACATTCCCACTCAATATAAGGTCATTTCAGTACTACTTCCTTTGCAGACTTCATGTAACATTTCAAATTTCAGAAAAAAAGGAAAAGAAAGGAGTTAAAGAGAAGGAATAATGTATTCAGGGCTAACACAAAAATAACAGACGTAGCTCTCTTGCTGTAATTATGGTACATATATAGCAAATCTAACATTTCACAGTGACACAAAAGCCTCTATTAGTAGACATATATTAGCTTGGTAGGTTGGAGAGGAGGATGTGACAAAACTGCAAAGTTGCAGGAAACGTTAATTCTTCTGATTTCAAGTGAGTTTGTGTCTGTCAGGGTAAAGATATATGTGATACTCAGTACAGAAGCACACCAACAGATTATTCAGTGAAAGGTTCAGCTGTGCCATTTGGAAGTGAAAAAATGCTTTAGAAGTAAAGCAATGCTAGCAAGGCTAAAACAGATCAGCATCTCCCCTTATGTAGCTATTCATAGCATAATATGTAATTTTAGTTGATTTAATCTAGTTGTGTTTCTTTGTTTTCAGACAGAAAGCTAACAGAAATAAATGGTGAACGCCTATCTGTAAGTCGAGTTCACTTTCTCTGTTTTGTAAGCAGGGGTTGGCAGAGTATTTTTCCCCCCACCTGCCTTGTGGAACCTTAATTTTTAGATATAAAGGAAAAAATAAAACTGAATGCAACAGTTTTTCAAGTACAATGGTCTATTTGTAAAGGTGAACTCAGAAAGATAAGAGCAGAATGAAATAAAGCAAACAGATCTGGACAAAGTATTCACTATAAGCAAAAGACTTCAATCTTTGTTCACAAAATCTGACATATTTTTTTTAGTAGCTGGCTGCTATGGCACCAATCTGACATATGACACAGTGGCATCTCTGATGTTAACTTGGAAGAATATTTATACAGCATTTGATGTGCTTAGAAAACTATACGAGTAAGCTCCTGCTCCAGCTGATGGTTCAATCACTTCTATCAACCATGAATACAGAACTAAGAACAGGTCATGATAACCAGGCAAAACAATTCTCATACTTGCCTGTTGTAAAGTTTTTCATAAAAGCTTTTATTTGGTAATGTTAGGTGAATGTTTGGTAACATGAGTTCCAATACATAATGAGAATTGCTAATTGTTTTATCCTGAAACTCGGTCATTTCAACTACATCTCCTGGCATCACCATCTGAAATAAAAAAAGGAAAAAAAACCCCTCTGAATTAAAAGAAAATAAAACTGGAAGCCAGAAGATGCATATAAAGTAGTGCTAATACATTGATTTTGTCTACCACAAGCAGAAAGCAATACCAGCATTTTGTAGTACCTCTTCATTTTCAAACATGACCCTACGAGAAGAAAAAGGAGAAGGCTCTGGTCTTCTAATATCACAGACATCCTTCAAAGAATGAGACCCTCCTTCTTCTTCCTCTTGAAAGTTATTATCACCTTCTTCCTCCTCAGCTGCTATCCTTTCCAGAATAGAGTGCACAGCCAGAGGATTTATTTTCAATACAATCCTGACATTGGAGAAATTATGCAGAATAAGCCATTAGAGATGCTTAGAATTTTTATACTGATGCAAAGTCACATGTTCCCTAGCTCTACTAGCTAGCCACTAAATACACATAGACTAAATAGCCCAAAGATTACTGATTTTCAGCAAACTTATAAACACAAAGGGACACGGAAAAAGAACCATCAGGTGAAAAGGTGAGTGTCTGCTTTTTTAACCCCCATCAGGTGACCATTAGGTGAGCTAAAGAAAACACAGTGCTCTCCCAAATTAATGCCTGAAACATTAGACCACCTACAGCTACTAAAAAATGCTCTGCTACATGAGGTAGTGTATTACAAGCACACACTGTTACAGAACAATTGATTTGTACTACTGCAGAAGAAAGCCACGCTGAGAACACATCTATACAGACATGCTGTCAGAAAGCCACGTGGCAAATTCTGCATCCAACCTAAAATCACCTCCTCAAACGTCTTACTACATGCTACAGCTGTGAGGGTCCTTCTGGTCTGTAACTACTGTATTGCCTTACATGTGATAAGCACTGCAACAACTCAGTCACCATATAATTACCCCTATTGTTGTTACAGCTATATATCAGCTTATATTAACCTTTTAAGGTAAAACTCAACTGAAATTTTGTTGTTTGGTGTTCAGCCTTGCATGTCTAAGTAGGAGAAAAGGTAAAGTGACAAAATAAAAAATGGGAGAAAGTTTCAAGTCTTAAATCATTCACTTCCACTAAAATTTACTCAAGTCTACACAGAAACAATTATATATTGAAACTGTCTTGCACTATTAGAAATGTAGAGGTTTGAGGGGTTTTTTAATAAATTCTTGGGTTCCTTTCAACAGATACATTAAAACTCTTCTAATGCACCTAGCACACAGGCACTCAGGATTAAAATTAGAAAATAACAGTGCTTCATAAAACTCCAAATACCCCACAATAAAAAAATTAAATCTTATGTTACCGAGGCCAGTCAAAATTGTCTGATGATGACGTTATGTCTCCATCTATGCCACCAGACACTTGAAAAAACTTTATTGGTGCTTCTGCATGATCTTCTTCAAATGAACCTGAAGAGAAAAGGACTGTTAAAAAATTAACTCAGGAAAGACAGCTGCTAACTTCAGGTTGCACACTCCTCAGCCTGGAGTCCAACAGGCTAACGTGGCAATGCTGTTACTAAGGTACTTCAGCAAATTCTGCTGTCTTTTCCTCAAAAATTTAAATGTCGATTTTTAGAAACAAAAAGTTATTTCATATTATCTTCTTGCTAGCAGCATTTAGAAAAAACAGATGCTTCTAATGCACAGATACAGCATCACTACATTATGTTCAGAGCCTTGAACAGTACAAAGGATGACAAATGAGCTGAGATGGCTCTAAGTATAAACCACTTTTATTACTTTGAAAGACATCAGAGGCACAGAAGCATTAAAGTTTTCTTAATGACAGTCATTTAAGACGTGATTCACTTCATTTCTAGACTAGAGATCTGTAATGTGATTAGCTGTAGTTTCCTCTTACAAATCTACAAAACTTACCCTAACACTTCCTAGTAGTATTATTTTGACTTATGCTGATTATTACTGAACTGCAGCAATCAGCTCCAAAATTCAGGTGCAAAGACACTTCCTGTGTTAATCCTTATCAGAGGAGCTTTACGTCAACTACATAACATCTGGGAAACTGAAAAAAGATTATCTGAACAGAATGTTAACATTCTTACCAGTTAGCTCTTTAAAGGTAAGTTCTAATTTAACTTGTTCTGGGGTTGATCCTCCTAGAAACTCGGTTTTAAATTCCATATCTGTAAATTCAAGATGAAGAATCTCCTTCTGAAGTGATTTCTTAAACCATGGTCCTCTTTCCTGATCTGACCGTAGGTCAGGGATTGGGAAGCGAACAGAGAGATTTAATGCAGGGGCAGTGACTTGAACTGAAACTCTACAGTTTGCAGGAGTATGGGAATCATCCAGAAAAACTTCAGTAAACGCTTTATGCTAAAAAAGAAAGGAAAAAAAAAATCTAAATTAGAGGAAAAAAAATAACAATAGGGAAAGCTTTTCATAGACTGGTAGGGGTTGGAAGTGACCTTTAGAGATCATCCAGTCCAACCCCCCTGCAGAAGCAGGTTCACCTAGATCAGTTCCCACAGCCTTTCCTCACATGAAAGATGTTCCATTCCCCTGATCATCTTGGTGGCCCTGCGCTGGCCTCTCTCCAGTCTTGAGCTGAGGAGCCCAGAACTGGACACAGAAAGGGAGAACCTCCCTTGACCCACTGGCCACACTCTTCTTGATGCATCCCAGGATGCCATTGGCCTTCTTGGCCACGAGGGCACATTGCTGGCTCATGTTCAGTTTATTATCAACCAGCACTCCCAGGTCTCTCTGCAGGTCAATCCCCAGCCTGTGCCGGTGCATGGAGTTGCTCCTACTGAGATGCAGGACTTTGTCAAGATTCCTCTTTTTTGCTCAGTTCTGCTTGCTTCAAGCAGCTTAGAACTTATACAGTTTGCTGAGCAGCTACCACTGTCTTTATGCCTGTTTCCAAGCATGCAACCACTGAATCTAAGATCAGTATCCACATCAGAAAGATACTGTCCTACATCAGGAGAAAAAACAAACCAAATCAAACAAAAACCCAAAAAAACCCCAACACAAAACACTCACACCAAACCAAAAAGCAATCACCACAAACCAAACTAGAATTGGCAACCTCAGGCTCAGTTCCATCCTATCTTCCTCCTGCAAAATCTCATCGAGTTAATAAATCAATTTCACTTTTAACTTACCAGACTTATGTGCTTATTGTAAGAAGCATACATGTGAGATGCCATCATCTCGACTGTAGTTAGTTTCTGTGGCTGCAGCAAAGAATTTAATCTGTCTACAATACTAATATCCAGCTCACAAAACACTGGACTTAACTTTACTTGTAGCTCTGCTTTCTGTGGAACAGAACTGAGTCTCCCTTGGCTACCCTGAAAAAAAAAGAGAAAAAGCACTAAAATACTTAAAAACAATACAGTGAAACATATTATAATAGCTGAGAGTTAAAAGACACTGTTTTACATTAAACTTTTCTATTAAAATGAACAAAATTAGACAAAAGTTATTTTACAGAAACTTGGTGTTTTTAACTTTCCACCTTACCTGAGGTCCTCTATTATCTGAATGCTTGTAATGAAGCTGAAGGCATGGCATAGCATGAGAACCATTTCCATCCTCAGAATGAAATGTCAGCAGCTTTTGAATAAAACAGAGTTAAAAATACTTCATAGATACATAAGAAAGAGTTGCCAAAGGAGAGGATATTTATGACATTTTACCTAGAACAGATAGTAGGTAACCCCACATTCAAGACAGTGAACAGTGCACCAGCCCAACTGCTTACTCAACACACTTATTCAGCCACTTCATTGCATGTCTCTGATCATTAAAAGAGCTGGAAGAACAACCATCACCCAAAGAAGGCTTGGCATTGCTCAACTCCACTGGCTAGTTTTTAGAAAACATTTATTCTAATTCCCAAACTGTGTTACTCACATTTAAAAAGAGATGCAAACTACCAAAGTTTGGCTACTTAATGCTATTCCTGTCAGGTATGACAGTAGTCTGGTTCACTACTTGAGCCTGCAATTAAAATACAAGTTGTATCCTAAAACCATTATGTTCTGTTTTAAAAAATAACGCAATTTGAAATCACAACCACGGGCTTAGCAGTGCAAGGTCAGTGGTTGGACTCTGTGATCTTAAAGGTCTTTTCCAATTGAAACAACTCTGTGAAAACCCAGCATTCTCAGTTACAAAGTTAAGATTTCTTTTTGACAAAACTCCCTGCGTTTTTTGCATACCTCTGTATAATGAGGTTGAATGGAATGAGAGTCAGTAGAAAAAAGGCATTCCAGAAGCTCCATATCCCCAATGGATAAGTCAGTACTAAAACTTCGAGAGGCAGTCCTTTGTCTCTGTTCATAGGACACTTTGATACTAGTACCTATAAATCTGAATTACAAAAACCACGAATTATGAGAAGCAGCAGAAAACAAGGACTTGTCTAAGAAAAGTCAAGACTTAAATATGTAAAAAAAGACCACTACAATCCTTTAAAAAATCATTAAAATGGCATAATATCTTCAAAAGTAAGAATAAATTTTAATTATAATCACTTATAGCTTTAGGCACAAAAGATAATCGAGCTCACTCATGTTACATGTTCAGCAATGGTCAGTGTAGAGACATTTGTAAAGAACATTTTAGATATCTAGTCTGAGGTACAGCTCACATAAAGCTGAGAATCTAACATCCTTACATAAACACTGGAAAAGTCAAATGCTCAGGAAGTCTAAATTAAATGCATTAAATAAAAAAAGACAGATACACTCTTAAATGTTTGACTTCACACAGTGTACCAGGATGGCAAAAACTTCCGCAAGAAAAAGACTATTGACTAACTTTATGATTTTGGTCACGCTGAGATTTTATCCCTACTGATGTGCTATTTTGCAGTAAGGAAAAACCTAAGCTCCTTCAAGCAGAAATCCCTACATTGCAGTAAAGATGGTCCTGTAAAATACAGCTGCCGCTAAAGAAGTAACTTTACTTAATGACTGTTAACTCTCTAGGTCTCTGTGGTAGAAACTATAGCTAGTTTATTTCACCTACTATAGAAAAAAGCTAAGTTCCATTTAATGGTTACACACTTTTCCTCACGTTTTTACTTAAAAGAAATCCAGCAGTCTTTGACAACAGATGGCAAAATTCAAGGCTATTCTGAAATTAACAAAGAAGTCTAATGCAATTCAAATAGTAAATGACACTTCCTATGGAACTTAACTTACTTTATGCAAATTTACTTCAAATATATTTTTGTTAATTATATTTATTAATAAGCAAAGTTATACCTAAGGTGATCATGAGAACAAGCTTCTGCAAATACTTCTCGGAAGGACAGAAAATCTTCTGTTGAAAACTTAACTGGCTCAATCTTTTCTATTCGGGTAAAGAAATCCCGAGCCATTGGTGTCAATGGGTTAAGGTTCAGTGAACTTTCAGGTGGGGGTAAAGGGTCAATATGAAGTACAGACACTGAGAAAGTTCCAACTGCCAGTCTAAAAAGAAGCTCAGGTCTGGATTCATCCACAGAAACAGATCTGGATGGAATAGCTGAAATACAAAATTAAGTTAACGTAATTTTTCAGCAATAACACATTCATAAAGTCATCTTACTTTTGATTTTCATTTGTTTTTACCAAGTTGCTGCACAAAAATTCATTTCCAGAATTATCTAAAGAGCAAAATGCAAGACAACATTTTTACTTACATGTCCTTCTTAAGGAAGTCTGGTGAACCACATTGGCTGCAAGTGACGAACCTCTTGGAGGCTGTAGTTCTTGTTTGTTACGATCAAGAAAATCACCCCAAGTTGGCTGAAGCTAAACCAAAAAAAACAGAAGACCTTCAACTTGACAAACAGAAGTCAAACATTAGATCAACAGAAATAATAAGATAAAGAAACAAAAAGAAAATACAGGCATAAACAGTCAACAACATGCCATTTCATGGCATGACAGTGCTCAACTGAACAACATAGATATGCTTTACTCTGCGCTACACTTTCTAATTCTACCATTGTCTACGCCCACATATTTTTAAAGCTAAATTTTGCTCTCTCCATTAAAATGTATTCTCCTGTTTTTCTGTCAAAAGCACAACTGTTCTCCATGTCTCTCATTAAGCAAAATATTAGGCACACAACAGATTTGGGAAAAATGGTGCTGTCAACAGCATAGGTTTTATGTTGTTTGAGGAATATTGTAATACAACTTTGTACTTTTTATTGTCATTGCCTGTGCAGTCCATATTAAAAGAAAACCCAGATGGCAAACATGCAGTTATTAGAAAGAACATAAATCATACGATATCCTATATAAGCTTCAAGGCATTTGAAAACAAACACATTCAATTTCCTGTCTTGGTAGACAAACAAATGAGAAACTTTCCAATACAATTTCCACAGCGGAAGAGGAATACTATCAGCTGTAAACATGTTCAATTGTCCTAGACTGTAAATGTAGTTAATACTATACCACTGTAGTGCTCAGTGGAGATCCTGCTGGTGTAGTTGTATATGTACTGGTTAAAGACAAGTCTAGATCCATGGTGGGAGGGTCTCCAAGAGGTGGAAGGGAGGAAAGGCTGTGAGACATGTCCATTTCAGCCATTGAAAAGAAAACTTCTTCTTCTAAAAAGAACCATAATAGTAAATAGTTATTTTATAAACAAAAAACCAATAGAAATGTATTCCTAAGTTCATAAATGTAACTGCTAGACAGAATAACCAGCTAAATATGTTATTTACAGAAGTTCCAAGTTCTCTTGACGCTGAGACCAGTAGTATCTATGGACAAGAGACCAATACCAAAAAAAGACAAAAATCAATGAATACTGAACCATGTAAATGTTTCATTTTTGTATCCAAGTGGGCATCATTTCTATAAATTAATACACTCTCCTTCTGACAACTCAAAGTTCACACCTCCACACCATACTGTAAAAACTTATTCAAACAAAAATTTAAAACTCAGAGCAACACAACTATAATTCTGTACTTCCTCATTTATTCATTGCACAATAATACAGAGATTACAAAATACTTTTACTGATCTACTCAGTCAGGTCTAACCTGATACCTAAACTAGGTGTTTATCTTTTTATTCAACAGTACAATTAATAGCATACAATTATTCTATATCTAAGTGCCTTTGATATTTGAGTTAGTAAGATCAAAAGGTGAACAGTCAATTTACATAATCACAACAAGTTATTTGCTGTGCTGCGTCATCTTTAATACTTGCCACGACTAGAAGGTGTTCTGGCGCTCTCTGTCTCATAGAAGCTTTGTTCAGAAGATGCTCCTGCAGATAAAGACTCTTTCCTCAAGTAACGTTTCAACTCCATCTGAATCCGATATTCATCTTCCTGTTGCATTGGCCGGTTCTTCCTATCTTTATTTGACAATTCTATCCTGCTCAGGCTCTCTGAATTCAGAATAAAAAAACAGACAGGAGGCCCACTGTCATTTCCTTACCAGTTTCCCAAAGCAAATTCAAAAATTAATCTGAACATTAATCCATTGCTGTCGTCTCTAGATGCATCTGTATACGTACACTTATCTGTTGTGTGCCAGATGCGTATATACACTCATTTGGTTGTTTGGAAGATTTTACTTGTCCAAAACAAATTACTCTCTCCCTAGCATCCATTAACTTCAAGGCTGAAGGAAATACATTAAGGTCTTCTATGCAAAAGTGTTCACACAAAATATTACAATATCAGCATATATTTCTCTTTTCAGTCAGCTTTAGGGACTACAAGACACAATCTATTAAAAGGCTTTACTATTAAGGAACTATTAACTTCAGTTTGAAGATGACACATACAGGAACTGTATGTAATGATTTTCCAGCTACCCTAATTAATAAAAAAGTCCAGTACAACAAATATATCAATGTAATTAGAAGGATACTAAGCATCTACCCAGGACATGACAAATCTTTTCAAAAAGAAGATTAACTATCCTAACAATAAGTGTTGATACATTAGGCAGATGGAGGGGAACAAACCAAAACCCCCTCATTTTGCTACCCCAGTAGTTGAAACTCTGCTGTTAATTATTTAGCAAATATGGACAAAGGAACTCAATTACTGTCTGTTCTGTGTGTTGTGCCTGTCAATAAGGCTCAGGATAGAGAAGCAGCCAGACTGCTAAGCCGCTCTTGTGGATCAGAAGCTACAAGAATCAAAATTGTTCTGGCCTCCCAACTTTCTCCAATTACCGTTTCCCCATCTCTTGTTCTACTACATAGTCACTAACCAAACCTTACTTGTTACCTAGATTTTCATTACCATCACATACAATTTGTCAACTGAAGTCAATAAATTGATCACAGACCTGCTCAGAGCAGTTACAAAACATATTGCTACCATCAGACAGAAATCAACAATAATAATCTTCCACCACTATTTATCTTGCAAAGCTTATTTTCTGTCCACCGTAAGACAAACGTTTACAGAACGGTCACTTGCCTGGCCCAGCAATAGCTGCTACCATGTCCAGTAGAAGATGTACCTGCCTTGGTGATAGAAATAGATGTACGGAATCTATTTGTCCATCTACATCCAACTGAAAAAAAATGAAAGAACACTTTCAAGAACACTTAATTTTTCTTTAGAAGTCTTGAATCAACTTCAATAACAGATTATGTTGTAAAGCCATTACAGCAGTATCTTCATCTTCTACATAACAGCAGCTAAAAGTTTAACTGTGTATTGCTTCCAGCTTGTACCTTAGCAGGATAACATACTTTTGCTCACAATGACCTTAAAGGAATATTTACCTAAGCAAGGAAAATAAATGTCAATTAGTTTTCTATACTATTTCCTATGATTTTTTCCATTCTTTGGAAAAAGTTGAAAGAAGATCAAATTACTGAAGTGTTGAATATTTGATATGAACTTACACAGTATATTTTGTAGTTTACATGCTTGTTAAGATAATCAAAGGTGTTCTAACTTAATTCAGTTTCCAGAGTGTTTTGTGTTCCAAAGAAAACGAAAGTTTAGCTTAGACTAAGCAATACACCGTACCTATGTTACATCCAATCTGCTTGAACTGCACCTAATAAATAAAAAACCCAGGCCTTTCTTTAACTTTGTTCTGTAATACTATATTAAACAGTTTTCTCAAGGGTTACTCCAACACACAAACTCAGTCTCTCTAAACACAGGAACTCTTCTTTAACAGATTTCAATGGAGCACTGACTGTAAAGATGTCTTATTAGACATATGTATTGGGTTTGAATGTAGAGAATCTGCAAACAAACTAAGGGGATTCTGTCCCCTTGAGAACCTCACCATTTTTGTTTGCAGTCCTATGTAACTATTACTTTAGTTAAAGACCAGAAATGCACGACTAACCTTAGCTCCAGGAAGTACTTCATTTTGCTTTAATGTTAGGCTCAACTCCATTCTACCAATCAGCTTACTGATCTGTACAGGGTCAGAAGGGGTAATTTCTGGCAAGTTTCTTGTTAATTGCGGATGTGGCTCGTAAATTATTTTTGGATTCCAGCTAGGTGAAAGCTTTGGTTCAGTTGCCTTAAAACATTACAGAGAAAGGAATAAGAAGGTATTCCATTTCTTACAAAAAAAACCCACACACACAAACACCAGCCCCAAAAAACCCCAAGCGTTTCACTTTACACAAATATAAGTTTGGCAATGGCACTAAAAACACATACTGATAACTGTGAAAGAAACAAGGCATGTAAAATGTGCAACATCTTTGCAAAAAAGTGGAGCTGGTTTCCACAAAACAGTCAAGAAGTGGGAACTACATTCCATTACTATATATTTTAAGTTTCACTCAGTCCTAAAGTGTTTCCTTCTCCTTCCTCAAAATCAACAGGGAGTGATTGTGAAACATCAAACACAGATGAAAGTAAAAGTTCAACTACTACCTCCTTCAGAATTAATCTATTAGTGTAACAATATGCTCTGTCATTCATCAATTTACATTCTCATAGAATATATTTGATTTTACCAGCTGTGTAGCTGAACACACTGGGGAGGACTTTGCTGATGCAGGAAACTCATCCCAGAAGAGAGAGACACCTGAGAGCCGCAGCAACTTGTGAGCAAAAGCTGTGGGCTGATGTACATTAATTCCAGAGCACTCATCTGCAGTTTCATCACAGTACATAGTTCTACGACACAAAAGAAAAAAGACGGTAGGTACATACCAATTGTTACCTTTATTGTGCCATTTAGCCCCTAAGTTTGTACATGCTCTCTCCACTCTATTTACAATGCCACTGACTGTTGCGAAACAAGAAAACACCACTCTCTGGGAATGGGAGGAAATCTTAAATTTTCTGCAGGACACCACAGAGAAATTGTGATTTGCTTCCAGTGTAAATATACCCCAGTGCATGACCTTATGGCTAACCTGACCACAGAGTGAAGGAGCTTGCCCAAAACTGAAATACACCATTCCCATCAGGGGAGACATGCTTGTTCCAGAATCCCCTTCTTTTTTTTAAATTTGCCATCTAACATTTTTTTTTGTTGTCTAGAAGTACTACTTGAAAGTAACACTCTGTCAAAATAGAAGTTGAAAACCAAGAGAATAGGCTCCAAACCTATAAAATGTCTTTGAAATTAAACTTCTTAGGTTACGCAACCAAGAGACAGCATAAACAGCAAACTCCTAAAACAATGCAAGTCTAAACCTAATAGGTCTATTTTTGCACTGTAAAGCCTATCTTCCATAAATAAAATGTATCAAAATTCAAATCAACATGCTATTTATCTGTTTGATTCAATCTTCGCTTTTGAAGTACAAAGAGGTTTGTCCTGGGAATGGACTTACACAAGAAAAATAATTACAGTTTTACTGACATCTCTCCTGAATTGAAGATAACAACCTGAAGTTTATAAATATTTAAACTCAAATATATTTCATTATCATTCCTTAGTAAGAATCAGTTTTATTTGGAGGTGATTTCAATACTTTGCAAGAAAGCATGATTACACTATCCCTTAAGTAAAAAGCCTAATACTTTTAAGAATGTGTACAGTATTCAAGCCCAAAGTAATTACAGAATATATACAGGCTCTTTTGAGAGCTCACAGGGGATCTAAAAACCTTCTAGTTGACTGTTCTTCAGGATAGTATCTTTCTGAAAACATCCAAGTATCTTTACTCAAAAGAGCCAGTTACTTTTGGATATTAAAGAGGTGATCTGATCGGTTAACCATATCCATTGAACATCTGAAAAATAGTACTCATTAATTATGGAAGTGGTCACCAACTTATCCTTGGGAAATGCAGAACTCTTCTAAATTGATGGTTAAATACCTTTCGCCTAAACACGTTAAGTGGAAGCTGATTGGAGAAAGTGCTCTTTGGGATTGTAAGAGGTGCTCAAGCACTCGTGTCTAACTGTATGCTATGAATGTGTGTGCATGAGTAAATACACTGTACAGGAAATGGCAAAAAGATGCCCTAGGGAAAAGAAATACAGATTAGAAATAAAAAAGCAATCTTTACCTTTCAATTCTGATTTCCAGGGCAGTTCCACTTTTAGAGTTTTCCGGCACATGCTCTATTCGCAAAACAGTATCTAAGAAGGTAACTTTTACTCTTCTTAGAACTTAAATGAGAAAACAAAAAGATACCATGCAAATAGTTAAGTCAAGTTACCACACAATCGTGTTCACAAGCAATTTTAAGTGGGCTTTCATTCTATTTCAGTTCTCAATATTTACTTCAGTGGAAACAATCGATTGAGTTAAATAATGTAACAAAACATCAAGTGACAATGTAAACTCTTATTAAATGCCCAATATGTGCATCCATACCATGCAATGAATCTTTAATGTACAGATATTTCAGGAAGTGACAACTTGAATCAAATTGTTCCACATGGCTCAGCATGTATGATCCTCAAAGAAAGTATCTTTTCATTGTGGGCCATGTCTGAACTCCTAAACACTGCTATAGCAGCATGCTACTCTGGCTGAAAGCTTCCATTTCTAGATCTGATTTTGAACATTTCCTGTAGCTCAGACATTTCAGCATTAGGTTCTCCACCATAGAATGTGGTCATAAGCCCTTAGATTCTTCTACCAACAAAACCCAGAGTTTCTGAAGTACTTCTAACACAATTCAATGATTGAGGTATATGTGTCATTACAGATCAGCTTTGTGTAAAAATAGCTGAAAAGCCATTCTGTTTCTCCCTTAACAGCACATCACTACTAATAATCTAGGTTTGCGTGATGAACTAACAGGCACCTCCAGAACTCAGGCATCTCACCAAGCACAGATTTTGCTGTATTTGTTCTGGGGTAAACAAAATCCAATTTACCCTGAATCAGGGTTCATTCTGTCCACTGAGGGAACATATTTTAGTAAGTAAATGAGATTTTTAAAATCTGCTTCAAAAACAAGATCAATTGTCCCATCTTCCTGCTCAAATTTTACAAGTAATGCTAACAAGCGAAAATCTGTGATGCAGGTTTTGGCAAATGAGCTGCCACTTTGTAAAACTGAGATCTAGTACATATGATCTAATCTCAGCTCTTCATGCAGATGTCAGTAATTAATTCATACCTGTTTCAATAGTTTCTGCAAATTTTTCAAGACCTTCAAAAGGCTGGGATCCTTCTCCTTGTTCATCTGTCAATTTTTGGCTAAGACACTCTTTTGCAAGCTGCATACTACTTGTCATAAAACTTGACCAATACATAGGCTCAGACCCAGATGCTGTGGAGGAAAAGAAGTCTTACTAAATTATAAAGCACTGTGCATCAAAGAGAACTAAATGGATGCAAGTGAATAAACAAAGCTTCCTCCTAATACTGCCTTTCAAAGCAAGAAAAATATAGGAAAGTAGCTCAAAATGTATCTCGAGTTAAAGAAATAAGAATGAAATGTGGAGTATATATAGGCAAGTTACTTAAGCTAACTTGTAAAAGACGGAAAATATGTTTGATACATTTTTTCTCTTCTTTATGATGCATTTTAAAAAAGATTTTCTTCCCTAATCTATACACCATAAAAAGGAAACAAAAAATAAACTCCTTCAGAGACACTGAATCAAAATCTTCTACACATTAAAATGCACTAAATGTCTCACATTCACTATTACCACAGATCTTAACAATTTATGGAAGTTTGATAGTGAAAATTTGTCAGATTTGTATGGAAAGAGATAAGCTAGAAAAACTCAGACAATCCTCTCAGCATTATAATCAAAGGTAGTTAAGTATTTAGAGTACTTAAATGTTACTACTTCAGACTGTGATAGTAATTAAAATTGTATTAGCTGTTCTCCAATTATACAAGAAGATGTGACTTTTACCTTAAAGTTGCCCAAGACAGACAGAAGCACACTGTAACTCTTAGACTACAGTGTTATCCTACTGCTGCCTCATCGTCAGGGACTAATGCTGACTAACAGCACTTAGCATACAACACCCAAAAAACCTGGCTACCAAACATTCCTCTCCACACAGCATTATTTCCACTTCAGTATGTCTGAAACAGTTTGGAAGAGATATGACAGTAGGAACATTATAAACACTTGAAATTATTTAACTGAACAACAACCACTTCAGAAATACTTAACAACCAACTGATGAACAACTGATATCTTCTTGTTTTATTATATTCTCTGTCATTAATATCTGTATATCAAAAGGCATTATAAATACGGATTAGAACTGAGTAAAGCAAGGGTAGCCTTTCACGTCTGAAAAACTGTAAAAAGTCTCCTATTTGAAATGAAAAATAAGCCTACCAAGCCTTGGTCTTGGCCTGAAGACCATCTCTAATCCTTTCACTTCTAATGCACAATTATCTTGTAGCAACGACCCCCACGGTACAGATAAAGAAATTGATTGGATAAATCCATCCGTGACTTCCAGAGGTGCATCTGCAGACTCCAAGATTTCATTAAGACACTAGAAGGGGAGAAAAAATAAATACATGACTGAATCCCATACTATATCCACATTTTTGTGTATAACAAATAAAACAATGAGGCTACAAGAAAATTAATTATACTCAGAAAGACAATAAACTGGCTTTCAACTACTTTGATTTCATTGCCGTTTGTTTCCCATGACTCAGCCTTGCACGTAACACAGATTTCATCACAGCCAAACACAGGAAACATATTCTTTGCACTTATATTGAAAAAAAAAAGCCAATCCCTGTTTGTCCCCTGATTAAAAAGTGTAGTTAAAACTTAAATTACTGAACAAGAGCTATCTAGGCTGCTTTAATAAAAGAAAAAAAGTCTAAATCACGTATCAAACGCAGTGAGTGCCACTTTCTAGTATATGCAAGACACTGCTAAAGACTGTGGTTGTAGTATTATGGCAGAATCTTCACCTGGCAATAAAAGAGTGGTTTTGACCTTTCTGTCTTGAACAGAGTCACCGATTTTACTCAAGAAAATGGATAAATTTGATATCAAAAGACTTTTTTTCAAAATAAAGATTTAAGAGTTGCTTTATATTTTATTTAAAATGTTGTTCTAATTATATAGAATAGTTTTTAAATGAAAATGAACAAAAAAATCCTTCAGAAAAAGAATATTTTTCTTATGTCTCCAGATGCAACTTTCCCATCATGTTAACTTGTTGCTCTGCTTATACTCTTAAGAACTTTGCTTTTAGAATTTTTGTTTGCTTGCATATTCAGCTCTTCTAGTTTCTGTTCCAAAATCCACTAAAGCAGCAGCAAAGGTCATCCACTTGGAAGAAACAGAACCAGAAACAGTTCTAACAGGATATTGTTTAAGAATTAAATAATAAACTAAAATTCAGTGACATTAAAATTTGATTTTGGACTAACTGTAAAAATTACAGATATAGTAAAAGCATAAGATAAGGAAAAAATATAATGAAAATTGCATTTGACTACATCACAGATTTGTTTAAATTAATTGACTTCTTACAAAACAATTTGCCATAGCAAGATGTAAACTAGTTACCATATTTTCAGTACAAGTCAGATGTCTTTGTCACTATGCACATGGTAACCAAAATGAGTGTATTTTAGTACATTCTTTATTACTTTGAAATTAAAATGTATTATTTAAAAGCCAAAAAAAAATCAAGTATTCTTACAGCTAAATTACTTCATAAACAAACCAGTTGTTCCTAGAAAGCAGAAATTAGAGCATTCCAAATGAGATTTTGAAACCAATGCACAATCTTCACATCAGGACTTGTTCCCACGTTACTGACTGGAAGTCTCCAGTTGAAAATTACAGTAGCAAAACTACTATTTGATGTATATCAAAATTCAGTCACAAACATCAGAACATTCCAGCTCCAAAGGCAAAGGGGTTACACTAATGGTGGCAGCTATCCCTACATATCTCTCTAAAGCTATAAACTTGTATCATGTTGGCTAAAATATCTACAATGTTAAGCTGAACAGAAGTATCCACAAAAATTGATTATATAAAAATAAGATTACAAGATATATGATGTATATGAGATATACGAGAGATACGAGAATATAGTCATCTCAGTGATTCATAGAAAACAATCTCGTAGTGCCCAAGGGGAAAAACAGAGCTGTCACAGCTCCGTGCCAGCCACGTTTGCAATCTGTCACACGAGAAAGTCACGTGCAGGGAACCTCAAACATGCCATTGTGTACAAACGAAAGAGAAAAACGCTGATCTCAGGAAAACGCTCATCTAAAAGAATGGCCTAAGCATTCCCGCAGACACACTTAATCGCTCGGCACACGCAATTAACTGCTCATTCAGCACCGTGCCGCGGTTTCCAAGTATTCACGCTGTCAATAACGCTACCCGGGCGCGTGCCGCGGGAGCCGCTAGGGGGCGCCACAACCCCTGCGCGGCGGCCCCCGCAGGCCCGCGGCGGGCCCAGCCTAACGCCGAGCCCCCGGCAGACCCCCGCCCCCTGACACCTGCAGACGAACCGTCACACAGACCTCACCGGAGTGCATCCAGCGCGGCCTAACGCGGGCATACAGCATTAAGGATGTGGCTGGCAAGTATTTTGCGAGGCGCCCGGCCCGTCTGCCGCCTGTCCTGCCCGGGAAGCCGGGGGCTGGCGCCCCGCGCTGCGCACGGCTCCCCGTGACAGTCGCTTGACCGCCAGCAGATTTCAGTCATATCCGTAATGAACCCGAGAAACTTTCTAAAACACTACAGTCACAGGTCTGTGAGGTACTGCAGTTGGCTTGAAGGATGTGTGCCTGTGTTTACACATACGCGCCGATTACATACGAATATGTAGCTAAAGGCATACATGCCAGGGCTGGAAAAAGCTTCATTCGGTTCACAGCTGCCAGCCCACCTGCTAAGCAAAGTCCAGCTTCCCACCTGTCAACACGTCTTTTCACCACTGCAAGACTAAGGGGCCATTTTCAAGAGGTCTCCACAGACCAAGTTCAGAGGAACACTGTCAATAAGAACCAAGATGCCTCCAAGGTGAAGGCAAAGTACACATGGAGCAGGGCTTACAGTATGTTTTTATGATCTCTACAAATACTTGGTAAACGTGCCTCTCAATAACCACAGCAGCAACTTCCAGTAGGCTGGGCTACACTGCCTCCACCCTGAAATACCATCAGCCACTGATGGCTGGTTTTAGTTTTTGGGGTTTTTTTCCTTACAATTAAAAACGAAACCAAAGTATCTAGAAAGATATCTATAATAAATACCCAGAATTTTCTCTCCTTTTAACGTGCGAGCGTTTTAGACGAGTTTCCTAGTGAAACGCGAGTTACGGCTATAACTTCTTACTCAAAATAGGCTGAGCAGTTAAAACAGGCAGCAGCCGAGGTCCAGGGGATCGGCTGGTCCCTCAGGCACAGCAGGAGACGAAAGGCGAAGTGCCGGCATCTCTTACCCACTTATCCAGAGGGACCTGTGTCAAGGAGCCGGTACCCTGGTAGAGGTCCAGGCTGAGCTGCTCCAAGCTGAGCTTCTCCTGCAAGAAGTGGCCCAGGTACCTCTGCAGTAAGTACCTGCAGGCCCTCTTCTTGATGGATTCCGAGAAAGGCCACGGCATGGCGGCTGCGTGCCGGAGGCTGCGGGGCCAGGCAGCAGTCCGGGCCGGGGCTGGCCCCTCCGGCGGGCGGAGACAGGGAGGCGAGAGGAAGGCAAGGGGGAGCCGCCGGGCCCAGCCTCGCCCCTCAGAGCGGGCTACCGCAGAGCCGTCCCACTGCCAGGCGGCACCTCCGCCGCCTCTCACACCGCTGGCGGGGCGGCACTGCCTCCCCTCAGGGCAAAGAAGCGCTGGCAGGTAGCTCCATCCTCACTCGGACACCGTGGCCGCCATCTTCCAGGCGGCCCGCGGGCGGAGGGGACCGCCACCAGCTGCGCCGCGCCGCAGCACAACGCTGCGCGGAGAGGGGAAGGTATCCCCAGTCCGGCGGGCAGAAGGTCCCCCGCCCCTGCTCTCCGCCGCCGGCGAGGGCGGCCGCACCGATCCGGGCTGTTTGTCTCCTTCCCCCCCACCGAACGCCGTCACCGGGACCGTGACGTCTGCGCGGAAGTGGCGTCGCGCAGCGGCGGAGGCGGGGGCGGAAGAGGCCGGGGCGGGGCCGAGGGGGCGGTGTGGAGCCGAGGGGCCTCAGCTGCCAGACGAATCCCGGGCGGCAGGTGCCGGGAGCCCCGGCAGCCGGGGGAGCTGCGGCCCCCTCCTGCGAACGGCCGCCTCCTGCGAACGGCCGCGGGGCAGCGGCGAGGCGAGTTTCTCCCAGCAGGCAGGGCGGAGCGGAGGGGCGAGCGCCGCCGTGTCTGGAGCCGCTGGGGGTCGGGCGGCGGGGCCTCGGCCGTGCGCCGCCGCCAGAGCTGGTAGGTGGGCTCCCGGGGCTCGGCGCAGCCGGCTCGGCCCGCTCCTGCCCGCGGGGGCGAGCTGCGGCTGTGGCGCTCACAGGGACTCGGGGTGATTTCATGCGAACCAGGTGACTCCCCTGGCCCCTTCGGCATCTTTGGAATTTCTTTGTACGTCCGAGGTGGGATTTAGCAGGAAGGGATGAGTCTTAAGCAGTGAATGTCTCGCGTGACAGGGGCTTTGTGCCGGCACGTGACAGGTCTCCCTCTGGGTGTAATTAGCAGAGGCCTTGTGGCCACACCGGTACCCGAGATGCAAGTGCTGGAGCCACTGTGGTAAACCACGCGGAGTCTGTCCCCTTTTGTTAACAGTCGCATACAAAGGCTAGTTGTATCTGTCTCTGAAATGTATTGATAATTGTGCATAAAAGCTTAACAAGGCAATTGTTCTTCAGTAATTGTAAATTAAAAGCTACTGTCTTTATAGTCTCCGATAACCCATTTAGTTCACCCATTTAGTATCCAAGTCTTTCATAAATTCACCAACAATAGGTTGTTATTTTCTCCAGCTCTTGAATTCATTTTCTGGGCATGACATGTCTTCCTACTGCATTCCGTGATTCTGCATAAGCAAAGTGCAGAGTTAATTACTGCTGAATCATAAGAGTCATACAATAGAATGTAAGTTACTTGCATAAAAAGTGGCAAGTTGAGTGATTCTGATTCTGCCTCCATGTGCTAATGGAACCTCCTTAAGCAGTTGTTCTAAACATCTTGGCTTTGAGTTCTTTGGACTGTCGTTTCATGAGTTATGGAAGCCGCTGTGTCTTGTATATCCCTGGCTTTTGGACAATGTTAAATACTTCTGCTTAAGATGTAGCTCTTGTTTGATGGTGGTGTGCTGTGGTATGATAAATCTAAAGTAAATGTTTCCATACACAGAATGGAGACTGGTTGCAATCCTATGGAGTTGCCCAACAATACAAGTTTTGAAGAAGATCCGGATTATAGAGACTTCGAAGGAACAGATGTGAAAGACATGAGACTAGAAGCTGAAGCTGTTGTGAATGATGTTCTGTTTGCTGTCAGCAACATGTTTGTCTCAAAAACCCTTCCCTGTGCAGAGGATGTGGCATATATCAATGTGGAAACCAGGGAAAGGAACAGATACTGCCTGGAGCTCTCTGAAGCAGGACTCAGGGTAAACAAATTTGTTTGTAATTTCTTAAGCCTCTTTGTTTTGAGGAAAAAAAAGTGCCTAGAAGAATACTTCAAATCAACATACATATTCTTTTTGTACTTTTAAGAATACCTGTTCTACGTGTTTTGTTCTAAAAATTGTAACTTTTAGCTTTTAACTTCCAACAAAGCAAGACACAAAATGATGAAGACGGAAGCAGCAATTTGTTATAGGCAGGACAGTCTTTGGTTTTTTTGGGTACCCAGATAAGTCAGTCATACAGTATGCATACAACTCCTTTTTACACCATTTGTATTTTTTGTGCAAACATGTAGATGCAAGGCTTCTTTTCAAAGGTAATAATGATAGATTTTAATACTCTTGAGTCTTGGATTAAAAGTAATTGAAATGGTTAAAATACTATATTACTACTGAGACCCACAGTGAAAAGCACAGATTGATATTTAAGTCTGATATCTGTTGTTCTCACATTACTGTAATACCCTGACTGTCAAAACTAAATGTTGTGATAGCTGTTTCACATTGCAAGGTGAGCCCAACCACAGAAATTTAACCAGTGATTTCTTTGTTGCAGGTAGTAGCTTACGATTTTGACCAGACTGATGACAGATTGCAAACTCCATACCATGAAACTGTCTACTCCTTGTTGGACTCTCTCAGCCCTGCATATCGAGAGGTGTTTGGAAATGCATTACTACAAAGACTAGAGGCTTTGAAGAAAGATAGCCAGTCATGATTTACCCAGATGCGAGGAAGGATTAATGCTAGAAGGAATTCTTAGTATGAGGCACCGACGTCTTTCTTATAAACATTTTAAGCTTAATTTCTTGCATTGATATCTAATTGTACTCTATAACATTTTGCTACAGTGGATTTCCATATATCACAATGCTATTAAAAGACACTTTGATAAATTAGAACTTTCTTTTTTGTTGTTGGTGAGCAAGTAAGTTGTTTCTTACAATATTCAAAAAAATCCAGTCACTTTTCAAATTGTTATTCTCCAAAGCCCTAAAAAATTAGAGGTTGAATGTTATGTTTACAAGTAGTAATTTTGTTGTGTATATGCTTACTGATAATATCTGCTTTTTTAAATAGAAGCTAACTACTTGCTCTACCCAATTAATGACAAGCAAATGGGAAAACTACTGTAAAGAAGAGATTTTCAGCTTGATTTGCTATACCTAAACCTGAAAATTCTCATCTTTGGTAGCAAAAGAGGTGGCTCTTGAACAGTTGAGCATTGCTTATCTAGTGACAGTATCTGAGTTAAAAGCAAGGCTCAGTGTTATTTGATCTATCTTTGTCTATGGCAACCAGCAAACTCCAAATAAGAATGAGATGTACTTCTACTGTATGAATGTATTGTCTGAATCGCAAATGAGTTAAGCACAGAGTTAGGATGTAATGGGCTACGTTTCCTAAAGATGATGTTATATATGCTCTATACATATGCTATATTGTAACTGGGAAGGTTGGAAGACATTTTATCCTGTTTACTATTCTGAATATGTGTTTACATGATGTACAGGATATACCCAAGAGTATTTTTGCTTCAGCCTTCACTTTCTATAATACAGTACTTTGTTATTCCCGTTTTTCACATTTTCTCCCTCTCCTGTACAGCATCCTCTCCTGATGAATACTAAGTAAGCACTGTAATGTTAATTGCATTATATTGGTTTGAAACCAAAGGCTGTAAGAAATTTCCTAAGACTTAATTCAAACTGGAAGATATTATTTGTATTTTCTGCTTAAAAACTGGTACAAATCCCTTTATAAAACTGTTGTTCTGCTGTAACTTTTCAAGTATATACTGAATGGTTGACTTTTTAAAAACTATGGTTGTTAGAAATACCAGTACTGTTGAACTAACATTCCGTGGCACGCACACTTTTTGTATTCTTGTATTACTTAGTATATATGCATCTTTGTTTAAATAATCCTGCCCTTATTCAGACATGATTCTGTGACAAGTACATGCAGTAGCTTTTTTGGAGCCATACTTAGGGAAACATCAGTTCTTAGAAAGCCCCAGATTACAGTGGCTTCAGTAGAGCTGAATTGATTTCTACCTGCTAAGGATCAGTCATAGTAATGGGAGAAGCCTTAGTAGAGCTTTTGTAATAGCCATGGGGTAGTGATGCACAACTCTAGCTGACAAGGCAGTTGTAATTACCACTTCTGTTCTCCAGAGCTTAATTTTATGTTTACTTTAGTATCTTTTTAGATTGCAACTTCTGATATTAATCTTCTGTCCTAGGGTATGATTCCATGCTCTAAAAAATATTCATAGTCCCTCTTTTGCACACAGGTCCGTGGCACACGGTTAGTCCTCTGTGAGGAGAATGTACTTTACCGAATTTATATTTAAATATTTTTCCTTGCAACTAATTTACTTGTTGAATTTCAACTACTAAAGCATTAAATAAATGCATTGGTGTGGTGTTGTTTTCTTGGTGGGGAGCTACTGGAAAGGGAAGGGAGAACAACCCAAGTATCTGAAACACCACTTAACAAATATGTGCCTGCAAACGTGTATCTGCTAAAAGTTTGTTTTAGTGATTGTAAAGGCAGACTTGGAAAGGAAATGTTAGAAATACAAGTGGAAAGTGCCCAACTAAATGTGGCATTGTGAAGACGTTTTTCTTGAACATCTTTAAAATGCTATGCCACCTTGCGTGCTTATTATAAATCTCAGCTGAGAAACACTTTCAAAACAGGTCTTTTGTAGGTGTTGCCAGAAGAAAGTTGTTTCTCCTTGTACCCTACTGCAGTATTACCTGAAATCCACCGTGTCTGGGTTAGTGTGAGGAAAACGCTCTGCAGTCCCCGTGCTTGGGCCCTGCTGCCTCCACAGACGGAGCTTCTCTGAAGTGCTGACACTGGAGACTCGCAGTAGGCTTCCTTCGCCCGTCAGTTGTTTTTATTATCTGAAGCCCTAAGTGCTGTTTGGCCTAATGCAGTTGTTAATCTGTGCGTTGCCTAAAAACAGCCTCAGGCTTGCCAGCTCCCTGAAAGGACGTTTAATAACCTAACTGAAGCTATTTTTGTGTCAGCAATACTGCATACGCTTGTCGTGTCCGGCGCTCGGGAAGAAAGCCCGCCCTTTCTGGCCTGGCGCTGAGCGGAATGGGCGTGCGAGGGGCGGATCCGTGCCCTCAGCGCCGGAATGGGCGTGCGAGGGGCGGATCCGTGCCCTCAGCGCCGGAGGGCGGGAAGGAAGGCGGTACCCGCAGCGCAGCCGCCGCCAGTCGCGGAGCAACGGCCGCGCGTCCCCGGCCCGGGCTGTGGCGATGGCGGAGGCGCCGGCGCGGAGCCAGCGGGTCTTCCTCAACCACCTCGACTCTTACTGCGGCCGCAGCATCGGCGAGGTGACGGCGCGGGGCGGCTGCTGGCCGCGGGGCCTTTCTCAGCGGCCGCTGCCTCAGGCGCTGCCTTCCCGCTTGCCTCAGCCCGTCTCGGGGAGCGCCCGCATGGCCCTCGGCCCCTGGCGCGGCACGGAGCCGTGGCCAGTCTCTGTGGGGCTCGGCCGAGCGGGAAGCCAGACGGGTAGCTGGGGTCGCCTAAAGCGGGGGAGCGAGAAGGGGGTCAAATTCTGAAGGAGAAAAAGTGAAAGGAGCAGGAGGTGTGAGTAAAGCAGGACGGGAGACCTCAAGCAGCAGTTGGTCGCTGTGGAGAGAGAGAACAGCTCTCAGAGGTAACGCCTGCCCGAGAGTAGCCAGTTGCAGAGAAGCATCATACCGGGCCTCACCAACACCTCCGACTTTGAAGCACAGGACACAAGATGAAACATTACAGCTGAGGCTGAGGAGTTCCTAACGTTTTCCTGTTCATTGGGAATCAGTGTTCTGAACTGCATTATGTGCAACAGGATCAGGGGCAGTCGGTGTCCTCACGAGATCGTGAGAAGCTGGGTAGAGTGCAACACAGTTTTGCGTACACATGTGTGTCTTGTGTGTTACAGTACTTATCCAGATGTGTTGTTGGAGCATCACTAGAAAGCTTAGAAGAAGAGGAGGAGAAGGAGGAAGATGAAAAAGATTCAGCATCTGAAGTTTCTAGTAGGCCAAAGGAGGGAGTCTACCAAATAGTGGGTACCCTTTCAAAACCAGAGAGTACTAAACCATATTTTGCAGAGGAATCATATGCAGTAAGTGTCTTATTTTAGATTGCCATTAGACAACATTAGAAATATGACAAGTCATGTAAAATGATTTGCATAAATAAAATGGCCTTTTGCTGCTGTTGTCTGATACAACAAATAGTAAAAGGAAGGAACCCTGACTCAAAATAGATTGAAACAAAAAATATAGTTAGGGACAGAATATCATCTATTCTGATGATCCACAGGTTTTCTTTTTCCCTCAAAACACACACCTCAAGTCTTCTCTTGTCTCTTCTGTCTTATCACCATTGTAAAGGTATTGTTGTTGGAATCAAAGTTAGTGTCCCTCATCTTAACTGTCCACTGAAATCACAGCTTTTACTAGCATGTCATTGTTCTGAATACCTACATCTATCAGTATTTAATCTTAATCATTGCTCTTGCCCAAGTTTGCTTGCCCACTTGCTCAAGAAATGCAGACAATCTGCATTTGACAAAAATGGCAGGATGGTCTTTTGCAAGGAAATGGATTTTTTTTAACGACTTCTCCACACTGCTAGCCGAAAATTGATACAATTGCACTGAAAGTATGAATCCTAGATTACTGTTAATAATTATGCAACCTTCTGAACTACATTAATGTATACTATAAATTAGAAGTTTCAGTGTTTAATTTACATTTCATCACCTTACTCATACCTGACAGATAAATATTGAATTGAATTATTCTAACATCCTAGTGTTAGAAAACTACATTCCATCAGTTAAACTTGAAAAGGAATATTGGAATGTTTTTTCTTTTAAATGACAGATTCTAACTTTTACTTTGCCAGGTCTCTTCTCGAGAACAGCTCTTAAGTCACTTGCATGAGTGTGAAATTATTTTATATAATATCACAGAAGAAGCAAATCAAATTGAGGAAGCAACATGGGCTGCCTCTGGTTAGTACGGCTGTCATCTGGACAGAAAATTCATTGCTATGCAGCCATCAAAACTTACTGTAAATGTATCATAAACTATCTGGGATTTATAGGTTACTGTAATACAAAACAGAGTTCCTTGATGGAGAAATGCTGCCTAAGTTGTTCAATTAGTTAGCAAGGAACCATGGAATGCACTCTGGCATTCATAAGGTAGAGAAGCTGTCATGGAATGGTCCAACACTTGAATTGACACTTCTGTATAGGCAGTTATTTCCCTAAATAACTGTCAGCCATAATCTTATCTATTTGCACTGGGAGGTGGGTAGAAAGTTTTCTCCTGTGATATCCAAATACTGTTTCAATATTTTATATAATAATAAATTAATTAATTATATAATAAATAAATAAATAAATAAACTTTGACTTAAAACTCCAATAAAAATACTGACAATGATCTTTCTGAAACTTCCTCCCAATTGATAAATAGGCACCTGGAATCTTTCTAAGGTGGCAATTGAAAGTTGTTCTTTATATGATAGGTAAATTATGCTTTCCTGTTTATAGTATAAATACTTGGTAACATCATAAGGTACATAACCTATATTTCATTTTGCTCTAAATTAAAAGAAACTTTTCTTGAATCCTGTAGATGTTCTGTTTTGATCATGGAAAACCCCCCACTATCATTTTCTTTTGGTATCTTAGCATCAATAAGAATGAATTATTTTCCTAGAATAGATTGTTTCTCTTTTTTTCCCCCATGATATGTAGCTCTATGGAGATTATATTGATTCCAAAT
The DNA here is from genome assembly GCF_028858725.1 of Colius striatus. Classification (NCBI taxonomy): domain Eukaryota; kingdom Metazoa; phylum Chordata; class Aves; order Coliiformes; family Coliidae; genus Colius; species Colius striatus. The sequence continues at coordinate 47,071,211 of NC_084764.1, read as the reverse complement.
GATTTGATTCTTTATTACCACTATTTGTCAATTTGTTTTCTTTCCTCATTTATTACCTTTATTTTATACTAACCCGAATAAAGAATATTTGCTTAGAAAGACATGTCACTTAGGACATTATGGTATAAATGTCTGTACAGGATTTATATAAAAAGGAAAGTACAGTTTGAGTAATACAGTTTAAAACAAACCCTTTGCTTTCATTTAACAGCCCTACATAAGGAAATAGAACATTTTGCAACACCAAAGATATTTATCCTCATTTCAACAATAATGAGCTGGGCAAACAGCAAACCCCCTGACCCTGTAAGTAGGATGAAAACTTTTTTCTTTTTTAACTGAATTTTTCCATTCAATGGAAAATGTTCATTACATTCAATTAATAAAAGCATTTCAGTATGTACTTCATCAATAGCTGATAAAGTGAGCATCAGCAACTGTGTTTTTTCCTGTGTTCTGTTAACACTGAACCACTGCTTACTGACAAAATTGTCATATTTATTTCACTGCATTGAGAAGTTTAGGCACTAGGCTATAATAGTACAGGCAGACATAAGTGGGTTCTTGGACAAGAGGTAAGACCTGTGCTGACCACAATATGTACTGTCTTTCAGTCATTAAAAATGCCATATTTACTATGTATTTAATGAAATACATATTTAAATTGGCATATAGACAGGTAAGTAGCTACATCTTTGTATCTGTAAATGTTAAGAATTGTCAGGAACCATGTGGGATGCTTTGTAGTATGTTATGGCAATTCTCAAATTTAGTATTACAGAAATGGGGGTTTTATGAGCTTATATAATGCTATATACAGCAAAACCCCATGTCTTTAAAATAGAAAAAGTAGTTGAAAATATTTTACTGTAAAAATGGAACTATTGACACTTTAAAAATGTTGAACCTCAAGTATCAGAATAAGAAATGCTGAGACTTTCAAATGAAAAGAAAATTAAAACAGATTTTAAAAATATCTTTAAAGGGCTATTTTTTTAGCCATCTAGTCCTTTAAAAATTGTTCGAAGACGTGTATGAGTCACATCAGTCACATTTTTTGTTAATAGGAGGATCCTGAGATTCCTTTTACTGAAGAAGATTATCGCAGAAGAAAATCTCATCCTAACTTTATGGATCACATAAATGCTGAAAAACTCATTCTCAAACTTGGGAGAACCGTATGTAAAGAAATCTCTTTATGAACATAGATTGTTTGGTCTTCGTACTTAGAGCATTAGCTTAGTAATAGAAATTACCATCACTTTTTAACATATGTTATTCTCGTGATCAATACGAATAGCAACAATTATTAATAAAATACAAAGTGTAGAGAAGTCTGAAATGTCTTTTGAAACACAAGTATCTGCATCATATACATCCCAAATTCTTTTTTCCTTAGGTGGTGAGTTAATCATGCTTAGCTCTTTTAAAAAATCTATTGTTTCATTGGTTGTATCAGACAGTGAAAGCTGGAGCCTGTGTGGGGAAAGTCTTGAGCATGAAAAAATGTAGATGAAAGAGAAATCAGTATAATTTTAAAGAAAAGCATCATCTTTACATATTAGCAAGTTATGCTAATTTTATGTCTCATTTAAATAGTTAGAAGCTGTTCTGGGCACACCTAGCATGTTCCTGGATAGCTTATGCTCTTGGAGCAGAGGGCTTGTTGACAATTCCACCCTATAATTCACTTCAAAATTACGAGCTGACCCAGAATTGCTAGAATATATGTTATCTCTTTATACGTGTTTTAAAATCACTTCCTTCAGCTTTGTTTGCTTTGACCTGACTAGATTATTTACCTCACTAGAGAACAGACCATGCCTCTCCTTGTATTTAAGAGCTATTATTAAATAAATACCAACAGTGGCTCAGATTGTGCTTCACAACTCTGGACAATTGATGCTGTTGTGTTAGCAATGGAGTACTACGAAGGACAGGAAGGAAGACTGGAAGACAATGTAATACACTGGGTGAATAAGTTGTCATTTGGTCATCCTCTGTGTGTGTTAGCAGGCTCTAATTTAGTCTCCATTGCAGAAATTTATCAGGCTAATTATAGAGGGGAGAAAAAACCTTTGGTCTGCTTTGAGTACACACTTGTCATCCTATGCCCTTCTGAGAATACAGCATTATAAATTATGTTCTAGTCTAACATGAGTTTAACACTACAGAATGTCAGTGAAGTTTGATTTATAGCTTAAGAAATCAGTGGTAAGTTCTTACTTTTACAGTGCTAACACCGAATTGTTAAAAGACTATGAAATAACTTTCATGTTTATGATGTTAGGAAAATAAAGATTGTAAATATTGTTCACCAAACCTGGCAATAACTTCTGCCACTAGTAACACGCAGATTAACTGTTGCCTTAATTTTTCTAACTAGTGCAAGGCACTGAGTTACTATGTAGGAAAGGTATTCATATCATTAGCTCATGTTTGCCAAGCTCAACCAATGTCTGTTGAGAAGACAGTGGGACAATATGCAGCACTACACAATAAAGCATATACTTGAGTATTTTCTATACTTACCTCTTGTAAGCCTTTCAAAAGGTGTGTTTTGATGCCTCCAGAGTTCTGCAGGAAAGATATCATTGCCCGTGTTTAGTTTCTGTCAGCACTTTGGAACAGGAAGGCCCCAGAGTGTCTGTGTTATTCATCAGATCAACATCAGTTTCCTGTGGTGTCGGGAGACTTCTGGATTACAGTTCTTATTTCTAAATTCAGTGGCAGGTGGAGAATGTGCCATTTGTGAAAGAAATTACAGTGTTACCAGTCACTGGAAAGAGCTCAGCAGGAGATACTAGGATTCAGCAGCCATCTCAATCATGTAGAGAAGATCTTGCACTAAGAATAGAAGAGTTTCTTCACCTTAGTACCTATTCAGTGCCATGTAACAGATGTTGTTGCTAAAAGTGAGATTTTACCCCTCTCAGTTAGTGTATCTTCCACCTATATGTGGCTTAAAATTCAGCAAGAGTTGTGAGGTAGAAGTTTTAGGTTTCCAGCACTTGCATTTTTTCACCTTTGTGGCAGGGCATTTGGGCTGTGGAACTTTTCTCAGAAGTTGGTCACTCTGGTGTCCTACTAAATTCAGAATCCTTGGAGAAACACCTGCTTACCACAACCAGAAGAGCTGTTCATTTCCCAGCTCTGTTCATAGTGGCATCACAGTTCCTGGATACAGAAATTTAGACCTGTATCCCACTTCAAGCGTTTTCTTAGAATGAAACAAAACAAAACCGATCAAAACCTAAAACTGGTTATAATAGCTAGAACGTGACATCTAGTGGCTTTAATGAATATTACACAGGAACACTTTGCCCGTGGCTACACATGCAGTGCTTGACTGAAGCTTGCCTAATAATTGCCTTATTTTTTTAAAGGAAGTATATCCTAGTCATCTCAAGCAGTACCTTCTCATATGTGTGACTGGAAACACTAAACAGTTGTTTCTAGAGGGCTTGAACCTATTTCAGAGGTTTATATTTTGGCAAAGTATAACGCTCGGTACCAAACTCTGGTTTGTCTTCACAAGTGACTACGGTAGAAGCTACTGAAAGGTAAATAAATGGAAGAAAATCCTGCCTGTTACATTCTTAGAGCAGATGTAAAAGCACAGGAGGTTCTGTTTCTCAAGAGGCAGGTTTTTCGTGCTGTGAGATGGAAATTATAGTATGTCCTTCTCTGGGGCCTGTTGGCAGCCTGTCCAAAACAACCCTGGGAGCTGCTGCTCTTAGGGTGCAAACAGTTTCTATCACAGTCATTCCCAGGCAAACTAGTTGTGGGAGCTCTTATGCTAGCTGTAATGCTTTCTCATCTTAATGTTTCTCCTGACTTCTAACAAGCTTTTGCATTCAACTGAGTTGAGATTGTTTTTATTGCAAGCTTTTCTTTTCATAGAATCATAGAAGCCCAGAATGGTAGGGGTTGGAAGGGACTTTTAGAGATCATCCAGCCCAGCCCCCTGCTAAAGCAGGTTCACCATGATGAGGTCATACAGGAATGCCTCCAGTCAGGTTTTGAAAGCCTCCAGAGAAGGAGCCTCCACAACCTTCCTGGGCAGCCTGAGCCAGTGCTCCCTCACCCTTACAGTGAAGTAGTTTTTCGTTATGTTTAAGTGGAACTTTTTGTGTTCCAGCTTTTGTCTATTACCCCTTGTCCTGTCAGTGGAGAAAATAGAAAAAAGTGTCGGCCCATCCTCTTCACATACAGCTTTTAATACTTGTAAGTGTTCATGAGATACTCCCTTAGTCTTCTGCAGCCTAAACAGCCCCAGGTCCTGTAACCATTTCTCCTCACAGAGATGTTCCAGTCCCCTGATCATCTTGGTAGCCCTCTACTGGACTCTTTCTAGAAGTTCCCTGTCCCTCTTGAGCCGAGGAGCCCAGAACTGGACACAGTACTCCAGATGAGGCCTCACCAGGGCAGAGTAGAGGGGGAGAAGAACCTCCCTTGACCTGCTGTCAAACTCTTCTTGATGCATCCCATGATGCCATTGGCCTTCGTGGCCACGAGGGCACATTGCTGGCTCGTGGTTAGTTTATTATCAATCAGGACTCCCAGGTCTCTCTCTGCAGAGCTGCTCTCCAGCAGGTCAATCCCCAGCCTGTACTGGTGCGTGGGGTTGTTCTTTTCCAGATGCAGGACTCTGCACTTGTCCTTGTTGAACCTCATGAGGTTTGTCTCTGCCCAACTCTCCAGCCAGTCCAGATCCCGCTGAATGGCAGCACAGCCTTTGGGGCCAGTCCTCCCAGTTTGGTGCCAGCAGGGATCTTGCTGAGGGTACACTCTGTCCCCTCATCCAGGTCCTTGACGAAGATGTTGAACCAGACTGGCCTCAGAACCGATCCCTGTGGAACTCCACTGGCCACAGGCCTCCAACTCGATTCTGTGCCACCGCCCTCTGAGCTCTGTCATTCAGCCACTTTCTAAGTAGATAGGTAAAAACATATGCACAAGATACAATCCACTGATGTTGTAACTTGTCATCCTTTTATATGATGCATTGCTTATACAATCAAAGATTATCCAACAGTGGTTTTAGTTTTAGGTTTCTGAAATATTTTAAAAATAATATCAGAAGATGCATTTTTTTCACAAAAAAAAGCAGATCTGAAATCCAGACATACATTCCCTCTGCTGCTAAATGCTGGTTCTTTTACACAGTATCATGTAAATAGATTGTATCTATGATCTTTACAACATCAGAGCTATTTAATAAGTTTGTTTCACCTTAAGAAATTCAAAGTGACTGTTTCTAATTTAAAAGATGTTCTTTAAAGTGTTTCTCAGTGATTCTGTGATTAAGATGATTTTAAAATCTTTTTTTATGTATATATAACCTATAACCATCCTTAACACTGATCCAAGAAGTAACATTGTACATAAACAGGCAGCCAGGACAAGCAGGTTTATGACTTTAGGCAATAATGGTCAGCAAACAATATGTGGGTTGATAGTGAGGTGTGGTTAGGAAGACATTTAGATAGTTCATAGGTTTGGGGTTTTTTCCTTCAGTTGTGTATCAAAATGAAAGTAAAGCAGCTGTCAAATCATTAACCCTGCATTTCCCTCTTCTTGAGGCAATCAAGTGCAAATCTAAGGCAATTTTAAAAATAGCCTCAATGAATTTCAGAGTTGTTTTTGTTAGGAATAGAAAGTAGAAACATGAGTTATCCTGTTCACTTAATTGATTTACATTTTTTTAACTCTTAAAATTGTTTAGAATTTCAGTTCAAATGTAGACAGGTCAGTTCTGATTCAGCAATGCTTCTTTTCTGAAGGGAATACTAGCAATGTGACTTGTGAAATGACAGGCTGTGTAACCATTGATCTAGCTACAAATTTTAAGTGATATAATTTACACATTTTGTATATTTAGTACACAAGTGCTCAAGTTTCAAGTATCCTATTTGCATTACCATGTTTTTATAAAACTTTCTTGTTGATTTTACTTCACAGAACAAACGAAAATTTGTAACTTATGTTGTTGCCTCAGGACATCCATATGGAGCTGGGGAAGGAGTCTTTCACTACTTTTTTAAGGTAGACATCCAACTATTCTTGAAGATCAAGATCGAGTAATATTATACAAAAAAAGTTTCTTGTTTTCAGTAGGCTGCCAGTCAGTATTTCTCATTAAATATTTCCCTTATTGCAGTTCCATTAATCATTCAAGAAACGGAACTTTAAATTCTGAATATATAGATTTTCCTAATAAATCTCTTTTTTGAGCTCTGATTAAAAGTAACCTTTTTCCCCTGACTTCATTGTCTGTTTGCGTTTTCAGGTCGGTTGGCTTAGTGAGGCTCCTGCGATACCTGTTTTTGGAGATGGAAACAATTTTATTCCAACCATCCATGTACATGATTTAGCAGCGTAAGTAAAAACCAAACTTCCCTGGACAGTAATTGATACCTAGCTAGATAAATCCACATCTACCAGAGAGTACTGAATCTTTTAAATTGGGATGAGTCAGTTTAAGAACATACCTTGGCTCATCTTACCAAGTCAAACAGAAACTTCTGTTTCTTTAGTACTAGATGTACCTTCTGGGAACATCTGACTGTGGCGTTGGTGCCATACTTTTAAGGAATGACTAGCAATGCTCTGTTCAGAGTGTGGTACCAGTTAACTGGCATAGAATCAGAAATAGATTGTGGATTCCAGAGCAAGTTAGATTAATATCTTCTACAGATGTTGATTTTTATCCTTTGAACTTCCTTCCAAATAAAATATCTAGGTGTGTGTCTATCCCTGAAAATGTCATGCTCTGAAAAGTTCTGCAAGATCTTACAGACTCTTTGTACTGTTCCTGAGATGTGTTTAACAACAAAATCCCAGCATGCTTTTCCATGTAGTGGCCCTGACTATGCTTGCTGTGTTTCAGAGTGTTGCAAAATGTAGCAGAACGAAAACCAAGTTCTCACTATATACTTGCAGTAGATATATCTATGCACACTCTTCAAGAATTGGTAAAGGTAAGGTTTTTTCCAGGTATCCTTAAGGTTTTAAAAGCTATGCATTTTCCTGAAGTGGAAGTTTCTAAGTCTTCCTGAATTATCTTGTGCAGTAAATGACTCAGAAAATAATGTTGAAATCCTCCAAGACTTCTGTTATTTTTTTTAAACAAAATATGCTACTTGAACCTAATTTTGCAGAACTAAATTTTGCAGTATTGTCATTAACTTCTGCAGAGATTTTACCTCAGCAATTTCTGGTGCATTGTTATGAGATCCACAATATTGTAATTAGATACTCAGTCTTTAAGACGATTTTCACATCATTTTGTGGTAAGGTATCTTTTTTATCTTTTTTCCTAAGCATTTAGAAATTAAGTCTAGTAATAGTCGTGGTGGCACTGTTGAACTGTACAGTGATAGTGGGAGTCAACTAACACAGTACAATGGGAGACTTCCTCATGTAGATCAAGCAAATGTTATATAAGGACCAAACATAACAGTGCAGTATTTTCGGTTGTACCAAAGAATATTTTGTGATAAGAGTGTGATAGAGAGCTCACAAGAAGATGCAGCCTTTGTTTTGGTTCAGATAAAGATCCTGGGTCTCACTGAAAAGTTATTATTAGACATTAGAATAACTTAAATGCATTAAAAGTCACCCAGGTACATATGGTCTATTTGGGAAGAGTCAATGTCACTTCTGTAAAATGCTTTCCCAAGAAATACTTTCCAAAACAGTACTTTCAAATACCTTGGAAACATCCTGAAGTTCTTTAATGTGACTGGCAAATGTGGATAGGGGTGATCAAGGTGATGTAGTCTGCTTGAACTTTCCAAAGCCTTTCAAAGAAGTACATCACCAAAAGCTGCTGAGAAGCAGCTAGGCACCCTAAGAAAAGCGGTCGGGTCCCTTCATGAGTATGTGATTGTTTAGAAGACACAAACAGAGGGCGGGAGCAAGTGATCAGTTCTTGTAGAGACAAGAAGTTGCCAGTGGAGAGAGTGTTGCAGAATGTTGCAGAGAGCTGTCTTAGCCAGGTGCTGTACCAGCCCAGGGGAAGCTTAGAAAGGTACATGGGAGAGAAATACCTTGAGTGTTCCTTGAATATAGCAGCTATTTCTAGTTTAGGAAGTCTCTGAGAAGAAAATAGTTGAAGATTAGAAGAGTATCTGGAAACTGTATCATATATGCCTTTCCCATTCTTACTTTCATTTAGGGGCTCACTAATAGACATTGTTGGAGACAGAATGCTGGAATATATGTAGATTTGATCTGAAGGTCTAGATCAGTTTTTATAATTTTATGGAACCTAGGGAGATTTAAAACCTATTTTAAAGGACTGTAGGAGTTAGTAACAACCTCTGTCTAATGATGAAATGAAAATGGTAATATTGAGAGTTATGTGTGGCATTAATCTGAAAACTCTTCCTAATTGTTGACAGAATGAAATACTTCAAGAACCTGAAGTGGAAGTGCTGGGAAATAAAGCAGATCTCCAAATAGTTCTTAACCAGTAGGAAGTTCTACATAGATTTCAGTGCTTCAGAACACTTTTTTTTGTGGTTTTGGGTTGGTTCGTCGATTTTCTTATTGAAAGTACTGAAAAGGAAGTGACATAGCAAAACAAAGGTGTCCAATACTAACATCAAACCTAATACACTATTCTTTTAGCTATCTATTTTAAATCAGTGTACTGATTTTTCTGGTATAGTTTAAGACACCATTTTTAAGTGCATATTTTATGTGCAGAAATCCTCACCAATTTTTTCTAAGAGGTTGATTCAATAAGTGTATTTATTTTTTTTCCTTATAGTGCATCAGTAAAAACGTTGGACCAGGAAAAATTGAGAAGGTTCCAAAAGAAAATGCATTCCTAAACAAAGAGTTAACAGTTAGTACTTTTTTTCTCCCTTTATTACTTAAGAAAATTACCTCAACTTAAAAGTATAATGTAAGGAAATATATAATTTCTTTTTTCTATTTAGCCTGAAAAATTTAACCCTAAAACATGCCTAAAAATATATACAGGGAGGTTAAATTTAGAAAATAAACAGACTAAAATGTAACCATCACAGAACAGACTCTTTTGAGGAGTTAAAGCCTGATTTAGAGTGGAGCACTGATGCATACTGGCTGCACTGAGCATACTGGAGCACTCTAACAAAACTCACACAAAATTATAAAAACAACACAAAATGGTAATAATGAGGTGCTGCTATGGCTGGTGAACACAGGGTAAGTAAAGTATGTTGCATTGTTGCATTCATATATCTGGAATAAACTGTTCCTAGGAAAAAACAGACAAAGTTTTCAGATAGTACCTGACAAATTTATGAAAGAGGTTATTCCTTGCAATCAAATGAAACCTTTGCATTGTACAGAATAACTGTTTAATATTTCATGTCCTAACAGTTACTAAGAATAGTCAAATGCAAATATACATAGAAAAGTTTAAATTTTTTTAAAAAATTAAATATCTGGTTGGCTTTGCACCCAAACTTTCTTTCCTTGTGCTTTAAGTCTTTCTATTCTTCTCCCTCTGATCTCTAGTCTAAGCTAACTGGTTTTTTAGCATACATGGCTTAAGTCTGTAAGTAAATGTAGCTTTGCTCCCTTAGCAAATGCATTTGGACATGTTGTTTGTGAACCTGCGAATGGAATCTATGCTTCTGAAAGAGATTTTCAACGTTAAGTGGGTTGCTGAGGCAGGACTGCTGGAGAACATTGAACAAATTGTCAAGGAATACAAGCAAAGTCGAGGATTATTGGTAATGGTTTGGTGGATGCTATTTTAAAGTGTGCCTTTCTTTTTCTTTCCCAGTAGAAATGGTTAGAAACACAAGCTTTAATTTCTTTAAGTAAAAACACATGGAAAACTGATATAGATGCAAAATAAGTGAATGTGAAAACTGAAAAGTTAAAAAAAGAGTGAATGATAATTAAAATAATAAACATTATGTTTTATTTCTTTTATGCCTCAAGCTGAAATGCAAATAAGCTTCCTGATTGAGAAGCTGCTGTTTTAAAACTAGTTTCTGTACACAGTGTATGGCATTTCTGGTATATTGTGCTTCAAGAACACAATAAGTGTATCTTTTATTTAAGCTTTTTTATAACAGTCAGTAGTTAGGTGAGTGTTTTGTTTCCTTCATTATGTTGACAGGATATTCAATTGAAACGTAGCTTTCATTTTGCTCTGCTCTATCTGCTATGTAATGGACGGAGCAACTTTGGTGTTTCCTACATTAGCTTAATATTTACAACTTTTGCATTCAGATGTCTAAGGAAGGTTATTGAAAGGTGCAGAAAAATGCTGGCATACAGTCCAGTATTGATTAGTATGATAAAGCTGTTTGGCCTATCTAAATCTCGTTCAGACCTTTAACAAGAGTTCAGGAGGTGTAAAACAAAATATAACTACTGTCATTTAAGATTGTTCCTGCGTACCTCTGAAAGGTTTATCAGATTTGTGTTTGGGTTAAACTACTGCATCTGAGTAGGTGTGCATGTCAATCAAAAAGGCCAGTGTGAAATCCAGACATACCAAGTGCCAAGGAGAGGGAAGTCTAGCTAGACTCCCTGTTGCTGTTAAATTTGCAGTTTGCACTGTCAGATTTACTGAATTAAGACAGGCAGTTAATGGTGTTGGAATTTGAGTTTGTTGCAAAATATATTTAATAAATGTATACTGGAATCTTAATTACACTCATCACAGGTTAGCTAGGCTGAAATGAGAAATCAATACTATTTTAAGATTGTGAGGCATCTGAAATTTTTGGGGTCAAAAGAACCATTATGATGACAGCAAGCCTACCTCAACTGGGAAACAGAGATATTCCATGTGTATAGGGGAATATCTCTCACCTTATCCCAAACTTCACTACATCCGTACACCTATGGAGTTGTGTTTTCCCTCTTTTCCTTATTCAAACACTAACAGCGCCATTATAAATTGTGAGTCTGTTAAGTAGAAGTGTGCTTTTTCTCCAATGGTAAAGTGGTATATTTAAATTAAGTAATTGTATTACTCAAAGCCTGTGGATGAGGTGGGAGATATTTGGCAATAAATAAATAAAACTAAAATATCTCTTCAGTTTTAGTTAGAATAATTGTTATTTCCTATTAGTTATAGTTAAAAGAGTGTTCCTTTTCATAAAGACATCCATATTGTTTGAATTATATCTTTATCTGTATTTTCCAGCCTCTCAAAGTTTATATTCATGGTCCTCCTGGAGCTGGCAAATCTACCATTGCTGAAGAGCTCTGCAAACACTACAAGCTACATCACGTGAAGATAAATGATGTAGTTTCTGAAGCAATAGCAAATCTGGTGTGTTGCTGTTTTCTGCTATTGCCATTACTTTATTTTCTGTTATTTTATAATGTTTGACATAATTTAAAAATTACTTACAATGCCACCATTTAAAACTGGAAATCTCTCACCATAGTGATCATCTCTGGGGAAGGCACTCAACTCTTTGTAGAGACTGAAGGTTGCTCAGTATCTCATTGTCCAGGAGTATACAGGAAATTGTTTAAGTATTTTTTTTTTCCTTTTATTACATCTGTGTCTGAAAGAAATTCACCTATGGAATTTCTGAGCCTATTCATATTTCTGATCTTGTCTTCAGGAGAAAATTGTGGCTGCTGCAGAACTGGACTCTGGCAGTGTGGGAGAAGAGGGAGAGGATGAGGAAGAGGAGGGAAAAAATGTAGAAGCAGCACACAAGTTATTAGCTACAATAAAAGACAATATGGAGCAGAATGCAGGTAGGAAATACAGAGCACTAAGATAGGATTTAGGTAACTAGTGCAACCCTATGCAAATGGAAAATCAGGAAGTAAGTCAGTGGTTTAGAACTTTTATATCCTATTAGAAGCAAGAATTGTGCCTTGTCCATTTGAGTGTACCTTAAATACAAATCACAGTGTTTTACATTATATACCTTATATATCAAGTGATATGTTTTTAAACTACTGTGGTGCTTTTTTAATTGGTGAAGTTTCATCTTTTGATTTCTTTATACATTTGATATAATTATTTTAAGCTCATAAGTAGACAAAAGAAATTGTGCACTGTCAAATTGTCAGGTGTTAAGTACCTTATATCTCATATTTGCCTTTCTAAAAAGTAAATAGTACTTACAGAAGCCTGTAAAGAATTCTACAGATTGAAAAAGGTCCATAAAAACTGCCATTACTGAAAAGCTCTAATTATCATCCATGTACGAATACAGTCATGTAGTTTTTGACTTAGTGCTTAACATTTTCTGTGCAATATAAAGTGATGCCTCTTAAAAATACATTCTATCTCTAAATGTTTGCCTGATTTGTTTCTTGTGTATCTGCAAAGCAACAAATCTGTAATGCAAAAGCTTCAGCAAGGAGATCTATGGCAGCATGCTCTGCGGCTCTTCTGCATGCCTTGCCTCCTGTTTGAAATAATAATGCTTTTTAAAATAGTAAGATAATTTTATAGTTACAGTGTTTTATACATATTTTAGACTTTTAAAAGCCAAAGCAAAATGAAGTAGGAAATTGGAGTCAATGGTTGCAAAAAGGATCTCATTAATATTTACAAGTATATAAACGGTGGATGTCAGGAGGTTGGGGCATCCCTTTTTTCTGTTGCATCCAGCAATAGGACCAAGGGGTAATGGGATGAAGCTGGAACACAAAAAGTTTCATTTAAACATAAGGAGAAACTATTTCACTGTGAGGTGAGGGAGCCCTGGCCCAGGCTGCCCAGGGAGGGTGTGGAGGCTCCTTCTCTGGAGGGCTTCAAAACCCACCTGGACACGTTCTTGTGTGACCTGATCTAGGTGGGAGCTGCCTCTGCAGGGGGGTTGGGCTGGATGATTTCTAAAGGTCCCTTCCAGCCCCTACCATTCTATGATTCTGTGACTCTATGAAAAGGACAAAAAATCAGATCAAGCCAAATTTTTAGTCCCACATATTTACTCAACCATGTAGGACAAGGTAGTAAATTGCTCCATATCTTAACCTACTAATCTGAAAATGAAACTCAGAAAGCCAATCTCATGTTTGTTTTGCCAGACTCTCTTTAAGTCTCACTATTAATTGGAAATAGAAAACAATTGTTTTGGCACATGTTTTTGTTCTATAAGTATTTATTTACTGTTTGTGTTTAAATCTGACTATGATTGTAAAAGACCCTAATTTCGTGTTTAGTAGCCTTACAGTTCTAGTATTTATGTCCTTGAAAACACAAACATAATTTCATTTTATAGCTACACATTTATATTCCATAGATCACTGACAACATATAATGTGCAAGTAGTAACTCAAATATGTACTTTTTTTTAGGGCCTAAATAAATTCTCTAATAAAGGAATTTAAAAGTTAGTAAAATAATTTCAGATGTGTTTTTTCCATAAACTAGGTACCCATTAAACTTCTTTGTGTCTCAGGTCATCTGGATGATCAGTATGTTGTTAAATTTGTGAAGGATAAACTCAAATCCATGCCTTGTAGGAATCAGGGATATGTTTTAGATGGGTTCCCAGAGACATATGACCAGGCAGAGGATCTTTTTCATTGTAAGTACTGCTGCTTTTGTTTTTATTGCTAATATTGTCATTATCATTCTTGTTCTCGGTGTCGTAGCACCTGAAGTTCATAAGCACTTTGACAACTGCAGTGCAGGACACAAAACAATTCTTACATGATGCTTAAAATATAAGGAGGATTGTAACACACCCTACGTAATTTAAGCACAGGATAGTTTCAACACTGTCTTTGCTGGCTGGTCTACTAAGTAAATGCACAAATATGGAGGATGCTTTCTGGTTCTGGGCTGGTCTACTTCAGTCAAGCATGCAATAAGGGAGAAAGTCTTCCTAATATTTATAGGCTGTTTAATGAGAGGATCCAGACAGTGCACCAGATTAGAGTGAGTATATAGATCCGCTACAGTACACGTGACATACATTCCAAATTGTGAGCAAGCCCTGTCCATACTTAAGGTCAAGAATCATCTCCACTTGTAAATTACATCATGATGTTTGAAGGAAAACAAAACCTGATCTTATTCAGCTTAACATTATCATACTCACTCAGACGATGCTCCTCAGGCAGTCTGACTATTTAGAATAGCAGACACTTTGTGGCAGAAACCATTTTAACCACACTACTTTAAACACTTCTATGCACTATTCTGAGCCTCATCTCTGTTTTTGGCACAATAATGTACTTGGCATGAGCAGTGACCAGGCTCAGGATAGCCTTTTAAACTTGTATATGTAGGTGCATACTTCCTCTGTACAGACAAACAACTGTTAGTCCCAAGGTAGAATTCTGGATGACTGACAGCACAAATTACTTACTGAAGTCTCTACACTGGTGTCCATGTTAGATTAATTTCCAACAATTAGTATAATTTGAATATAAACAAACTTGTGTTTGTACTGGCTACATATAACGATATTGTTGCTTCAAACAAACATGTCAATAGTTTCTTACTTTTGTTTCAGTAGAAAGTGAAGACGATGTGAACAAAAGCAAAGTACCTACATGTGATAAATTAATCACACCTGGTAAGTTTGATAGATTTCTTTTTAAATAAATAGAGGAGGTTTCAAGTACTGCTGCTGCCAACGAGAAGTCTAAAATATCGCTCCATCTGTTCATATTTTATTTAACATTAAATAAATATCTAATTCATGTAATGCTGCTGCCTTCTTACTTGAAAGTGAACAATTAATCAAAAGGGTTTGGTTCAATTTGTGGGTGCTTTCTTCTTTTTTTTTTTGTGAAAATGCCATCAACTGTCTGATAACAATAGTAGGAGCTGCCTTTGTTGTAATTACAGCAGCTACTAATGGAATAAACATGAGCTCCTGAACTTGGAGTGATAAAACCCTGTAAGTTTATATTTAGCATGATATCTTGAACAAGGTTACTAAATTCATTGTAATGCATCAGTTACGTTAGAAATTAAAATAGAGTGGCTTTAATCTACACAGAAATGGCTTCATCCTGACGTGTTCACTATTCTTGGTTTCTTTGGAAGTTTTGATTACAAACAGTACATTTAGCGTATTTTGCATTACAAGATGTGTCTAGTTAGATAGTATATAAGTGGAATCTCTCAAATGCTTAGTGTTTCAGTAAATGGTAATTTGCTGGCTTCAGAGTAAGTGACAAAATTCAAACTTTCTGAAAAATTCCTTAGTCCTTGCACTTACTTGGAGTGGACAAAGGTTTGATTGGAAGCCCAGACTTCTGCCAAGATTGTAACCACTTATGAATCGCTGATTTCTGAAATAAATAATTTCTGTTATTCATAAAGAAAACCACTTTTAGCTTCCATTTCCTGTGAGGAAATGTGAATGACTGACTACGATGGGCTGCAGAAGTACCACTTTGCACAAGGACCTCATGTATGGGATCTGTTTCATGACGATACCCTCTCAATCTCAGAGAGAACTTTTTTTTAGGAAACCGAATGACCCAGGAAGGATTTCTGTTAGTTTGGGGAGGTTTTCTTGGGTTTTCTCTTGGGGTTTGAGATTTTTTGAGCAAGGAGTGAAGGAGTTGCGAGGGGGGCTGTGTTCGTGCTTGATTCTGCAAATTTCTCTTTGAAGTCAGGAAATAATACTTCCTGGCTTTGTTAAATTAACAGCTTTCAGCAGTATTGAGTAATGACATTAATAAGAAATAATATATTGGCCTAAATGATATGAAGCAATATTTAATAAATACAAACTGTTTGTTGAGTTAATCAAATACTATAAGATGCAGCCTAACGAAACTGCAATTATGAGACTCCTGAAGTGAAGAGAGGAGACAGGTTTTTTCATGGATCCTTGAAGGATTTCTGGTTTTTGTCTAGTAGTACTACTAGAATAACATTGACACTAAATTTTGTGGCATGTGGGGACATAGTATCTTTAATGTACTACTTGTTTTTTAAAAAATTTAGTATAATTCATCAGAGAAACTTTTATTTGTGAGATAAATAATTCAGATATGGAGTCATGACTTTTAATGACTTGACAAACAATGAGGTGTTAAATTTTCCAATGTTTTTTACTGCTTTGGCTGTACCATTCAGATTTTTCTATTCTTCCTACACTTATTACACAATTAGTATATGATAGCTTTCTCAGAAAATTTAGACTACACTGCATTGCTGATCTTAAGAGTTTTGTGCTGATTACTGCAAGAACAGTTTTATTGATAGTGCTAAGGAATAATGTGAAAAAATTGGGACATGTAGCTTCTTTATATGTTTAATTATTGTTGTATTCTCCAAATGGAGAAGGTGAATATAAGCATGTGAAAATTAAATTCTCAATAAAGACATATTAATACAACAATGTATTCAGATATATTTCACATCTATTTATGTTTGATTGTGGTTTAAAATTTATTATTAATACAAAATAGGTAATCAAGAGGGAAAAATAATGCTGATAATGTGTTCTTCTCCACAGAATTTGTTATTTCTTTGACTGCATCTGATGAATTCCTTATAAACAGAATAATAAATCTCCCAGAGAGAATTGTTGCTGGAACTCATTACACCCAGGAGCGGTTCCTGCAATCTCTGAATCTCTTCAGAGAGTTAAACACGGATGATAAGACTGTTCTCAACTATTTTGATGAACTTGAAATACATCCTTGGTTTATAGGTATGAAATAATACCATTAGTAGAGAAAATGTATAAAATTTTTGTTGTTACACGTTTAACATTTGCAAAGTTCACACAGTAAGTGTAATATTTGGAATGTCCATTTGAGGTGAGTTATGGGAAGTTACTTGTTGAACAGCCTCAGTCATAATTGATTTCCTAAGGTTTTTTTTATGTAATATAAATCACGGAGATTCTCTTGAGAATAATACCATACATGTGTTGTTATGAAGTGTAGAAGTAGAAAGAAGAACTGTGCCAGTATAATCTGTTTAGAATTGAGGTAATTCTGCTACAAAAAGTATATATAAGAAATGGTACATATTAAGGCCTGATGCCATCAATTGGTCATATTGTTATCTTATACACTTCTTCACTTCTGGATATGCAGGTAGTACCACTGACCAAGACCATGGCTTGTTAAATGGGGACCATAAAGTACATACTCTATGGTAGAACGTTGCAGTGTTTTCTGCTAAGAATTACGTCCAAAGTTTACTCTTAAACTCTAGTCCATTCCAGACAGGGAAACTCGCTGGCCTACTAATGATAATTATTGAGGTATCACAGCTGTGATGTTCAGTGACTTCTAGGTGCTTTTCACCTTCAGTTTATAGTATTGATTCTCAGCTTCGAAGGAGCATCGTCTTTAAGTTTTGTTTTTCTCAGGAACCACCTCTTTACCTATATTCACATCACTGATAGTTACCCAGCACGTCAGCTTAGAGCTTTCTGTTGTAAAATGTAAGGACAGTTTACAGAGGTAACTGCAGTCAGGATCCCTCAGCTCTGCAAATGTCCCTCCATTCTAGCTGATGTTCCACGTCAGTTTTAGAAAATTGTAACATATGGCTTTATGAATTGCTTTTATGATCATTATGTTTTTCTGACTCTGAAATATGATTAGTACAAAGGAGTGGGCTTCAGGATTCTGGAGATTCTACTTTGCCACAGTGACTCACTGCATGAAGTCTGCAAGTCAGTTATCTAGTGTCTTGTTTTTTTCATCTGCATATTTGGGATGGTGACACAGGCATGTTAGATCATCTACAAAAAGGCATGTTAAAGTTACAACAGCAATTTCCTTTGA
The DNA here is from genome assembly GCF_028858725.1 of Colius striatus. Classification (NCBI taxonomy): domain Eukaryota; kingdom Metazoa; phylum Chordata; class Aves; order Coliiformes; family Coliidae; genus Colius; species Colius striatus. The sequence goes on along the minus strand of NC_084764.1, from coordinate 47,053,499 downwards.
AGATCTTAATTGCAGGGACCACCTCACGGGACGGGATTCACAGACCACGCATCAGACCAATATGATCCATGCAGAAGCTGTTTATTTTAGCATTCAATCACATTACATATGTCATTCTTTTCTAAATACATGATGTAATCTATTACGATTGGATAGCTCAGTCTATCACGCTCTGTTCACACACCTAATAGCAGAATATGATTTGTTAAGCTTAACTATGACCATATCTTGATAGTAGCAATTTCTACATTCCTTTACCTAATTCCTTCTTTATCTAATTTCTGTTCTAAGCTTACACAGTTTCTTTCCCACACACAGCTGCCTTCATATCTACATTCTAATAAGCAACTCGTCCTTGACTATTCTTTAGGCCGTGTTCACTGATATAGCTAAAGTCCGAGGCTTGTCTGAGCCTAATGCAGCTTATGGTCTCATATAACCAAAGTCTGGGTGGGCCACGTCCATTTTCCTTCAGATACATTGCTACACTTAATTGATCAACTTTTCAGGAGATCTTTGCTCTCAATTAGTGTCAGTGCTAATTTCATCTTTTATTTAAAAAGTACTTCTTTTTGAGGATGAATGCAGTTAATTATGATTGCTGTGATATTTGCATTGTAATCTTCCTTGGCTATCTAGGAAACAAATGCAGTCTTTGAGACCTCAAATTCAATGGTGAGAGAGTTCTTAGCAATACTATAAATTATTAGAGAAGTAATTTTTTTAATGACTTTTTGATACAATTTTTGTATCTAGATATGCTAAAAGTGCAGAAACAATGGACTGCTGGAGACAGAAAGATATTCTGCTTTTAATTTGGAATACATCAGAAATGTAATTCCTGATTTTTTTTTTTAAGTAAGCTGTAAAAGAAATTTTATAGTCTAGAATTCTGTTAGCTTTTTCCTCGGTTCATTACAGAGTTTGGACTTCAGCTCCAAGTTACAAACACTTAAACTCTTGAAATACCTCATGGTAAAGCAGAGGACTGTAGAGTAGGGACTACCACATTCTCATCTAAATTCTGTATTGTAGTTGTTCTGGTTTTTCCCTTTTCCTCTGCTTCCTATCCTTACCCATTTCTGTACCTTTACATCTTCAGTCCTTTACCACTGAACAAGCCTCTTATCTCTGTAGTCTCTGAACACTCGAAATGCCAAGTTTTCCTCTTTGCCGTGTACATTTTTATACCCTTTCTGCCAGATGCCTCCCCACACTTGAATGAACAGAGCCCAGAAAGCTCTGCAGACAGATTCCATTTTTTTCTGTGTTGTTTTCTTTTCCTTTATTAAAAGCAACTTTAATATGCAAGTAGCCTCCAGGAATTTAAAGGGAGAAGGAATGAAATGAAAGAGAAGGTCTTGCTCAGTCTTTGTGTTCCAACATGAAGCTACAGATTTGTTTTGTAGCTGTAACACAGTAAGAGTTCAACCAGAGCTAGGTCTGTGTATTTGTAAAGCTGTATGAGTGAAAACTTTGGAGTCTGTTGCCAAATCCTAACAAGGTATTGTGTAACCCGTGGGGGAGACAAGGTCAAAAGCTGATGGTTTTATGCATCTTGATAAGTTAACATGAGATTGGTGACAGGAACATCTCTGATAGTGGAATGACCTCATTTTCAAGTTTCAAAACTTATGCAAGCTGCAACTGATAAACAGAACAGTTCTCAAAGTTATTTTAATACATTTCTCCTTATATCACCTTAGTAAAGAAAATCAGATGTAGAAAACTCCATACTGTGTTGCAAAATCTTGACATTTAAAAGCAACCGAAACCAACATTTTTCACTTGAAAATTCAAACAGTGTGAACACCATCTATTTTTAGATCTTGTGCTTATTACCTCTGTCCATTGATAACTGACAAAAGTTTTGAACAGTTCTCTCTTGTACTGTTTAAAAGATGTAACCAAATTTGAAGATCCCGAGAACAGATTTATTGTAAAAGAAATCAGCAAAGAAATTGGGGAGCCTCGGAATTATGGCTTGACAAATGCAGAAAAGGAGGATTTGGAACGCAAAGCAGCTGAGGAAAGCCTTGTCAAAGAAGCTCAAGCAAGAGCTGAACGAGAGCGTAAAGAAGCTGAGGAAAGGGCTGAAAGAATCGCAAACTGGGAAGAGTGGGTAGGTTAATATATATTTTTGGGGAACCATTAATATTTATGTGTTTTAGATGGCTTCTAAACATAACAGCAATCTGTTACGTAAATACACTTGGAAAGTGCTGCATAAATTCTTTAGCTCCATATAGCATACCTTAGATCTGGGTTAGACCATCTTCACAGTGCATTTTGAGGCTCAGCCTAAAGAATATAGTCTGGTTTTGAATACAGACATAGCAATATTTTTTGCATGTCGGTATCAGGCTTTGAAAAATTTATCTTGTTGCTGTGCCATTGATCTTTTATTTTACCATTTATAACCAGTCACCATTTGCAGCTGACCAAGTCTTACTTATCATGCTTTTCAAATGAGATTCTTAACTTGACACTGATCAGTACTCCAGCCTGCACTGCAGAAATGTTTCTGAGCCTGCAAGAGAAATACCTTTGAGAGCAAAGCCCTCAGTTCAGGGAGGACTACCTAATGCAGTCTGAAGGATGCATTTTGTTTGATAATACTTTGAGAAGTACTTGTTATTTAGGCTACCTGAGCTCACAGGATTTGCATATAATGCTTTTTCCTCTTTAGGTAAGTAACCTGAAATGCATGCTACCAGAATGTTCTCGTTCACACCCAAAGTCAGGTTGTTTCGCCAGAAGACACTGCAGTTGTCTTTACTGGTCATTCCACAGAGAATGCCCATACACCTCTCTGGAGTGACAATACCTTGAAATTACTCACTTTGAAAGAAGCATTTACATTGCTGGCTTATAAATAAAGTGACTTTTTTTCTAACTGCTTATTTACAGCTTCATTCAACATTAAATAGCATTTTATGCTCTCTGTAAACTTGTCTAAAAGATTAGTAATGGTAGTTAACAATTTTTATCTATATTCAATGCAAAGCCATCTAATTTTAAAGACTGCCAACTGTGCATTACTCAAAGCTAACATAGGTATTCAACTACCCATTTGCCCTTCATTTGCCAAAGACCACATACAGGATTTATTGAACAGCACTCTTAGATTGAGTGAACAAGGTAAAGATCTTTTCCAGATATTGGTATATGGGTTGGGGCTTTTTTTCTAAACATTGCTTTTGTGTTCTGCCTTGAGCACAGAAAAGCAGTCTTCAGAGAATCATCTGCTCTCTGAATCTACGTGTGACTCAGGCTACTGATGAATAAAATGAACAAATGGGTAATCTGGCTAAAACTAATGCAAGTGCATGCTATTAAGTGCTATTAAATGGAAGAAAGAAAACCAGTAGTTTTATTTCCCCGCCCCTCCTACTTTTTCGGTGGAGTCTTTGTCTTTCACCTGAATTCAAGAATCAGTTTAGCAGATTCAGATGTCATTTACTGTGGTTTTAATCTATTCAACTCTCACCTTCCTTAAAATCTGTCATAAATAAAACCTAAGCCAAGTAAAGAAACCAGACCCAAACCAAACTAAACCACAACACAGAAACAATCAAAAAAACCCAACAGAAATTTAGAGTCAGGGCTGTCTTCTGAGCAAAAATATTCTTCCTCCTCTCCAAAGAACCCTCAAACAAATCTGCATTTGCAATAGTACTAATTTTGAAGTGATACAGTGTGTTCCAACCATTTTGCCAAATATCTTATGGAAACAGCACCATTGGGAGAGTTCAGGACAAACCTCCTTTTAGGTGTTGAAGAAATAAAAAGAAAATAATTCTACTAAGGAAATTAGTTCAGTTTTCATGATGTTCAATTCTTTGTCCTCGGTGTACCCTGTGCTCTAGATTAAATAAGCAGTTAATAGTTTTTCCTGCCAAGTTGTGAATAAGTTTTGCCCACAGCTTCTGACACTACTTTCTTCTCTAGACCACCATTATTATTTCATCAAGTGCTATTTGGTAGATGTTATAAACCTTATTCACAATTTTGTTCATTATTTGTAGAATAAACATCTTGAGGAAGTGAAAAGACAGGAACAAGAGTTGTTGGAAGCCCAGTCTATTCCACTACGAAACTATTTAATGAAGAATGTCATGCCAACACTGATGCAAGGGATCAGTGAATGCTGTAGGATCAGGCCAGATGATCCAGTTGATTTTCTGGTACAGTGATTACAATTTTAGTATTTGGGATGGTATTTGTGGGGAAGAGGTTCCTGGGACGTATCAGCAGAAATGACACTTTAGAGATGCTTAATACTTCCTGCAGTTTAGATTAAAGTGATGGTATCCACCATAATCTTTTTATTTTGAATAGATTTTTAAATTGGAGACTTGAAAATAAGTGTAACTTTGAAACTCTTCTGCTTATAGGCAGAATATCTCTTCAAGAACGGTCCTGACGTTGAATGAGATAAACATGAAATCCTAACATCTGTCAAGACGGTTAAGTAGAAAGGGACAACATTCCTGGTGCATTTAAAGTACCTAGGTTCTGAATGGATTATGCAATCTCCATTTTTATTTCTCATACTTTATTATGATGTTGCACTTGGTTTTTAATATTCCTTCTATAAAAGCCCCACTTACTGCCCATATGAATACAGTTACACAGCTGTATGTTGTACATCCATTTGACCCCGGGACTCACAACAATCTGTTTTCTCTCCCAAATTTTCTTCCTGGATTTTTTTTTAAAATATGCATTCTACTTAAGCAATCTAATCTTCTTCTGACTGGTGAAGTTTCCCAGCACAGGTGTGTCATAAATGCTGGGGTTTTCCTTGGTGTCAAACGTACAGCCGTCCTTTGATTCTCTTTGTCATTCAATATCTGATACACGTTTTTAACAGGTGCTTGAAGAATCTAGACTTTCCAGCATGTGGCTTTATTGACTATATGGGCCTCTCACAGAGTCGGTGTCTGTGCTGAGTTGGAACCGAGAGCGTCTTTAGTGTACAATACAGGATTTTGTCAAAACACAATGCAAGGATTGTTTGGGAGAAGGGTGACATACAAAGATTTTGCATTTATTTTCTGTATTACTTTTATTACTAGAATTTTAGATACTCAGATTAATATTTATACAAAGATTTTGTTTTTACTTCTACAAATGAATGTTTCCACGGGCTTATTTCACCTGTTTCCACACAGTCACGGAGCTCAGTCAGCGATGACAGCCAGGGAGAGTCGGGAACCAGTCTCCTACTCTAAACCAGATTTCTCTGGCATCTAAATTTCCTATGTGCTGCCAGTCTAAGTCACCATTTATCTCGAAAGGCAGTAGATGCTTAAATAATCGATAGTTTTAGAGATTGACGTTTGAAAGCTTTTTTTCCAGCAGCAGTGGAGTTTTGTGTGTAGAGTTGCTGCAGATGTACTCATTTCTCTAAGAATAAAGCTCTGAGCCGTGTTTCTTTTTTCTGAAATGCATGCAGTTTATTACAAGCAGAACTTTCGAAGAGAGAAACTGAATTATCTCTTCTGCGTGGGATATAAAAACCAAACTAAGCCCTGTTGCAGGAAGGTGCGAGCAGTAGGTCTGTGAGCCGAAACGCCTCCTTCCTCGGGGGAGCAGGCCAGGGGCCGCAGGCAGGCGGCGGGCGGGTCCCAGCCCCTCCTGTGCCACGCCGCGGTGAGCACTGCACCGCCTCGCTTCCCCCGTCAGGAACGCGCTGTGCAGGCGCCGCGCCACGCACGCACAGCCCCCCCGGCGCCGCGGACGCCCCGAGGCCGCTCAGAGCCCGGCTCCGCCCCGCCTGGCCCGGCGCCGCCTCCCAGCCGTTAGCGCTTTGTTTTCAAACGCGGCCCGGGCTCGTCCCGCCGCACTACAGCCCCCAGAATGCCCTGCGGCCGCTCGGCCGCCTGCGCACGCGCGGGCGAACTAGTGTGCGCGGCGTGCGGGGGTGGCCGCGCCGCTGCGTCAGGCCCCCCCCGGTCTAGAACGATCTGTGGTAGCGTCTGGGCGCCATGTTAGAAGGCCGGAGGGGAAGAGGAAAGTGAAGCGGCGGCGGCCCGGCCTAGCGAGCGGCTTTCTCGTCCCTCACACGCCCCGACTCCGGCCCGTGCCATGGTCACGGCTCCCGCTTCCCGGCGGGGCGACTGACCGGTCCGGAGGCGGCAGCGGTGGGGAAGGACGAAGAAGAGGAGGAGGAAAGAGAAGGAGACGACGCGGTGGTGGTGGTGGCGGCGGCGGCGACGGCGGCGGAGGAGGAGGGGCCGGAGAGACGATGCCGTTGTAAGTTAGAATGCTCGCCGAGTGCCTCCGAAGCCTGTGTTTTGCCGGCCCTTTCTCAGCCCTCTTCTCCCAGCTTGCCCGCTCGGGCCCTTTCTGCTGGCTTTCGCCCTTCCCCCTCGCGCCTGTCCCCCTCCCGATCCTGGGCTCTTCCGGTGCCGCAGTATGGGGGCTGTGGGCCCGCTACTCGCCGCCCGCCCGCGAGGGGCTGCTCGCCTGCTTCCTTGGGTGGTCTTCCCCCCTGCCCTCTCCCCGAGACCTGAAGGAGAGGCTGATGAGGCTTTTACGCTGTTGCTGTCGCCTCCTCCTTCGCGATCTCATAGCCGCAAGTTGGAGGGGCCGGGCGGCCACGGGGCCTCTGCCTGTTTGGGCCTGTTGATACCAGAGTTCAGGGGTTGCTACACCCCGTCTCGGATTCCTCAGATGCTTGCCCTAGGCCCACCCTCGAAATCCCCGTCCCCATTGACTGTTTCGGTAGCGCTCCTGGGCCGCTGTTGAGTCAGCCCATGTGAAGTGGTAGTGCCACATATTTATCCTTTTCTCGCCCGGCCGGGAGAGTTTCTTTCCGGTGGCCGCCAGGACGGGTTTCCCTCGTTCCGGAGGGGCCGGCGGGCCTCGGGGCCGGCGGGCCTCGGGGAGCGCCCCCTGGCCGGCGGGAGCGGCGCGGAGCGGCCCATCGCCCGCCCCCCGCCATGCCGCCGCCTGCAGCCCCCGGCTGCCGCGCTGGGCCCCTGGGCCTTGTGCTTCGCACTTGTTGGGCTGTAACCCTCCTGGTAGTCGTGGATAATGAAGCGGGGCATAGATTCATCCCTGTTTCCTTCACCCCACCCTCTGCCTCTTTTTTTCTTTCTTTCTTTCCATTTTCTTTCCCTCGCTGACGTTTTGACGGCCCCGGGCTCAGGCGATGGAACTTCCTGCTCCTCGCTTCCGTAGTTCATAGTGTTAGTGTTATCCTGTATTAAGTCAAGGGATTCAGCGATGAGTAGGTGGTCAAGTGGCTATTAAGAGTAAAGCATGTTTATGTGATAAGTTCCTTTTGGTTTTGTGGTGTGAGGTTTTTTTTCATTGAATGAGAAATATTAAAAATATTAAAAATGCACTGCTGATTCACTGTTATTATTGGACTTTGTTCATTATTGTCTTAAATGTGTAACTTGAAAAAAAACCGTGCTTGCCTATTGTGCTTTTCTTCAGTCTAAAAGTACTATTACGTTAGCTGTAGGTTAGATAACACAAGTCAAACTTAGAGAGTTTGTGGCAGGAAAAAACACAGTGAATGCAGAAAGAAAAATGGTTATACCAAGTAGTTTCTAATGCTTGTAAGGCTGCAGCATCTTTATAGATAAGTTTTGCACATGTTCATTATGGCAATCGAAAATTACCAGAAATCAACTTTGAAGTTGGCTGGACTTTTTGGCCTTGGAGAAAATGGGAGTGTGTTTATTCATCATGTTTTCATTCTTTGTTCATTTTGTTGTAAGTAAATTCCAAATGCTTAGTAGCAGCATTTTAAAGTTTTGAGTACTTCTGTGCATTGGAATAATAACTGTCTTTAACTTTGACAAGTTTGGAATGACTTAATCATTTTTCTTAATGTAGATGTTTACGATTCTTTACCTAGAAACTCTGAAATAGCAGTACATAGCAATATATGAGTGCAAATATAACTACTTTCAGTGTAAACACTACTTGGCAACCTCACTAATACAGGAGGCTTAGTTTAACTAGGAAAAGCAAAGCTTTCTCAGATTCTGCATTTATCCTGTCATTTGTATGTCTGGAATGATTGTGTTATTCAGTCAAGACTTCAAAGCCAAGGTTGCAGTGCTAGTAAGTTGAAATGCTAGTAAGGGTAATTGAGTTAATGAAGTGATGCCTCCGACTTAAGTTTAGAGGGGGAAAAAAAGTTCCCTTTCTTTCTGTGTATTTTTTTCCAGTTGACACTTTCATGCTTTTGGATGATAATATTTTTGAGTGAGAGTGGAACAAACTTGTTCCACTGCCAAACTTTCCAGATGACAAACAAAGACTATTTTTTGTTTTTTTTCTGTTTGCTTGTGGGGTTTTCTGATTTATTTTTTACTAAAGACATTCTTTAAACTTCCATTGTTTTAAGCTGATGTTTACAATTGAGAGGCCTATTCAAGGCTTGTCTCCTTTAAAACCAGAGATCGTCATTACTCTTTACTTGAAAAGTATTATCTCGGAGTTCTCAAGAGGCGTTCGACATTGTTGGTACTGCACAGTATGTATCTCTTAGCAGTATGGTACAAAACTAAATATGAGCTAATTATTTATATACAAGGCACATCGGTAGTAAGGGAGCAAATTCAGGTTCTGCTGATGCCTGACATTTGCAAAACCCTTTTAACGTTTAAAAAAACCCCAACAACTAAATATATCCTCAGAATTTGTGGCTTTTTGTTACACTTTTTGACCACTTTCAGTTGTTCAAAACAACAATTAGCAATGAAGGTGGATATTTCCCCTGTTGGAAAGCTACATTTTAGTGAACTGTTCAGTACAGACTGTACCTGTACATTATCTGAAATGCAAGGTGCCATAGAGACATGAAGCTCCCTAAGCTATTAGTATGTTTCAGTTAGGGCTAGGCCTTATGCAGGAAGGCTACTGACTGGGTGAAGCAGCAGCTATGTTTATGTGAGATGGTGATGTCGTCCTTTTATGTAACCTGGGCCCTTGTGACCCTTGGAATAGAGAAATAGCACCATGAATCTATTTCTTGTTAAGCTACCTATACTACTGCCCTTAGAGCTTCTTTGCTGAACTTCTAAAGCTACTGAAATCATTGCAAAAGGCTTTTTTTTTTTTTAAACAAGAAGAGCATTGAGTCATGTATCTGAATATGTAAAAGTACCTTAAGTGCTATAAATTTCAAGTCTTGTTATTACTGTTAACTTTCATATGAGAGTTTTGAATGTCATAATTTTTTTCCCAGTCTTTATTGTAGACAGGCTTTTTTTTTTTTAATCTGAAGTAAGACTTTTGGTAAGTTTTCTTTCACTGAACTTTGATTTAGACCTGTGCAGAGCTATTGTTTTAACTTTTATTTAACAGCTGTCAATTTGTATGCCAGAGCTACAACACTGTGTTTCAAATGTCTTGTACTAATTAGGAGTAGACAAATATTATGCTTCTGAACAGAGAGAGCTGTTATGGAAGGAATTAAATTATCCCTAACTTTGCAGAGCACAGGATCTACTGTGTAAGAGCAAATTGCTTTACTTTAAAGTGGTAGCTTTATTAATCATGAAGAAATTAGTATAAAAACCTACACTGAGGAATGGTTTATTAGAGCTAATAGAGAGGCACTAGATGGCAAGTATATGTGATTTTTGCAATAGCTTTCAGTCTGCTAATGTCAGTCCAAAAAGAGATTGAGTTTATACTTGTTAACATGGAGGTACAGCACAGAACTTGGAAACTCAGTTATTTTGAGCTGATCAGATTTTACTGCAGAGACAAATTAATCTTGCAGTGAAATATTTCATTAGATTCCTCATTCTTGGTTTGAAACTTTCTGCTACTTTTAGATTCAACCTTCCAGAATTCCCTAAATTGCTACCTCTGTAGTTTTTTGTCTCCAGAATAGCAATACGTTTCATTTTTGGTACAGGTTCTTCCTGCAGAGTTCAGTAGAAATTTATTTTGCTTAAACTTGAGAAACTTCTTCTGAAACTGTTGTTAGTAAGAATGTTGTGCAGGGATGAGTATTTTGACATGCTGCCTTCACTGTTCTTCTGTACAAATGTATGAGCCAGAGGGAGCTCAGGATAGAGTCAAAGCTTAGCAGAATGTGTGTGAATATTCTTTATTTTGCTGTAGGTGAGTTTCTCATTCCACAGGTCTGTTACCTGTCATTACTCCAATACCCACATTTAAATCTGGTTTGGGTGTCTTGAACACATCATACTGACAGTTTAAAACTTAATTCATGATCTAAATGATTCAGTATTTTTCTGCTAGATATTAAAACTTGTGTTCAGGAAGGACAGCTGGATTGTCTTAGCCATTTAAAACATATGCTCCCCAGTAACTGATTTGCACAGACTTCCTTTAGGTTTGCTGCCTAGATTTATGGAACTTTGCATGGAGTGATGGTGTTAGCATTAAGCTAGAAACATCAGTAAATAAGAAAGACTGAATTTTACTGAGGCAAACAGAAAAGAGAGGGCAGTCATTGAGATTCCTTAAGTTGTGTATTTTGTGTTGGTAGCTAGAAGCAAGACTGAATGAGCCAAAAGTCCTGACTGAAGTTAAAAGTTTGAAGTTGATGTTCTGTGGGTGGTGGGCGCTATTTTAAGATACTTAAGAGCTTCTGTTCTCTTCACCAATGCTGGCCTTACTGTTCATGTCTGTCTGGACAAATTTAATACTCAGATGAGGTTTAGTGATCTATGAAAGGAGTTATATGGCATCTAGCAAAAGCAAAGTATGATGACCAGAGCTGGAATGGATTGCTATGTGGACTTGGTGTACATTTAAGATATAGTACTTCTTGGGTGGTTAAAATCTATTTCAGGGTGTACCAAAGATGAGTTTTAAACTTAGGCAGGATTGAAAATGTTATTTATTAAATATTATGGCATCTGTTTGTAAGATTTCAGTTGCTTGTGTTCTGTGAAGCATCCAAAATTTCAGGAGCATGTTGTTTAGATATTTAGCTGCAGTTAACACTGCTATTTCATTTGTGATAAGAAGCACATAAAATCTTAACTCAAAAAACATGATAAAAATATTACCAGGAGTGAAGAGGGGAAAAACTGTGCTTCAAACGACAGGGGGTTTCAAGTGGGGGTAGGAGGAGTGTTAAATACAAAGTGTGCTTGAGAAGAATTTTGTGACAGGATTCTTATTTCTTTTGAAGGTGGACAAAGGTTCCAATGTTGTAAAATAAAACAGTAGTGCAGCACTTTGAATTTGTATCTGACTCTGTGTTATATGGAGCAGTGTTACATAGGTACACCTGTCTTGGGTTTAAGTCTGTTTCCAGTTTACATGGGTGTGTGTCAAGGGTGTAACCTCACCTTTAAAAGAAGCATTGGACAGTTTTCCCCTTATCTCAAAATCTTTCCCCTCTCTAACTTAGAACAATGTGTAGTCACTTCCATCTGAAGTAGCTTAAAGGTGTACCACTCTGGAAACTGTAAAGGCTCTAACAAGCTTTATTTGTGGGTTTGTTTTTTTCCTTCCACTTCTGCACTCTGTTGAAAAATGATTTTAGTAGTGACTGTTTTACCAGGATTTGTTAGTTCAGTAGTTACTGATAACAATAGGAGAAGATACAGACTACCAAAACTTTGGATTCTGAAGAAGGAGTTGTTTAGCTGTATTGCTGTCAGCTTAGTGCAGACTAGAACTTTATGTGTGTTTCTGTTTTCATGTGGGGGAGTGTACATGTGCATTTCTCGGAGAGATGATATTAATTCATATTTGAATATGAAATATTGGATGATAGCACTTTAGGATTAAACTACTGTAGCTGTTTCCCAATTCGTACATGGCTTAAACTGGCAGCACATGCTCTGCAAAAATTTAGGTTAACCCAGAGCAACAACAGTAGCTTAACTGTGTCATTGTCTACAACTGTGTTTTATATTTGTACTGTTGAAAAGTAGCTCATATTCATAGCAGCAGGAGCGCAACAGCTTCAAGTGTATATATGGTTGGCTAGAAACAAACAAAAAAGCCTTGAACTGTATCTTCATTTTCCTTGTGATGTTAAAAAAAAATTTTTAAAAAAGAAAAAAAAGGGCAAGCCCTCAACATTGAGTGTGAGACCTTGACAAGGTCTGCCAAATCTGCCACTGCTCTTGTCAAGTTTGAGTAGCTGGGATGGGACTTTCTGTTGCTATTTTATACCCTTTGATTTTTTTTGTTAATGCTTAACTTTACTGACTAGCAGATTTGACATACCACCATATTGATCCCCTCAGGCCTTAAACTCCCCCAGTCCCCTCAGGTAGAAGGTTAGGGTTGATACTTACCTATCCTTTCTCTTTGAGTATTTTTAGTAGTTTAGGCTAAAGGATTCCTAAAGTGATGTATTGTGACACATCACAGGTAAAAACTAGAATGTCTATGTCTTTTCAAGAGGGAAGGTGTTGTAATAGGGTGTGATCTTCATAATTTCAGGAAAGGTAAAATGTAAGTTGAGACTTGTGGATTATTAGCATTTTCTGTCTGAAATGTAGCATGTAAATACAGCATTGAAGTTGGAAAAATGAGGACTTAAAGTTAGTTTCTCATTGATAATTTGCTTTTCATTTTAAAAGCAGCTAGTAAATGCTGTATTTGAAGTTTCTTGGCTTTGTGGTAGGTAGGGGGTGAGAAGAGGATATATGTTATTTGGCTTATAGTAACTTTCATGATGTGGTCATTTAAATGAATGAATGAACATGGTTACCTAGCACTAGTTTATTGCATCCTTAAATGAGTTTAACCAACTTTCTTGCCAAATACCATTTTTTCCTGTAATTTTACGCAGCCACTTTCTGATATCTTTTGGTGTTGCACAGAAACAGCCTTAACATCAGCAAATGTAAACAATTGAGCTTCAGTTTAAGGGTTCTTAGTTGGAAATAATGTATATTCTCTTCAATATTAATATATGTTAAAATATATGCCTGATGGTGTCTTTGGAAATTGTAAAACATTCTAGAAGGCTGATCCTGTTCACCCCTCAACCTTGGAACACCTCTGTGTAGGGAGGTCCTGTCTGCTTGAAAACATCTTACTTCATTCTTTCAAAATACATGAATATAAAAATAATAGCTGTAAAAACTTAAACAAACTGTTTTTGTGTAACACTTCCCAAAGATGTATATCAGGAAGTTTAATGGTTTAAAGCTGTCATTTTAGTGGACAGTTTCAAAACTTATTTCTTGCCCTATGGCTGTGCTCTGATGCTCTGGATTTGTCGATAATACTGCTTGAAGTCTTGTCAGTATGGTGTTTTGCAAAGACAAACCTACATATTGCACTTCCACAAGGAAGTTGATCTGAGGTTTGGTTGATTTTTGTAACTTTGGGTACAAAGGGATTAGTTATTAGTTCTTTAACTGAGGAAACATGGCCCTTACGATTAGGTGGAAGACAGAGGGTTCTGTCAGCATTACCGATTTCAGGAGCCTGCTTCACGGAATCTGGGTCTGAGTGACATCTTTTTTTTTTGAGATGTAGTGTCAGTGTCTGCCAGTCTGTATTTTGCCAGCCCTTTCTATTAAGTTTAAAATCTGTGGAATTTGATAGAGTTTCTAGTTCTGGATGGGTGAGAATTTCAGCAAGACCATCAGAAAGTTGATACACAAAACTAAAATATTGATTGCTTTAGATTACTGCTTCAGAGCCTGGAAAAATAAACTGCAAATTAATTTTTTTCAAAATAATGATTGGCAAAAGAGGGGAGATCGTTGTTCAAATGAAACTATTTGCTTGGTGGTATAAATTAAAAATCTCCATAATAACCAAAGGATGTTGATATATTGAGACCTTTTGGATTGATCCCTTTTTTAGTAACAACTGACAGAGGCAACTATTTGTGTCATTCCTAAAATGCTTTTTTTTTCTTTAAAGAAAAAAATTATTTTAGTGGCTTCCTTTGCCTTTAATTTACTGTTTTATGTAATTAAATGAGTTTTAAAAAAATTTTTTCATTCACACATGAAGAACTGAGGTCGATGTCATATGTTCAGCTGCTGTTAGGTGATTAAAACCTCTTAACTGAAGGAAGCAATGTGAAATAATGTTCCCAGACATGATTACTTGGGAGCTGGTGGTTTTTTTTTTTAATGTACAGAGTTTAGTATTTCCTGCTTTGCCTTTTTTCCTTTTGCTGATAAACAAAGGGACAAATGTGCTAGAACTTCCTTAGTAAGACATTTGCATTATGACTTGAGTTCTTGATTTCAAATTACGATAGCTAAAATAATTTTGAAACAGATTTAGGTTATGTCAAATCATTCAATTTCATTGATGTAACTTATGTAATGCAGATCTAATGCTTCTAGACAGGTGTTGCCTTAACTTTCTGCCATAGTTGTTGGTAAGGCTTTTGGAATAGCAGTTGATGTAATAACCAGCCACATTTTCTGAAATGTAAGTTTTGATGAGAGATGGTCTTTTTGTTTGTCTCTGAAAGATTAAGTTGGTTTCAGAAAACAAGTTTTTCAGTGTGCTTAAAAACAATGATTTGTCATTGTAAAAAATGGGCAGTAGGAGAACAATATTAATAATTTAAAGGAAAGTTATGTATTATGTCAAGTTTAGTTTTAAGATGCTTAAAATTCATAGCCTTAAAGCTCAAACTGTTCTGAAAATAAGGCTGTGATTAAAAGTGATCATCACAAAGAAATGTATGCCCATGGTGGCAGACTGCACAGCAGGTTTTTTTTTTTGCCCAGGGTACTCATTTAAGAAAGCTATTAATGATTCTTACAATATGATGATAACTTTGCTTTTCTTCTTCTTCTGAAGTTCTGTAATAACTTCTCCTTTGGAACGTTGAAATATGGGGAATTGTGTTGAGAGTATCATGCTTGTGCTTGAGGCTTGGCTCATATCTCTTCGTGTAGATGGAGAAGCGAGGGACAAAGATGGCATGCAGGCTTGTAATTGGACAGTTTACTGGTGAACTAGGTCATTGCAGATTTAATCCATTGTGTTGGGCTAGGTTTCCTTGAGGCTTACTTTCATCTGTGGAGAATTATTTACATGAAGTAAAATGTCATGTTGGGGAAACTAAGGGTTATGGAGAAAATACCGAGAGTAGGGCTTATGCTTATATCCTCCGTCCTTGTGGTAATAAGCAAAGTCTAGCACAAATCTGATGTTCTCCCTCCTCTCCCTTCATTAAGTCAGGCTATATGTAGTGTAGCCAACTTTGTTCATCTAACCATCCTGTTATGGTAGCCAGCAGATAAATTGTCTGAAAGGTAACTGTATGATGCTCACTGACTCCAAACATACTGAAGCTTACTTACATGTTTTGTGTATATAAAGTCTATTGATATCAAAGATCATACCTTGCAGCAACTTGTAACCCTGCCATCAGTATTTCAAGTTGGATGGATCTGGGATGTAAATGCTAACAGTAGGCTCAACATTTTATTTCCTTAGTATGTGTCTCTTGTCTGCTACTCTGAGAAAAAAAAAAAAGTTGTTTGTTTGTTTGTTTGTCTTGTTTCTGTCAGTAACTTTATCTAATTGCCTTTACTAGTCCCGTTACAACCCAGGGATCACAAACACAGCAACTACAGAAGCATTATGGCATTACCTCACCTATCAGTTTAGCTGCTCCCAAGGAGTTTGACTGCATGCTTACCCAAAAATTAATCGAGACCCTCAAACCATATGGTGTATTTGAAGAAGAGGAGGAGCTGCAGCGAAGGTGAGTAAACGCTCCCTTTAGCAGTAGTGTTCTTTGATCTTGAGGTTCATGTAGTTGAACACACTTAGTGTTCAGCAGTTACGTTCTTTCAAATGCTTTCTTAAAAGCCTAGTGGGATATTAAGCTTGATTTTTCTTACTTTAAAAGGAATACTTCAGAACACAGAAAGGAATTTTAAGTGACCTTTAAGTTTTGGAGACTGACATGCATATTTTTTTCCCCTTTGTAACTGTTCCATTGTAGTGGCCCCTATTGTACTTTTTTTTTCTTTATTAAACTTTTTAGAGGGTTTTGCTGTCGTTACTGTTTCTCACTCTTTTCTTAGGTGCATGTGTTAAAAATACAGGTTTTATTTTTAAAGCAAGTAGAATTCATACGCTTAAAATGTGTGTAGTCCTTAATTGCTTGCTTTTTTTTCTGAGCTTAAATCACTTGAACATCTTTAATGGGGAAAAAGTAGTGGGAATATTGTAAGACTAACTCTGTTTCAGTGTATGTATATAACAAGATCTATAACTAGATCTGCAGTGTTACAGAAGTTGATTTATTGTGTCGTGATGATTAGTCTCAAATACTAGTAGTTTGCTATGAGTTCATGACCTTCTGTTCTGCTGTTTTATCAACAGGATTCTAATTTTGGGAAAATTAAATAACCTGGTAAAGGAGTGGATACGGGAAATCAGTGAAAGCAAGGTATGGATGTATTTTATGTGGAACTGTTCCTACTAAGATTGGTGTAGGAATAGAGTTTCAAAACAAGTTTCCAGTCCAAACAAGATGAATCTTAGATTTGAGGATCAAGTTGGAAAAATGAATACCACCTTTTTGTTTCCAGACAGCGTCTTGTCAAAGAAAGAAACTGACAAATATTGGAAAAAGTCAAGGCAGCTGTAGTAATTTTCAACTGTTCTTTTCTCCCTAGGTAGAAATATAGCTCACCTTTTTATGAAAATATAGATGTGTAGTACTATGTTAATTATATGCTTAGATTGTTTGGCTTTGTGGGCCAGTGCTAGGCCTTAAAATAGACTTGTCACAAGTCCTTTGCTTTAATGTCATGCTGTAATGTTAGTTTTCTAGACTCTAACTTTTTGTCAGTTTGTAGTCTCTCCCAACCCTACACACCTTTGATTGAATGATTAGACTTGGAAACCCTAATTTTTTTAAGCCATTTTACTTCAAATGCATGGAGTATTATATCTCTCCTGTACACTATTCTTCTATGAAATGGAGATTTACTTTTGAACAAGGTTATGGGTCAGAATGACTGCTATATTTGTGTTCATCTTTGGAAACAAAATAGTTGCGAGTATCTTGACAGGTGCAAGATTGGATTAACTTCAGTAGTTTCCAATCTACATTGCAAAATAACACATTTTCAATTTTGTCTGTATATTGTGTAGCCATTAATGTAGGGCTTCAAATTGTAACATTACATGCAGTTATGAAATAGTAGCTCTCTTTGTCCAGAGTAGTGTGGAGTCAAGAGTTTTTTAAAGATGCAACTCTAGGAACTTTAGTAGATATACCTACACAATACCTCTCCCAAAACCAAATTTGTCTTGAAGACCTTAGTATAGATGTCTCTGAACGTAATTATTAAACACTGATAGTGTAAGTAGCAGTATTCTGTTGTTCTAAATCAGAACCCATCATCAATTTCTGAGTCAGTCTAAAATGTCTGAGTATTCAGCAAAATGTGTTTAAAGTCCATAACATTTTAAAGCTATTGCGCCTGAAGAGTGTAACTGCTGGAACCATTACCAAGCTTGAGACAGTAATGTGTAATGTACTTGAAATGTTAAAAAAAGTTCCTGAGTGACAAACATACCTCTGTCTCTTCTATAAATGCTAAGGTTATTATTTTAATAGTAACTGCAACTTAATTTTTGTTGAAAGTTTTTCCTTTTGATTTAAAATAAGTTGTGTGTGGTGTTATAACGTGTTAAGGTAAAATAACCAATTGTATTTTCTCCTTTTAGAATCTTCCTCAATCTGTAATAGAAAACGTTGGAGGGAAAATTTTTACATTTGGATCCTATAGATTAGGGGTTCATACAAAAGGTAACATTTACTTTCTATGATAAAAGCTCATATGGTCACACTAATGACATATCCATAAATGTCATGCAAGTAACAAAAACTTGCTGTCTCTTGAGGCGGTGCTGGTGGTTGATTTCTTTTTTTTTTTTTTTTTTTTATCTCCAATCTTCTTATAATATGTTTTTGTCATAGCTTGGGAAACACACAAAAAAAGTTGGAAGTTAATTAAAAATAAAGTTCTATATCTGGATTCTCATGGTTTTCTTTGAAAATTACTACAAATATTCCACGAGGAAAAGAAGAATGTATGTACTTGATATACTTGATGGTCGTCAACTTTTTTCTTTTTCATTTGGTTTTACTCAGCATTCCCAGAGAAAACACATTCTACAAGAAGAGAAACTCAATTTTCTTGTTTGATTTAAAAAAAAAAAGTGTTTTTTGCTGGCATTTCATGTGCATGAAATGTGAGTAACTTGTGCTAATAAACAATTTCAGGTGCTGATATTGATGCCCTCTGTGTTGCGCCAAGACATGTGGAAAGAAGTGATTTTTTCACATCATTTTATGAAAAACTGAAACAGCAAGAAGAAGTAAAAGATCTGAGGGTAAGCAAACTGCTTGATAAAGCTTGTTGAACTGGTGATGCTGAAAACTTAATAGTGAAAGATGGTACATTAAAGAAGTAAATATAACTTGACTGTCAAGGCTTACAATGAATTTTTGGTTAACCTGTAGCAAAGCATATCACCATATTAGAAATACATAGAGATTCTTCCAAATTTTCTCTGTTCCCACTTAATAGAGACACTCGTTTAAAGGTCTGGATGGGAAAATGATTTAGCATGTGTATTAGAATTGCGAAACTTGTGCTTGCTCTGTGGCAGCAGACAGGTGCAAATGCACATGTTAGCTTGAAAAGAATCGGGACCAAACTTGTGTATTTTTAATGAAGATTTTGAAGTATACTATTATGCTGCTGTTTTTCTAATTTCATGGTTATATCAACAATTCCAGTGGCTGATACTGAGTAAACATTTTATATTGATTGTCAACTGTGCATTTGTAAATGGAAGTTTTCAGTGTGTATCATTATTAGACACCCACAGAAGATTTTTGTTTAGCATGTAAAGGTGAAGATTTCCTGTGCTTACATGAAATAAATAGAACTCTTTTCAGCATTCTTCTGCTCTATACATCCTGTAGTTGGTAACTACCAGGATAGTGCAAACATCAACTGGTAAGGTAGACTGAAGCAACTGTTTTGAATGCCTTCTGATTTTCACATATCCCATAAACTTTTCTATAAGCTCTAACTCAAGCTTATGTAGTTGATTTAGCAACAAGGTACATCAGTCTATGCTATTCGGTGTAATGCTACAGTGACACAAATAGACTTTAGGTCAGTGTTACAGTACTTCAAAATAATTCCAGCTATGTCTAAGAAAGTTTGTACATCTCCATCTTTAGAAAACCTAGACTTTCTTAAAGGTTGCTTTTGTAAGTGAGTCTGAGATCGGCGAACGTTGGATTTTGCTTAAGATCCTTAAGGTGACTTTAAACGCATGGAGTAGTGTTGTCTGCTCCTCTTGTTAGGAACTGCCAGAGACTAAACACAGTTCTAAGAGTGTTCTGGTTCTTAACATTTCTTATTTGGAGGTTTGCAGTGTTCTGCAGCTAGTTCAGATGCTTAGTTCAGGAAGATGGTATTCCCAGCTGATTGCAGAGCATATATCAGGTTCTGTAGTTTCATGATGGATACTGTTTATCAAAGAACCTTATAATGACCACACTTAAAAAAAAATGCTCGAGCTTGGGAGCCTGGTGACTTGTGACTGGTTTAGGTGAAGTAAGGCTACATAGGTACACAGTTGTCTCCTTGCCATTTCTCCCAAAATCCTGACTGCAGAAATAGGAGAGGCCTCTTAAAGTAACAATCCCTATAGGTTAGCCTCAGCAGGCTTAGAGATGTTGTGAGGAATAAGAGATGCTTGATCATCGTGCTCCTACGTGTAGTGAGAAAGGGTTGAGGTGACATTAGAGCTGGTTGATGTGAGTTTGGTTTATAATAAATATCTAGACAGCTGTAACATGTAGTAGATCATTGCTTACTGAAGAGATCCTCAGTGGTGGAGAAAGACATTGCTGACAAAAATTGACATGAAAACAAGAAGCCATCTATATAAATAACGTTTCATCATGATTAGCTAGACTTGCTAGCTCTTACTTGTAAATGTTCTTCTCTGTACTGAAAACAAATTATAACTTTTTTTCTCCTCAGGCTGTCGAAGAAGCTTTTGTCCCAGTTATTAAACTTTGTTTTGATGGAATAGAGGTAAAGATCATATTTTATTTTATTTTGCTAGAACATAGGTAAAACTGGTATTTCAATATCCCCATAAATCATGTAGTATATGCTAATAGGAATGCTATTCAAGTGACTGTCCCAAGTTCATACTCCAGTCCTTGACAACGTTCTTCAGGTGTGTAAAGTGGAGCTTTAAGACAGAAAAAAGTCTTTCTTGATGTAAAGCTGCCTGTGGAATATCTCCCTGTTCCTTTTCAGCCACTGCTACCCACTTGTACTGATCATTTCACTGACCTGTAGAGTACTAGTATTGCGTTAGTAAGACTTCACATTTATTAAAAATTATACTAATAAATATTGTGGCTTTGGTAACTTTTTGGCTGGTGAGGATTAACTGTCCAAACCTTAAATTGTGATTTTTCTCCTGTACCTATAAGATGTTGCGTGGTCTTTCATCAGGTCTCAGGCATTGCTGAAGGCAAACAATATTCCCTTAGTGCTGGTCTCTTTGGAGGTCTGCAAACACATCACCAAAACAGTTAGCCAAAACAAGTTGTGGTGTCTGTATCCTGACAGATCAGCTGTCTTTTAGTGACTAACTTGCTTAACCTAGTTTATACTATTTTGGGAGAGGTGGTTGTTTTGTAAACAGGAACACTGCTTTGGAAAGATGCTCTGTTAGTCTTTCTCAGACTGTTTTATGGCCGGTCTGTGATCTTTCCGTGATGACAAGACAAAACAAAATTAACTGTTCATACATAGAGTTAATCAGACTAGTTAGTGGCTGAATTATGTCAACCTGTAACTGGGAGGTGTAAGGAGAGTACTTCACAGTGGGGAAAGATTTTTCCATGCTAATCTTCTCACCTGTGATACGATTTGAAGATGCAGGACTGGACAGTTCCTTCTCTCGACCTCTGTGCCTTGCAATTCTAAAGATGATTGGTTAGGGTACTGTTCGTTTTTGAGTCTCAGGAACATGAACCCTTTGCTTCCATCCATCCAGCTTTGCATTAAGTGAAAATACAAGTAAAGCAAAGAGATGTATTTTCTGCAAATAAGAGAGATGTGCAGAGAAACGTGATGCCATGCAGTGAGATAGCCTGAGACTTTGCATCTGTCAGCCCTGTCTCTAAACAGTTGGATATTAGGGGCACTTTTCTGGAGAATCAGTTTTCTGTTTCTGTAGCTTAGGTATGAATTCTAAATACTGGAGTTTGCCGTAGGCATCCTCTGGTTAGTCTGGGTTTTGTATGGTTTGGTTTTTTAATCATTTGCATTCAAGCCAGAGGTCTCTCCTTTATTAAAAATGAAATTCAAAATAGAAGCCTAAGGAGGGAAATTTAAGGATTTTCAACTGTAAGAGTGGTAGTGTCTTTCTCCAGTGTAGTAATTTATGATGGACTCTGATGGCTTAGGTTTATTACGGTTTAACCCACGTTGCTGACGGTACACGAGAGTTCTGTCGTCTTGGGTACTAACTTACTATAAATGCTCTGAGGTAAATGAGTGGTGGTGGGTCACTATTTATGATGGTTGCATTCGTGCCCAGTATGTCAGTATCAGAAGACTTCAACTTACCTTTTCATAATGCAGGTAAAAGATATGGTAATCCTTTCAGTTGTGTTAAGGAAGTTCCTGACAATACCAGTCTTTACATATGCTCTTTATGGTTTTACTTAAAATAAACAAGAGTCTTCTTCACTTGTTTTTTTTGTTCTTCCTGTAGAAATAAGACTCCCTGCACATCACAGTCCCCACCCCTAACCCCCCCTCAAATGATGTAGGACAGGGTATTCGTTGCTTGATTTGAAAAATCACTTCTTTTATTGTCCATGAACTTTGAACCTATAGTGATTCTTCTGGAGATCAGAATAACACTTCAAGCCAGAGTTAATTTTGAACTTGTTTTACATTGAATAGTAGTACTTTTGACTTAAGTAGAATCTTGTAGTACAGAATGTTTTAAAACTGGCTATTGAAGACTTCTTATCAAAACTGCACTGAATTGTTTAGCAATTACTTTTCCTTGGAGAAGTGCTTCATAGTTTAAACCAGATGGATGCAAAGGTTTAAGCACCTACAAAGAGGTCTTCATCTAAGGTATCAGCTTTGTTTTTCTGAAATAACGTAACTAAAATGGTTTTTGTTCTTGGTGTGATAGCACTAGATATTTCATTGACTTGTCGATGAAGTCATACCAGTTTATTATGATTAAAAGCCTCATCTGGTGAAGCTGATCTGGTTGCTTAGCAGATCAGCTGCTGATATGTGCTTTATATTTGCGTCACACTGACTGATACCTAATTTAAGACTGGAAAGACGAACTGTGTGCTCTGTGTAATGTCCTTGCTGTGTGTGGGACAACGTAAAACTCCACTGCTGAATAGTATCTAATATGTTCTTGACCTAGAACAGCTATGATAAATTATTGCAGAAGTAATGGCAAAAAAAAGTCATTTTCAAAAGTTAGACAAATTTATACTCTTACTCAGTAGCTTGCAGGATTTTCAGAACTCCCTGTAATGAAATACCTAGACTTTTCATCAGTAGAGGCAACTAGTTGCATGTGTGCTTTGCAGCCCTGGGTGGGAAAAGTTTACTACATTTTCTGTAATTCAGTGATAGTTTTGACCTAAATATTCTCAAAGTTAGGTTATATTTTCATGACTTGCTCTGATGTAGTATGATGTTGTATTCAGGATCTATATGTGGTGCTTGTCCCCAAATGATTTTTATTTACATAGACAGTTGACAAATGTGTGTGCTGGTTCTGCATTGATCTTAATGTATATTTTATTCCCTTCCAAAAGGAGCCATAAGATAGAGGAGGCATCTGCAAGAGTTTCTTTTAATGTTTGTGGAGAGCATTAGTATATACTGTTTAAAGAGGTTCTTTGTGTTGGGAAGACTTCTGTTCTTATTATTAGTAAACTTGATGAAAGTAGGTTACAGAATAAATTCTACAGAAGAAAAAACAGTTTTCTAATATCTTATCTGTCTTTTTTTTTAAGATTGATATTTTATTTGCAAGATTAGCACTGCAAACTATTCCTGAGGACTTAGACCTACGAGACGATAGCCTACTTAAAAATTTAGACATTAGATGCATACGAAGTCTTAATGGTACGTATATAGAGTTTTGCATACGAACTCCTTGTTCATCTAGTAAATATTGTGGATTGTTTGATTTTAGTTATGGACTTAACTGAAAATACAACAACTCCATATCCAGAAAAGTCATTGTAGTGTTTTCTGTATCTTTTTCAAGAGAAGGATTGTTTCTCCTTGGTCAGATTTATAAAATTCCTTTTTTTGGTAGTAAATGATGACGTCTAGGAATTAATGGGACCTGCAAGACTTTTGCGTAGAGCAGTATCTATTTGTAGAAGTGAAGATGTGTGCTTGTTTATTAAAATACATACAAACAAAAAAACCAAACATACACAAAATTTCTTCAGCTGTAAATTGGAGAGATCGAAATACGGTCGGTTTGAGTTCAGGTCTTTAGTAGCTTACCAGCCTGTGTAGCCCTTAACTTTTCTGTATTGCAGCTTAAAGTTGTTATTTATGCATGGGGCAGTAGAGGCTTCAGCCTGTATGGGACTTGACGAGGAAGAGGAGCATATGAAATATCACTGACTTCTCTTACAAATGGGGAACTTGATAGTTTGGGAATGCCACAGCAGCTTGCACTGTTTTTTGAAATTCACATTTGTGCAGCCTCTAGAATTCATGCTTTCCTCTTACTTGCTTTGAAAGAAACTCCTCTGCAGCTCTTTAGTAACGATAAACAACCATTTATTCTTGATTTGAAAAACAAAAAATCAAGCAGTTAATATTGTCGTCTGTGGTGTAATTTGTAAGCCTGAAAATACCCTGTCAATGTAATGATACAGCTTGGATGTTTAAAAACTATTCTCTTCAGCCTGTTCTCAAAAATTCAAACAAAGCTCTGACCTGTGACTGACAGGTTTTCTGTAGGTCCATGAAGACTCATACTTTCTTCAGTTTCTCTGATATACTGCATGTAAGCCCAAAACAATGGAACCTAAAGTCTGTTTGTTTCTTAAACCATTTGTACAGTTCATGGGGAAGAGCAAATGCACAGTCACAGGCTGTAACCATACCTGCAGGAATTGTCTTCCTCAGTGCTGCTGTGAAACAGGAAAAAAGAAAGAAAAGTCAAATGGAAATATGTTAAGCTTTCTAATTCAAAACAAACGTGATCAAAGTATGAGATGGTTTTCTAGCATGCTGATCTAAAGAGTCTTGATAGCTTTGAAGGTGAGGGAGGGTAAGCCAGTGAAAAACTTGGGAGACAGAATGCATAATGGATTCTTTCTTTTGGCAGGTTGCCGGGTAACCGATGAAATTCTGCATCTAGTACCAAACATTGACAACTTCAGGTTGACACTGAGAGCTATCAAACTGTGGGCAAAACGTAAGCATGAAGGCTAAAACTTCATTCAGAAGTCTGTGAGGTTTTCGTTAACTCCTGTTGTTGCCAATAACTCTCTCCTTTTGTCTCTTTTGCTTCTCAATCCACAGGCCACAACATCTATTCCAATATACTAGGTTTCCTTGGTGGTGTTTCCTGGGCTATGCTAGTAGCAAGGACTTGCCAGCTTTATCCAAATGCAATAGCATCAACTCTTGTACATAAATTTTTCTTGGTATTTTCTAAATGGTATGTGTTCTTTTTATTTTAGATTTACAGTACAATAAAAATTGTTTGTAGACACTGTTTTAGTCCTGTTTTTATGGTATAATTTTCAGCTGTTACCAGATTAAAATGGTAGTTATAAGCATTATTCTTGCAGCCGGAGAGTTGTTAGCTCGAGTTTTTCAACAAATCATCCAACATTTCTTGTTCTTAAAGTGTCCAAAACAAAACCACACAGCTTTTAATTAAAATTTTCTTAAGTATTCATTATAACTCAGCATTCCTCTTCAGATACTTACCTGGTGGAAAATAACTGGTTTTTAACATTCAGATACTGAGACAAAGGGGATATGTCAGTATCTGGTTAAGTCACATAGCTTAAACACAGTTTAGGAGAAGTGGTAGCAGAAGTGTGAGTTTTAATCTTGTCAGTGTGGAGATGCAGGTGTTCTGGGGTTACGGATGGTTTCATACTCCTGAGCTATTTGCCTTAGAAAGACAGATTGAATGACTGAGAACAATGGGAACATTCCAAATAAATTTAGAATGAATGGGCAGATGACAAGTGAATACTGTTTATCTTGAAAGAGCATATTGGGATACATATGTTCTTCTTGAGACATTGACAGATTTTAAGAATCATTGTACGAAGTTGTTGCTTTACTTGAAGTAAAGTATCTTTCCTTCTTAATGCTAAGTAATTTTCACAGATTCACTGTCTTGAATCCATAGGCTTTATAACCTCTTGGACATACTTAGTGTTGAGTAATACCTTACCATACTAAGCTAGTAGAGGTTGCAAGTTCTGTTTAATGCTCCTTATACTGCTATCCATTTTATGTGTATGTAGCATAGGATTATTCCTGTACAAATACCAGGGGATTAACTGACGTCTCTTTATAGGAAAATTACTCACTGGAGTAGAGAAATCTGAAGAACAAAAGTGTTACTTCTTATAGTGTTTCATTCAGAATGGTTTCTTTTTGTCTTGATTGGAATATTTTTTTAATACATATGTTTCATAATGCTGCTGGAATGCTGTAATCATGCTGGCTGTGTAGTTTGCCCGTGAAACAGCTAGCTTGAAGATGGACCCAGTGTCGATCTTCATAGGGTAATTTGTCTTTGATAGGTATATTTCAAGAATAATTTAGGAACTTCAGTTACCTATAAAACAGTGGTTATAAAGTTCCAAGGCGACAGAAAATTCATTGTTCTGATGCCCTGGAGAGGCTGATTACAGCTGTGTTGTAGTTCATCACTACAGTCTAAATAATCTGACTTAGAGCAGCTGAGTCCTGAGGAAATGGTGTTTTACCTTGAGAGCACAGTTAAGAAGGATCACTTTCAAAAGTATTGTTTGTTGAACATACATGGTTGTATCCAATAGTCTTATTCAGTGCTACAATCTTTTTGAACAGGGAATGGCCAAATCCAGTGCTATTGAAACAGCCAGAAGAATGCAATCTTAATTTGCCTGTGTGGGACCCAAGGGTTAGTGTATTATTTTTTCCCCTATAAGTCACACTGTACAATAAATTCAGTTGCTTAAAGAATCCTAGGTGAACTTCATTTTGGGTTTATGAAACTTAATATTTCTATATTATGTCATCTTTGTGAGTAACCTCTTGTTCCCTTCAGTGTGGAACACAGTTGCCGTAATTTTCTGAACTGACCACTTGAAACACACTTGCTGAGCAATGTTCTTTTTACTCCCAACTTTTGCAACAAGTGATCTTAAGAAATATTGAGCATAGTTATTATAAACGTGCCTTAAAGCAATGCATTTTTTAAAAACTGCTTGCCTTAAAACATTTTACCTGTGACTTAAAGCCTGTTACTTTTGCAAGTTTATTGAATTCACTTCAGTGAAACAGTCACAGCTGTGCAGGTTTGGTTCCAAATGGTTGTAGTAATGTCTTTTCATCTTGGACCAAAGAAGATGGTAACTTTGAAGTCCTTTAGTTGTTTTCTGTGACCTCTATCTGTGTAGC
Source organism: Colius striatus (assembly GCF_028858725.1). Classification (NCBI taxonomy): domain Eukaryota; kingdom Metazoa; phylum Chordata; class Aves; order Coliiformes; family Coliidae; genus Colius; species Colius striatus. The sequence goes on along the minus strand of NC_084764.1, from coordinate 47,026,821 downwards.
ACTTAATGTCCTTCAGGTAGTCAGTAAAGCATCTTGCAGCAGATGCACAGCTCTCACACATTCTGAGATTTCAGTAGGGCATAGTGTATGTTCAGTGCTGTTTTGTCAGTTTTGGAGTAATTGGAGTTCAATTAATTTTGTTGTTGGTGGTGGTGAATAGTGTAAACACCAGAGCTTGAGGTGTATATCCTTTTGTACTTCAAAACTGTTTTTCTGGTTGACAAAAGTCCACACTTAATGTGGGACAGCTGAAAAAGTGTTCTTGAGTCTTACTGTTATTCCTGGGATAAAGGATTTGAGGTCAGTGTGTGATGGGAACTGTCTGCATTGCAGTAGCTGAACAAAGTAGGGTAAGTTAATGGCAGGGTTTTATCTTTAATTTACTATCTGCAAGATTGTCACCCTAATGCTATTTTAAACGTATTTTGCGTTTGTGTGTGTTTTGTCCCTTTTTTGTTTCCCTTGTGTGCTGCTTAATAAAAGATAACGTTAAAGCAAATGATGCTTCTGTCAAGTTGCCTAGAGCCTCCTACTTCAAACTGGCTCTTTATTTTCAGTAGTGTTACAGAAGTAAAACATTTCATATTTTTGATGAGGCCTTAAGACAGTCATTCTACTGAAGGTGCTCATGTGGTGATAAGACATCCTTATTTTGGTGTGATCACAAGTTAATTTGTATTAAAGAGAAAAATCGTTCCTTGGTGTTTCTGGGCTTAGAAATGCCTGCAACTTGATCTTGATTGCTGACAGGTTACAGCCCTCCCACGTTGCTTCAATTCAGAATGATATCCCTTGTGAAAGCATTGTCTTTGTTTTCTAAACTTTCTCTGAACTGGTGGTAAATTTACTTGGTCTGCAAACTAATGTCTCTTAGAATTAAGACTCAGCTGTAGTAAAGAGAGAAATCCAAATTTGTTAACTCATGTGTATGCTTGAAGAAAACTGATTGGCTGTTGTTATATGTAGGTAAACCCCAGTGATAGGTACCATCTTATGCCTATAATTACACCAGCATACCCACAGCAGAACTCCACCTACAATGTGTCCGTTTCCACACGGATGGTCATGGTTGAGGAATTTAAACAAGGTAAGTATTATCTTCTGCTCTCTATATAAATGTTTTCAAACAGGTTTCAAATAGTTCCATTGTGGATATGCTTTGTGAGGGGGATGGTGGGAGGATACTAAATGGTGGTTTGGACCTTTGACTCTCCAAGGAGTGCAGAACTTGGCCTGTTAATGCTTACGTGGCCTTAAGTTCCAAATGCAGTAGAGACTTCTGCAGATGTGCCCTTCAATCTTAGAAACAGAGGGTGATTAATTAGAATGCCTTCTGAGAGTTAAGTACAGTATCTTTTTTGCTTCGTTTATTTTAGTGGTTTCAGATTGTGTCATGCCACAAGATGAGTGTAGTAATCCCAATTGATGACTGTTTATAGGCCTAATGTAAGACAATATACTTGCTCAGATGTGAGTCCTCTAGATTTAGCTGAGTTTATCCACTTGGATAATTATAGTAGATAAGAGAAAATGTTATCAAAGCAAGGAGTAGACTTGATGGAGAGCAAATACCAGTAGCTGTCTCAGGCAGAGCAGTAGTTTATTGTCTTGGCTTCTGTGGCTTGTACAATGCCCTGCACAAAAGAGGATTGAAATACTGTAAGCAAAGAATGTCTGTCTTCAGGCTGAGTAGTTACTGTGACATACACAGAAGATGAAATTGAGCTGTGTTATACTGCAAAGCAAAAATATGGGAGACGATCAGTCTGATCAGTTGACCTACATTTCTGTTTTTCTGTTTCCTTTTTAATGATATGGTTTGTGCAACTAATTACCACTTAAGGTATGACTGGAATATAAATTCCTTCGAATTGGGAGAAGGGAAATAGTTCACAGTAACCTTTGCAAAATTAATAAGCTGTTTTTACTGTGGCTACTGAACTGTATTTTTAAAACAAAGCTTAAATGTTTTCTTATAATTTAGGTCTTGCAATCACAGATGAAATTTTGCTGAGTAAGGCAGAGTGGTCCAAACTTTTTGAAGCTCCAAACTTCTTTCAAAAGTACAAGTATGTATTTTATGGCATGGCAGAATATTTTAAGTTTTATCACTTAGAATATCTAATGATGCTCTGTAGCACAGGATCTTAAGTACACGTACCTTACACTTCTGAAAAGAGGTTTGCAAGGATTTTTTTGATACAGAGGGGGAGTGAATGCACTACTGTCCTTTCTCTTAGAAAATGAATAATTTCCTCAAGTATTTTTTTTGTCTTTAGCATGTATTTCAGAAACCTCTTAGTCCCTGACCAGATATTTAGAGTATCACCAGTTACCTATACAATTGGTACGCTGCCACTAAGACTGAAGACTTACAGCTGGTGTGACTGACAGAAATGTTCTTTAGTGGTGTCAGTGAGAATTCTAAAAATGGGTCTTGCCTCCCAGGAAACAAGATACTAAAAGAACTAGTTCTGAAAGTCAATATTTAAGATGAATACGTACTTGAAACTGTGTGTTTTCTTCTGTCAATATAGTCAACCATTCACTCTGATAATAAAAGGTATTTTTGCAATTGTGTTGACTAACTGCCAGATGTATTAGTTATTACTAGATTTTTTTTTTCATTAAAGCTTCAAGGCTTTGGGCTTTTTTATTAATACTCTTTCACACCTAGCTTCTCTAATTTTGTAATGTCTCTTAAGGAAAGTACTGAAGTTCACACTTCACATTTTTAGGGTTTCTAGTAATATGCTTGTGGGGCAGAAGCTTGTTAAATGTATATGGACTTGATGAAAGTTGTATTTTATAATAAATATGGATTATTAAAATACGGACTACATCTTCTTTGCCCTCAGTTGAAATTGGAGACCCATTTTTCTTGAATCAAGATCAAATATATTTTAAACTTGTTCTATGTTGGGTGGTTGGTTATGTACTAATCTAAACAACACTGAAATATACAGTTCCCCCATTAAAAGAGACTTATGACCTTCATGATGTGTCTGTGTTTTGTTTCTATACCTTTTGCATGATAAAAGCTTAAAATATTTGGATGCCTTTTGTGTTGTACCTTGGAGGCTTAAGTTTGAAAACACACGAAAGATCACTGTAAAGTTATATTGTTTTTTGAAGTTTAAAGTGGGCTGCAGACAAATCAGTTTCTCCTCAAGAGGTTACTAGTAAGATCCCTTTCAAAACTAGGAAGAAGTGGGAGACATTAAATGTCATTTGAAATAATACCCATTTTTAATATAGTTTTTTTGTGTACCAGCTTTGACCATTTTATTAATTTTAGCAATAAATACTTCTCTTGCCAAAATTAAACATCCAGGTTTAGTATATTTTGCAAAAAAAAATCTTTGCTTCCCCCCTGGCCCCGAATAGTATTATGGAGCCTGTTTTTATTTAAATTATTGTATGCTGTTATCAGAATGCAGTAAATGTGTGAAATCTCTTCTGAAACTAGATAATTCAGGTTTTCACTCTCCCCTCCCTCTTTAAATTCTGGATGCCTTGACTTGTTCCTGCTGAAATTCAAAGCAATGTGTAGTGCTTTGCCAGATAAGACCTGATCCTTAGTATGAGAGATTCTTTAAAAAACATTTATTCTCTAAAAGAGCTTCACTAATCTGTATCCCTCTCCGTGGCAATCAGTTGCTAAACATTTAAGTTGACTGTAAACACTTTTGACTTATGAACTGTGTTTAAAATGAACTCCAGTGAAATCTGGAGGCTACTGCACACCTGCACAGCAGGAACAGATTAGAAACTGGGAACATGGGGAAATCTGGTTTTAATTTATTTTTTAAATGTCAGCAACCACTTGGAGTTAGGGAGTAACAAGGTGTGTTATCTACCCTTCGTGTAGGTTTAAATTTTTTCAGATGGGGGGAGGGAAACAACAATAAAAACATACACTTGCTGGATATGGTGTTGTCCTGGGAAATGACAAGAATAATTTGAGATGGCTATGAGTAGGAAGTGTTACATGAGAATGAAATCATTAGAGCGTAACACTGAAAGAAGGATGGTGATGAAAGTTATAACACTCAATTAATGGAGTCTAGTCTCTTGTTTCTCTGTTATAAATACAGATACACTACTAAATAAAGAGAACATAAATAAAACCTTTTAAAAAGGTACTTTGAATGCTTGCCTTGATTGGACTTTAAAACACTTTAGAATTTCCAGTTTAAGTCCTGGGCAGCTTGATAAAAGAAAAACTGAAGTGAATGTGTCCAGATGTTTGGTTTTAGTGTGGGGTTTTTTTCTTTCCAGAAAGAACTTTTGGGTTGGGTTTTTTTTTTTTTGGTAGGTACAAGTATTAATGGTACAAGACAATTCTATCTGCATTGGGCTATTTTATGGAAACATAATGTTGATAGGGAGACAGAGACAAACAGCATCAATGTCTTAAAAAATCTACAAGTGACAAAAAAAAATCTCCCAAAAAAAAGAAAAGACACTCCACCAAAAAAAAGTCCAAACCTACATACTTAATACATCTAGAGATCACTATTGAGAAGCAGAAGCTTAACTCTTTCAGCTAGCTAAAAAAGTAATTAATCATTATGCTTATTTTTGTAAATAATAGGGCTTAGTTCTTTTCTGGGTGCTCACAAACTAGTTGAGGCTTTTAGACACAGCCAAAAACTGTTTATTGTTCTTCAGAAGTTTGGTTCAAAGAGCTGCCTTAAGAAATAACTGGAAAATTAGTTTCTTCAAATACCTGCAGATTTGAGATTTGTCTGTTTCAGTTCATACATGGTTAGAAACAGCAAAAAGCTTAAGTTTCCTACTAAAAGAGAGATTCTGCAGGTGTATGTGGGAAATATGTAGGAATCTTCTGGATGATGGTTGCTTATCTAGTGCTCTTTGGAAGAAATTGTTGTTGTAAATCTCTCACAGAGTTTGAGTAAAGCAATCTTCTTTTCTTTTTTTTTTTTTTTTTTTTTTGAGTCATGCTACAAGTAACTAAAATGAGGATTTCAGTAACAGGAGAAACTCCTTCACATTTTTGTATGAGGCAGTTAATGCTGCTAAAATGCCAAAAATAAGTAGGTGAAATGCCCTCGTGAGCAGGGGGAGAAACTTCTCCAAATCTCTCTTTTCCACACCTCTTGTTTCATAGACGTTCTCTGACTGGGTTTGAAGGACTGTAGTGTTTAGCAGGTTTTTCTTCTTGACACCTAAAGATTAGTACAGAAACTCATTGATTTGATCAGGAGATTTTGCTTTACCATTCCAATTTGAAGGCCAATAGCAATGGGTGCTCCGTAGTTTTTGTACATTATTAACCTTACGTTCCTTTCTATGAGGTATTTGTACTAGAGTCTAGGCCCTCATGGTACTGCTGTTCTTTAAATCCTGGTTTGAAGATAACTGAATATCCTGGATTAGTGTAGAGTAATGCAAAGTTGAATGGCATAGGCGTTTGAAATAAACTTAACAGCTAAACTTCTGAAAAACCTGACCAAAGACATGTAAGGTGCTGCCATCTCCCTCATGATGAATTCAAGTTAAAAGTAATCATTTCCTTTTCCTCTGTCCTTGGGCTGCTTTAAGATACCGTTCTTGCTTTGTATACTGTGTCTTTGACGTTTCCTTACAGTGAGTATTACACTGATTATCTTGGCATATAATTGAGAGATAAGAATTATCAGATCCTTGTGAAGTTTCGGATAAGTGTGATCTTAGACAATTCTAAAATGCAGCTATAAAATGTCTTTAAATCACATTTGATAGTGTTTTGGCTTTGAACAAATGCCTGTGTGCTAACCACTCTTCTAACTCTTTGAAAATAACGTTGTGACCAAGACAACTGACATGTGTAGATGGTTGTGAGTGATTGTTTTTAGCTGTAAGGAATCTCTAGGAGTCAGTTAAATCCCTGATGTCATTGGGTATTGAAATATCTGTCCTGTTTTTCAACTAGTGATGTGTTCCTAGCCTTTTATTAAGGTTACTGGTACAAAAGTGTAGTTGCAAATGTCCCTAAAGTCTGAAATGTTTTGATAAGTCCATTAGTCACATGCTCGGGGGACGTAGGCCCTTTGTCTACATAATGATGCATACTTTTATTATAGGGTATGTACTTAGGCTAATAATCTGTAGTTTGCAATGTAGAATTTACTGCAAAGTTTTAATATTAAGGTTTGAATGTCTAGTTTTAGAAGTACAAATAGAATAGCATATTGTCTTTATCTCCAAAGGCATTATATTGTACTTCTAGCAAGCGCCCCGACAGAAAAACAGCGACTAGAATGGTGAGTAAAATGATTGCTATTTAAAAGAAAACCAAAACCCACCACACAACAAAACCAAACAAAACTCTGTCAACCTTAGATGCAAGGGAATATCTAGTGTCTTCTTAATGAAACGAAGTGGAGCTTCAGTGTTTCAAAATTAAATGGAAGGAGATAGTACACTTCTGAAAAACAGTAAAAGTAAAGACCTGGGCAGTGAAGGCCATTGCTCAAATTTTGCTTGTTTACAGTGCAGTCAGGTTCACTTCACAAACCTTATTTCCTTAATGCTTGTGCACTTTTTAAAGTAAGCAATGTGAGGAGGTATGTTTTCAGTCTTTTAAAATACCGTTTCTCAAAATCGCCTCTTGTTTCTGCACTGCTCAGTTTAAAAAGTTTTAAGATAGTCATTGGGAACTCTGTTAACTTTAAAATTCATCATCTGAATATTGAAGACATATGTAAAAGGCAATCAGCAAGAGAACTCCTACTCAGTCTTGCTATTTAATTCTGTTTGTTTGCATTAGTTTTTGTGGCGCGTTCACTTGGGTTATTGGTCTGAAATAATCTGTGGTGGATAGTGCACTAGTTCATTTGTAGACTTAAATATGATGTAAGGAGAATGTTGAGGATTTTATTGATATACAATGTTAGATACTACTTTATTTCATACTAATGAGAACTTGCTAATAAATGACATTTATGCAGGGTGGGCTTGGTGGAGTCAAAAATCCGTATTCTAGTGGGAAACCTGGAGAAGAATGAATTCATCACACTGGCTCATGTGAATCCACAGTCATTCCCAGCACCCAAGGAGAATCCTGACAAGTAAGCGACACCATTTTTGTCATGCGGTGAGGAACTAACTCGACAAAAATACCAGTTCATTAATAAATAAACTAGGATTCTTACAGAATCTCAAATGGGGTAATTTTTAGTGATGTCATCTAAACACAAACAGTTTTAAGCTCTTCCCAAAGTATTATTTGTAAAACCAGGCATTCCTTATTCTGTATGTCTCTAAGCCAGAAAATAGCTGTAAGGAAGGAATACCTTTAAGGAACACATTTTTGGTAACTATATTAATGACTTAATTTCTTGCCATAATCCACTTTGGTACTGCTAGTTTAGCAGTACTGCCAGTTTAGCTATTGTTTCAGCATCTAGCATCAGTTGGAAAGACAATTTTGAGGCAGCACTAAGAACCAGATCAGGCACAGAAGAACTGAGGTCTTGAGTAACTAAGTACATTTAATAGAAAATTTAGTAGTTGAGATGAGTATCATCTTGGTAATGGCTGATGTTAGGACTCCTCAGTACGCAGAAACATTTCAAATTGTTTAGGATTATACTCCTTCACCTCCCTGCCGCCCTCTCCTCCCCAATCAAAACAGTGATTGCAGTTGAAACTACTTTTAAGACTTCATTTCTAGATTGTGTTGCAATTAACTTGTGAGGAACCATATTTTTGTGTGAAGCGTGAGGATGAGGAACAATATATATTTTTTTTTTTAAAGCTATGTACATAAACTGCATTCATGTCTCAAGGGAAGCTGGACAAAGGCAATGCCTCTTCAGCACCATTTTGGTGGGTAAATACAGCTACAAGTGCCCGCATCATCACGGGCTCCAGTTAGCTCTTATTTCAGAGGGCTTGATGTGGGCAGTTCTTCTAGGAAAGGTTGTTTTTCCCAGTGTTAACAATCGATGTTCTTTCACCTGCCTGCCTAATTTTGTTCATTGATGGACTGGAAAATAGTCTTCTACAATAATCTTACAGGAAAGACACTTGAATTCAAGCATTAAATATCACGAGCTGCTACACAGAAGTCTTACAATAGTTCATACCCTGTATATATTATATGAAGGTGAGCTGTCAAAGGGAGGCTCTTACCTCAAAACAGCACTTTGCAGCCAGGCACAGCTAAGAAATGTGAGAGTTGAAGACAAGTTTAGGTGGCAAAATGGAAGTTGTTTAGTCAGGGAATTGATTCTAATTACTTTCAGGGTTGGGTGCTGAAAAGCCATCATCTTCCAAATCTGTGTCCTTTACGGTTGCAATGGCTAGTTGTAACTCCTGAGAATGACACAATCTGTACAGAAGCACAGGTCCAGTAATTGACTAATGACCTGAATTCATTAGGTTTACTGGAGATTTGTCAGTGTTTCGTGACTTCTTTATATTGCGAATCAAAAAGGGAATGTTGCTAAGCCAGCTTTGGTTTTTGCCTTTCCCTGGCTACCTGCCTCTAGCTAGTGGAGCTAACATGTACAGCGTTTTTCCATTGCAGCAGGTAATAGGTTAATCAGTGTTTCTGTCAGTGTTCTATAACTGTTTTGTGTCAATTTTCCAGGGAAGAATACCGTACTATGTGGGTGATTGGGTTGGTGTTCAAGAAAACTGAGAATTCTGAGAATTTAAGTGTTGATCTTACCTACGACATTCAGTCTTTTACAGACACAGGTGAGTCTGGCTTTCTAGATGTTCTGGTTTTAATACATTGAAGTTACTGTCTTTGCTCATAATGTGGTCTGTTTCAGTAGTAGATGTCGATTTAGTAGAGTAGAAGGATTTGGTTAAGGAGTTAGAATGTTCTTTAATGAAATACAGTTAATGATTTTTAAGGCTTCTAGGTACTTCAGATAAATTCTTTATTAAACAGATTGATTATCATATGCAAACGGTCTAGCCTAGCATCATTTTGACAACATGTGTAACGCAGTTAAAAATGTAGGTTACTTGATGAAGTGAGGAAATTGTACACCTCCCCCCCACCCCCCATGTGGGGCTTTGAGTGAATATAATAGAAGTAGATGCATTTCTGTAGGTCATGCCAAGTTTGAAAGTTCTTTATGGTCATATACAGCTGTGGTGAGGGTGTCTCCCAGTCAAAGTGATTTTTATTTTCCTGAGAGGTGGAATATTCCTTTTGGTAACTGGTGAAGGTGAAACTGTAGACGCATCATCCTAGTTTTTGAGAAATTAGAAAAGGCATAACAGCTTGGCTGCCGCTCTGAAGAAGAGAAGTAATCTAAATTACAATTTCTCAGATCTTTTGTTGCTTATGAACAGATACTTTAGTACTGTTCTTCTCAGATTCTTTTGGTATGAAAATACTAGAACTTGCACTTTTGATTTTGAATCTCATTTACTTGCATTACATTCGAATCTTAAACTTTTGTTTGCCTTGTCTTTTGGAATAGATACTAGATTTTATCAAAACTACTGAAACGTTTTAAAGGATAAAGTTAAGGAGTAGCTGCTTTTAGTGGGAGCAGAGAGAGGGAGAGACATGAACTGTGGGATAGGTTTTCCTTGTGTTTAAACTCACTTTGGTAAGACCTAATGTCGGGAATGTGGAATGCTTCAACCATGTCTGGCTTCCCTGAGTGTGCTCTACCTTAACTGTACTTGTATAATCTTTACACAGAAGCTTCATGAGCTTCTTGAACACCAAGAGTTACTGTAGTAGACTCTTCAATATGCAATATTCGTTAAGCTCTTTGTGTATCTGTGATGATGTGTGCACAGCCTATTCAGTGAAATTTCTTAATGTTTGTAGAACAGACAGTGAATAAAGGAGATGGCCTCTGAAGTTTGTTTCACTTAAGACCTGCAGAACAAATGTTCTATTAATATGTCTGTCACAGTTTTGTTCAATGTTGTCTAAAAAAATGGTGTAGAACAACAACAGTGTGTTCATATTTACCTGGTTTTATTTGAATGCAAGGTGTTGGGTTGTGGTGTAATTCCTTTAGTAGCACTAACCACATTGACTTTCCAGAAGTTAATGTTCTGAGATGAAGAGAAATAATTGATGATATTGGGCAAAATAAAAAACCTCAAAACCAAATGAAACAACAAAACAAAGCAAACAAGCCAAAAAACCGCAAAACACAGCAGAAAACCCCAACCATAATTCACTGTCGTATAAAACCATAGTGGTGTCTGGGTTACCAGAATGATTTGTAATATATTAGCTGGCACACTAATCCTGACTTAGAATCTGTTTGTTGTAGGAGCTGCATAAACAAAAGCTGAACCAACTCTGAAGAAAATAGGTTGACGTAAATACTGTAATTCTTATGAAGGAAACTTATTTCAATCTTTAGTCTCTTTGAGGCAAAATGAAGAGTTTACTGCAGAGTTGTAACTGTTAAAACTTGTTAACAGTACAGAAAACTCTGTGCTTGCAAGATATTTTTCTTGGAAAGCAAGTCATTTGTTTCCACAGTGGCATTTTAGTATTTGTGTTATCAGTGCTGGTATAGGAGGTCGTTCACTTTCTTCCTTCAGAGCAAAGAAATGCTGTGCTGGTACTTGGGGGTAGTAATAAATGCTCTGAAATGCAAATGGTTTGTGTCTGGGTAAGGAAGTGGACTTTTTTTCAAAATGCTTCAATATGTCTTAATGTTATTCTAATTGTGTAGTTTATAGGCAAGCAATAAACAGCAAGATGTTTGAGATGGATATGAAGATTGCTGCAAGGCATGTGAAACGTAAGCAACTTCACCAACTGCTGCCAAATCACGTGCTTCAGAAAAAGAAAAAGGTAAACTTCACTAATGTTTGAGAGCAATAAAAATGCCATTGAGAAAGGGTTCCTCAGCTTTTTCAATTTACTAATCGAACTAAAATTGCATTTTGAAAGCTTAGTTTTACCTGTGTAAATCATATCAACTCGTTTGACTTGTAGCAGTATTACTAGATGCAGTAAATGTAATACTAGATTTCCCAGAATGTCAACAATGGGGGTAGTATCTTCAGATGTGCCTGAAATCTTGTTGGCCTTCCTACACTAAACAGATTTACAGCAGTATTTTAAAGTTCTCTTGCTGCTTAACAGACAGGTCATTTAAAGGAAGCATCTGTAACAGTCACAGAGTCTTAAGGGCTGGAAGGGACCTCAAAAGACCATCCAGTGCAACCCCACTGCCAGAGCAGGACCATCTAGAGTAGGGCACACAGGAACTCGTCCAGGTGGGTTTGAATGTCTCCAGGGAAGGAGACTCCACAGCCCATCTGGGCAGCCCCTTCCAGTGCTCCCTCACACTGAAGAAGTTTTTCCTTGTGTTTCTTTGGAACCTCTTCCATTCCAGCTTGTACCCGTTGCCCCTTGTCCTATCATTGGACATCATTGAGAACAGCCTGGCTTCATCTTCCTGATACCCACATTAGTGAGATCACCCCTCAGTCTCCTCCAAGCTAAAGAGCCCCAGCTCCCTCTGCCTTTCAAAGGAAGGGAGATGCTCTACTCCATCATCTTTGTGGCCCTGATCTGAGCTCTCTCCAGCAACTCCCTGTCCTTCTGGAACTGAGGGGCCCAGAACTGGACACAATATTCCAGGTGTGGCCTCACAAGGGCAGAGTAGAGGGGGAGGAGAACCTCTCTGACCTACAGCCCACAGCCCTTCTAATCCACCCCAGGATGCCATTGGCCTTCTTTGGGTTGTTCTTTCCCAGATGCAACACTCTGCACTTGTCCTTGTTGAATTTCATTCAATTTTTCTCTGCCCAACCCTCCAGCCTCCAACCCACAAACTCTCAGCTTGCCCCATCTCCTCATCTGGACAGAATTCCGTACATTCCAGTTGCTATCTCACGCAAAGAGCAACTCCACCAACTCACCTTTGTTGGCCTGCCTTTCCCAAAAAGGGCATAGCCATCCATGACCACATTCCAGTCATGTGAGCTGTCCAACCATGTCTCTGCAGTTGGCACCAGATCACAGCCCCTTGCCCATACACAGACTTCGAGCCCTTCCTGCTTATTCCCCATGCTGTGTGCATGGGCGCACAGGCATCTCAAGAAGGAAGCCGATCGTGTAGGATTCAGCCCTGACACTGGCTTGCCACCCTTAGGCTCAGCTGAAGGGGGCCTGTTTTTATCCCCTTCCCCCTTCAAAACTAGTTTAAAGCCCTTCCTGTGAGCCTCACTGACTCATTCACAAAGATCCTTCTCCCCCTTTAAGACAGATGAACTCCATCTGCCACCAGAGCAGGCGTCATGAAAATTTCACCACGGTCAAAAACCCCAAAGTTGTGTTGGTGACACCAGCCTCTGAGCCCCCTGTTCATCAGGTGGGTTTTTCTTATTTGTTCAGTATCCCTCCTTGCCATGAGAGGGGTGGAGGAGAGCACTACTTGTGCTCCCGAGCTATCTCGCGTTCTCCCCAATGGCCTGGAGTCCTTTTAATAGCTTTTGTACTCCTTCCCATAACCTCATTGTTACCAACCTGCATTACCAACAATGAGTAGTAGTCACTTGGCTGCACCAGACCAGGTTGGTTCCTGGCAACATCTCTAATCCAGGCCCCAGGCAGGCACCAGACCTCTATGTGGGATGGATCTAGTTGACATATGGGGCTTTCAGTTCCCTTCAGAAGGGCATCACCTACTACTATAACCTTCCTTTTCTTTTTAATTGAGGCAGCCCTAAGGTATGAGGGTGACTGACTCACCCTGGACGCCTCCTCATGTGGCCCTACATCTTCATATTCCATTGCCTGGCCCTCAGCTTCCAGAGCCCCAGACCTGTTGCGCTGGGGAGGCGTTGGAGGCTGGGAGGGATTTGCCTGCCTCCCCAAGAAGGGATCTGTATCCATCCCCCTCCATCTCTTAGTTGCCCTCTGTTAATCTTGCTACAGGACAGTAGGGGCTCCTCTACTTCTTGTGAAGACTCAACTTGCTGCTTACATCTTGGGGATTGTAGGTTCTCAGTCCATCAACCTGTCTCGCACTCCCTGATGCTCCTGAGTCTTTCCACCTCATTCTTCAGTTCAACCACCAGGCTAAGCAGGTCATTCACCTGGTGGCATCAAACACAGGTGTTGTCTTTACATGGTCTGTTAGGTATGCCAGGCTCCTGCTCTCCCTGCAGCCACAGACCTGGACAGCTGTGTGTTTATGAGACCTCTATCTGTGTCACTACATTTCTTTGTTGCTACCATAGCTGCCGGCACCACCAGCTGCTCCCAGCGACTCCTGCCTCGAGGGTGACTCACTCCTGTGCTCGAGTTTGCTCTTGAGACATTTAAATCCCGTGCTGTGGCTGCGACTGCACCCTCAACTCACCAGTGTAGCCCGGCCCGAGAGAAACGAACCCGTCAGCGCCGGTTCTGCCACTGCGCTGCCTGCCCGGGGACAGCCTGCTTGGCTCAGAATGCTGATGGCAGGGAGTGGTCCCAGTAGAACAGTCAGTGAAGCAGTTATTGCTGTCTCCAGCCATCTTCTCCTAACATTGTTGCTACTTACAGGAAACTCTTAAGTCCTCTAAATGAAAAATTCCAAGCCATCAAATAGAAGCAGAGTAGAATGTTGAATGTGTCGCTGCCTTTTTGTGTCTAGGACGGTAGTTTATTGCTGTAGCTGAGGTTGACTACTTTGAGGATCATTTGAAGGAAAGTATTCTTCAACCTGCAACTTGGCAGCTTTTGGTGTTGTATATTCTTAGGAGTGGAAGACTGAACTGACAGTTTTGACAGTTGCCCGTTCTCTAGCCGTGGTTTTCTCCCTCAATATGTAGCTTATCTGCGTGGCCATACATGAGAGGTAGTGGAATTTGTAGTGAAGCTGTTACGTTGGATGTGTCGTACTTTCAGTGGAGGCAGAAAGGAGGAGATTGAACACTGAATTTAAGAATTCAGTCTGTATTTCAAAACCTCTGCTTTTTGTGTTGGCTCAGTCTGAGATGAAGACAAGTTTTCTCGTTTTCGTGAATAGCTAAGCCCCTGTTACATACTATGGATATATCTGAATGACATGCTTTGTTCCTGTGACTGTTGGACAGGAACTGCTTTTTTAAAGAATAGGAAGTCTTGTATTGGAACCAAGTGTAAATCCTTTTGTAACAAGTTTCGGAAAACAATGTAAACGTTAAGTGAAGCATCTCTTCAGGTACTGCTAGGTCAGAGGAGGTTTTTTCTTCTCCACTGACTAAGTTCCAATCAGTCTCTAAATACTCTGTTATCAATTGTGGCTTTGGTGTACATCAGTATTACTTTTAAGTTAATGAAAGCAACATCTATAAACCCACCAAACCAGACCTGAAATACCCTCACTGAAATACAATGACAGCTTATCTTACGTTTCCAAAATCATTGGTTTAGACAAGCCTGTACCTTAGCTGTGAAAATGCAAGTGCTTGTAGTGCCAGGAAAGTGGATTGTTTACATGTTAAAAGGGTTTAAAAACTGTTAAGTTCAACATTTTTAAATGCTTCTGCTTACTTTCATTCATGGTGACATGGTGACATTTGCTGTTAAGTCATTGCTGTTAAATCACCTCTCGTTTTCTTTTTCCTCATAAGTGTAACAGCTAACACTTTGCATAACCGAAACATTACATCATTTGAATCTTTGGATTTTAAGCCCTTAAGACTAATACCTGTTTCTTTTGTCGTGTGGATTGCAGCATTCAACAGAAGGGATCAGACTGACAGCTCTGAATGACAGCAGCCTAGACTTGTCTATGGACAGTGATAACAGCACGTCTGTGCCTTCACCTACTAGTGCTATGAAGACGAGTCCATTGAACAGTTCTGGAAGTTCTCAGGGGTAATGATGAATTTCACTCTTGTTGCTGCTCTCTGTTCCTGAATTACTTGTGTTTAAAAGCATAGCAAATACTGCATGAGTGAGAGACTACAGTTATCAATGTATGAAGGTTTCAAATTGGAACTTGAAGACACTCCTATTTCCAGTTTGAGCACTAGAGCAGGGTTAATTTTGGGGAATGAACAGCACGGCATTAGACTTCAGATGTGGAAATAAAAAGTTGGGTGAATACACTTTCGAATAACAAGGTGATATAAAAACTTGGGGGCACTGCAGTAGGAGACTGTGATAGGCAGTGAGCAGGAAACTGAGGTGTGAGAATGAGGAAAGAGTTATGTGAGCTTGGGATCAAAGTATGAGACCGTGAAGTTGAGGCTTTCTGTCTGGGAAATCGGTAGTGCTACTGCTATGACTGATGATACCTGTGCAAATATGAAGTTTGGTAACATAAGTCAACATAGTGTTTTCAAAGTGTGCATATTAATGCTTATCTTAATCCTGACTTTCTGTATTGCTTTTTCCTATCGAAACTTCAGTTTGCCCAAGTAAATGGGATTCTACTCACTCTCTTCTTTCGAGAGTCTCGTGTTTGCTTATTTGATACACAGAGAAATTAACATCAGTCTCCTACAGTTGTGCAGTATTAACTATATATTACAGGCTGTCGTGTAGGATTAAATACTTCAGTTGACTAAACTTATTCCATTTGGCGAGGGCTTTTTTCAGTTAGTCATCTTCTTCGGTAAATGACTGAGTAGTAGATGCTATTGACCATGCTATTAAAACAAGCCTCTAACATCTAGGGTGTCACACTTGGAGTATGAATTGCCTTGTCTTGGCTTTGGAAATACACTACTTCTGTGTTTCCTGAAAGTAACAAAATGGAGTTTTTTGTCACGTGAAATCCCAGGCTTCTGCTGAAATCATATCCACAGGGGTGTGTACAGAGTGAAAAAAACCCTTTCTGTTCCAGTCCTTCTACAGGGATTTTGTTCTTTCCTTCAGGAGAACAGTTGCTGTTTTCCCCTGCACCTTATTTGGGGCAGACATTCCCTTAATTTCTGGGGTTTTTTTCAACACAACTTCCTGTTGATCTCTCTCTGAAGGGATTCAGTTTAAGTATTTGAAATATCACCCATTGCTCAGGTTGGATAGTAGATTGCCAGTGCTCACTGCTGTCTTCTTACTGTCACATAGTATCAGTAGTTCTTCTCCATAATGTAGATAAAATTCTGTCATCTCTGGTGACCAGACTTGAGTATAGTGTGATGAAAGGTGGATTATACAGCACCATAGTTTTGCTGTACGTTCAACATTTTGTCTTTTTTCTCTTTTCAGCAGAAGCAGTCCTGCACCAGCTGTAACAGCAGCATCTGTGACCAACTTACAAGCTTCTGAAGTCACTGTGCCACAAATAAATTCCAGTGAAAGCTCAGGGGGTAAGGAAAATGGCAGAGTAAATTGTTTCTATTGTTTTTGGGTTTTTTGTAACGTTTATAAAGCAATTTTTCTTCTAGTTTCAAGTTTTTACATAACACAAGCTGTAACAAGTTCTCCTTGATACAGACACATTTAACTACTTTCTTTAGTGCTTAGGAAATCATGGCAGAATACTTTGTGCCGTGACATTTGCTTATGTTTAGGGTATTTTCCATTCACAATAGCAGCAGGTTTCTGATGACCTGGTGCAGATCTGTAGTTCTGTTTGGTCAAATGAGGAAAAGCTCTCTAAAGATAGAAGAGCAATTTTTGAATCCATTTTTTAGTTAAACCCAAGAGGTGCTTCTGGCACTGTCTGTAATCTGTGCTCCCATGTTTCTGCTCCTTGTGCTTCATAAAATTGATTTCAGGAATGAAAAAGTCTCATGTGGAAGCAGAACCCCCATTCTTTACCCTGTGTGTGTTGACTTCTCTTGTCCAAATAAGTACTTAATACTTAAAAAAAAGAAGACTTTTTAGTGAAAGAACAAAGGCACTTGGTGAAAATGTTCAGCTGCTCCTCTTTTTTTGATGGTATTTTAGCAGTATACAAAGAGCAAGCCAGAAATAGATGGAAAAGGAGACCAACTGGTTAGCTTTTCAAGACGAGATCTCTTATTTCACTGTGACGTGAAGGATGGTGGAGTCTTAGTGTTCTCTGATTTTTATTGTAAGTCACAGGTGCATCATTGTGAGGAATTTTGTCCATGAGTACTAAATGGTGCTGAAATGACATGACTGCCTTTTAGATTTGGAAGCATGTCAGAAGTTATTTGCTTTTGATTAACCAAAACACAAAACCAGTCACCTGATAATTAGTAATGAAACATTTCCTTATTGTAATTTTTCTCATTCTGGAGCATCTCCTTGTGTACACTTACTGTTTTGAGGTAGGCAACGAACAAAGTAGAGCTTTGTCATATGGAGCACTTTTCAAAACGATGTATGGAATATTAGGTCTTTTTACCTGGTGCTCTCTGACTTCAAACCTATCTATTATTGTTTGCTCTGAGCCTAAGAAATTATAAACTTCATGTTTGAGAGAAAAAAGGAGTATCACATTGCTCTTGGAATTGATTTATGGTAGCCTTTGGCGATGCATATGTATGGCTGAGTACAGAAACATTAACATCTGTATTAGCACAGAGCTCTGTCTAGGCTGGTCTACTCTGTGCCTGGTACAGGAATTACTTCTCAGAGTGAGCTTGAAACTAAATTGTGCTATGTATGCATGCTTGCTGTTCCAGTTGTGATGCTTGTGCAACTGATGGTACCACTTCCATGGTGCCTACTTGATGCCAGTGGGTTGCAACAGACACCAGAGGTACTGGTGATTGAACTGAAACGATTGTGTCAACTCATCTTGTTGAAGCTTTTAAAACTATTTATCCACAGGTACTTCAAATGAAAGCATTCCTCAAACTGCCACACAACCAGCCATTTCTCCACCACCAAAGCCTACCATCTCTAGATTCTCCTCAGCGTATCTATTAAATCCATCACCAAGAACTTCAGGAAACGTCGCAACTAAAATGCCTAGCCCTGTCAAAGCAGCGAAGAGGACTTCTTCTCCCCATAAAGAAGAGTCTCCCAAGAAAATGAAAATCGAAGAGGTATTTGACATTTTGAGATCATACCGTGGCAATGTCTGAAACTTTGAATATTGATGTTAGCTGCAGAGTGATGGTCCTCAGGCTTCGGTGTGTTAAGTTGTTAAATGGAGTGTGTATTTCGTACTCTGATTGCATTTCTGCCTTATGTATTCAGCTTGCTTGGGTGCTAGGTTTTGTATTATGCTGATACACTCACTATGTGACATATGCTGCCTTAGCACAAATGCTCAAGATACTCAATTCTTGTCTTGAAAGTAGTTTTTTGTTAGTGTAACATGTTAAGTCTTACAACTAATTCGATCTCCAGAATCACTTTGACTTTATTCTCTTGTTGTTTTTTAAGAATATGTCTTTATGATTTTAAATGTTGTCTGGGTTTGTTTGCATTTCAGCAGGATGAAATGAGTGAAGATACTAGCTGTATAGATATGAATGATCACGAAAAAATGGAAACTAAGGTATGTATGCCTAGACTGTACGATTCTGTGTATATTAATCGGGAATCTTCCCTGTGAAAGCTACTGTGTTTCCTTGTAGGAGTCACTAAGATTTGTTTGTAGGTAACAGAATCATGGTACTTTACCCACTGGCAGGCTAAGCTGAGCCTGAGTCCATGCTCATGTAGTGGGTTTCTGGGTTTTTTTACCAGTCATTCACACGGTATTATGCACAGTGCAAACAGTAATGGTGATGTTTAGATTTGCTAAGTCAGATCAGGGATGTGGCTGTGTGACTTGCTTTGCCTGCATCCTTTGTCCTGTGTATTGCGTGAGGATTTTTGCATGTTGGGCTGAGAATGCTGAAGCCAGGTGCTACCTTGTTCACTTTTTAGATTAAAAAAATCTCTTCTGATGGTGAAGTTTTTTGGTATGATGTTGTGGCCTTTCAGAGATTCAAGCATACCCCTCCAGTATCTTCTAATGCAGCAGACAATTTGTCTGCTTCTTGGTGAAGAGTGTCAGTTGGTCTTCAGCCTTATGAACACAGACCTCCCCTGGAACTTAAACAGCTTCCACAGGGCAAGTTCTGTTGTCTTGGGAATAGCCTGGGAAGTATGCTGAGAAACTAAAATACCTATTAAAAAGTTCAAATGCTTTGGTTTATAGTTTCCCCACCCCTAAGTGGGGAATTATAACTTGTTATGTAGTCACCTTGAAATCTCTTTGAAGTCAAGACAGGTGAAGGCAGAAATGCATGTTAACAGTTAACCCTAACATTGAAAACGGAACCTCTGAATCCAGACCATTATAAAAGACATAGGTCATCCTGTTAGCTTTTATTGTCAGTCTCCACTAAATCTGATGTCCCTAGTTTGCTTGGAAGGAAACAGGAATGAACTTCTTTAACGTAAACGTGGGCGTTTCTCCCTTGAAGCACATGCCTGTTTGTTAGGGTAGAGTTTACTAAATAGGACAATTTGAACTAACAGCCTGTTTTCAATGAAATGAGAGTGTGCCACTGTCCTGCTTTAGCCATGCAGTCCCACTGTTCTACCTCAAAAGCTGGCGCTGACTTTGATCTGTTTGTCCAGAAAGCTCATTCAACCCACTAAAGTGGCAGGAGAATTTTTCTGTCAGAATGGCAGAAGGAGCAGAAAAGCAATTGAGTTTGTGACAAAGTCAGTAGCTTTTCACAGGGTCTTCCTTGACACTACACTTGTTGTCTTTGAGTTGAATGACTTGTAGTGCTTTCTATAGGATTCTGTATGTAAAAAAGCCGTGAAGTGGTTAATTGACAACAGAGAGGGGATGTAGCTTGTGTTCATTTCAGATTCCTAACCAGCAAAATGTTCCCTAGTGTGATGATTTCTGTGTTGTAAAAGGATGGGTATCAACGCAGCAAAGACTGGCACTTGCCTTTTTTCTCGTGCTGTATGGACACAACTTAAGGCATTCTGATTAATGGAGTTCTGCATAAATAGCTTTTATAATTGAAAGTGGTGTAACTGTGTTGATGTTTCTGTTTTTTTAGGAGCAACTTGAGACAGAAGTGAATGTTAATTCTCAAACAGAAACTCTTCAGACGAGTTCTCTGCAAGCTCCTCAGGTACTGTTATTAAAAACAACACCTCTGTGTGTGTGTGCTAATCTGTGGTGAAACGCTGACATTGAAGTGAGTCCAGATGTTAAAATAAATGTGTGATTTTTATTATAAATCCATTGTATGGAAAGCTGCTTGTTGTTACTGTCACGATTTTTGTGTTTTAGATGGTCATTGATCTTATTGAATGTGCATTGTAGCTAAACATGTATGGCTTGCCATACAAACTCACCGAAGCTGGATTCGCTCTTCTGAATTGTGCCTTCAAAGTAAGGGGCTCAGTTTATTCCTTTGTGCTTTGCACATCACAGAATAATCCTTTCTAACAAGGAAACAAATGCTTTAAATAGCTGCTGCTCTGAGAGATCTTACTAGAGGCTGAGAGTGTCAGATGCTGATATTTGGTATGAGACAGAGGAGAAGTTGTAATCTTAACAATTCATTAGCCAGCTGTGTTGCTTCACTGCAGGTGTTGTAAGCATAAGGAGCATTGGGAAAATAGACATTGACTTCTGTGACATTCACTTGAATTTTTGTTCCTAGTATTGTAATAACTTGTAGAGAACGCATCTTTATCTTTACTAGCATTTTTAAGATTCAGTTAGTGCTCTACTGATTACAGTTTTGCCATCACAAAGTATTTTATGCACACTGTACTCATTAAGTGATGTTTACTAAGTGTAGTGATGCAAAATGGAGATACCATTAATCCTATTGCAATGTATTTGTTACCAGATTGTTTAACTGTAGGAGCAGTACTGAATAACAGGTACCAAAATTGTTTGGCAAAAGGTCTAGATGTTACAGGAGCACTCTAAATTGTTTCAGGGAAAACTTTAGACTCTTTAGTACACCAAATTTCTTTCAGCTGTTGTTGAGGGATGTTTATATAAAGCTTTTCAGCTTTTGCAAACTGTGTAATTAGTTACTTTGCAAAAGTAATCTCGAAGCTGCAGAGGAATGGTGGACCTCTTCTGCAGCTTTTCAGTATTCTCATGTTGCAGAAGGATACGTTAAACGCGTTGAGCTGCTGGGGGCAGCAGGGAGGGGAGGGCAGAGCTGTTCTGCCCCGAGTCCTCCTTGCGTTGTGCTTTGCTGCCACATCAGTCAGTAATAACTTGATTGACTTCTTTTTAATAAAACAGCAGTTAAGAGCAGTCGTTTAATGCAGCCTTTCCCATGTATCAAATGTACCTTATATTAATTTTGAACCCTTATAACACATGAAAACATTTTGTAATAAGTCATGGGAAGCAATTCATAAGAACCAGGTTACTGAGCTGGCAAACAATCTGCCACAGTGGAAAAGGAGTATTTCAAAGTTTAAAAAACACCAAACCCCAACTATAGAGGCCTGTTAAGCATGTGAGTAATTAATGAATCACACTGAAGCTTGAGATTGATCCTCTTCTGTGTTTTCTTTTATTTGGCTTTAGATATAACTTCGCTGAACAGGATTTAAGTCATTTAAATGAGAGGAGAAAAAAAGTGTTCAGAGTATTTTCAAGGTGAAATTCTTAACCCAGTCATATAGCACTGTTTTAGAGTTCATCATGTCTTTTACATGTAAATCTAAACTAATATGAAAAGTTGGAAATGTAGCTGTAAAGAGCTTTTAAACAGCGTGAAATGTGAATGTGTGAAGACCCATACTTGGGGACAGCTTTGACTTTCTCATCGTTCACCTGTAAGGAGCTGAGGGTTAACACTCAGTTGCTCAAAGGGATTTTTAAATACTAAACGTGTAGATCAGGTAGTGGATGTCACACATCACGTACCCTCACTATGTGGATGTTCTGTTTTATTATAATGCAGGTTATTAGTAGTCTCAGCTTTACCTGCAGAGCTTCCTAATTCCTTGTAGTTGTTGAAAAAGGAAACGCACACTTCGAAAGAGGCTCTTGCACAAATTTTCCCTGATGACTGTATAGGTGAGGGAAATAGCTGCTTGGTGTATTCCTTCCAACTCTTTAGATCTTGTTTTTAGAAGTTAGTACAATTACTAAGGTATTGCTCTTTTGATATTTCTGAAGTTAAAGCACAACCAAACTTCTCTTTTGTTTTCAGAAAACGCCCAGTACAGACCTTTCAGATATCCCCGCTCTCCCTGCAAATCCTATTCCTGTTATCAAGAATTCAATAAAGTTGAGATTGAACCGGTAAAAACAACCTCAGGGGTCCATAAACAGTATCTGCCAACTCAACCTGTCGTCTTCTAATGCTAGAAAAAAAGGAGAACGGAGGGTGCAAGACTAGAACATAATCGCAAACGGATTTAGGTATATTTTGTGCACTTCCCTTTCTGGGCTGAAATCACCACTTGGTTGCAAGTCCAGGTTAGTATGTGAAGCCAGGAGTACAATTAATGTGTTAGCAACAGTTGCATTAAGTATTTCGAAGGATTACTGCCTTTAAAAACACGAACACTATTTGTAGCCATATTTGACATTCTGATTGAATTTGTTTGATGCATTGTTTCAAAATTGAGATAAAACTGGCATAAGAATCCCTTAAATGCACTTTTATGTACTTTTTTATTGGAGTATGACTAATTTTAGATCTTCAGCTGGTAGACTTTTTGTTTTATTGGAGAATCTCTTCAACAGAAGTAATCTGCAAATTGGATGACGTTCTGTGGTATACTATACATTGAAAGCGAAGTGTATAGTATATGTACCTCAACTGCCATCAAGCAGCAGTAAGCCTTTAAAATAAAAAAAGTTTTTGGTTATAAGACACAAATTGAGGAGGTAATTGGGAAGTTTCGGTATTGGTAGGACGTGATTAAGATGTGGTCTACTTTTATTTATAGGATTGTTTTAAGGTGCATACAGATCAGCAGTTGAACAGCAAATAAACTTTCCTTTGAGCTAATCAAAACTCCTTCATCCCTTTTTGATCCTTTTATTTCCTGGGAAAAGCTTTTGCGTTTACCGTTGAGGGTTTTGGGGTTGGGGGTTGAGTTTTTTGGGGTTTTTTTCAGCTTGTATGCACCATACAGGAGAGTAGTTATTTATACAACATCAAGCCATGTACTCATTGGAGTTCCCCTCTGGCCCGTACCTAGTCATGACACCCTGTGGCCCGTAGGCAGAAATCCAAACTTTTTCCCCGTGACTGAAGCGTTTCAGTGAACGCGGCGTGCCTGGGACGCACCACACCTGTCTAGATGGCCTTTGAATCGCTAACCGTCAGATGATTTTTGTACACTCCATAGAAGTCCTGTACGCATTCAAAAGCTTCCAATTTTAAATAAAAGCAAAAAGAGTTTTCCCTAAGGATTTTAACCTTTTATTTTTAGCTGGCTCATCAGAAGCAGTTACATACCGAACGACACTGAGTTTTTAACAGTCACATTTCTAGTAAGCACTTGACATCTAGTAAGCTCTCTTGCTCCTATTTTTTGTTCTTGTAGTTCTATCAGAAAAGTAACAACTTTTTTCTTTTGAAGAACTGAATCTCTCATGGCAAAGAACAGCAGGATTTGAGGAACATGAGGGATACCAACAGTAGTACCAGATGTAGATAACGAACTTCATGTTACTATTAAGTCTGAAATACGTGGGATGTCAAATCATACTTCCCGTACTTCGATTAGCATGTTTTATGAGCTCCCTTCTCCCATTGTGCTCCATACTATTACACGTGCATCTTTCATGTTAAAATTAAATTACTTACACTCTTCCCCTCATCCTTCTAAATTAATTCTCCAAAGTCAGAGTGTAGCTTATCTTTTACTTAGGCTGTGCAGTAACTGAAGGGTTTTTTTTTCGCCATTTGTCTGAGATGTCTAGTATACAATATTTCTCTTTTCCTTGCCCTGTGCAGCCTGCTGTCGTCCACCCCTCAAAGAAGGTTATATTAACAGTTGAAGTGTACAAGGTGTCTGTGTATTTTGTGTAGCTATGGAGTTTAGATCGAAATTGCCAGGCACAAATTTAGTCTTGTCATTTTGTTTACACATCGGGAAATCTTTTTCATTTTATTAAACGTTTCATGTAACTGCACCCAAGTTTTGCCAAGCTGGAAACTTGGAACTTCTCTGTATAGTGACTTTTTAATTCTAGTTTTCATAACCTGGAGATCAGACTGTTGCTTTCGCATGATGTACGTAGTGTCTCATGACTGGAGTTTGCTTTGTTTTATAGTATCTGTACTCCTTGTATTTTTCAAGAGCTATTTTGTAAACAGATGATGTATTTCTCCATTGAAAACACAATAAAAAACAGCACAATCCCACAGTTGTCTGATTTTTCTAAATGGACAGAATTTACTCTCTTGATTCGTACTTAGCTCTTGAGTTTTCTGCCAAGATGAGACGTGTGGCCCAAAGGAAACGGCACGTAAGCGAATGTTCTGTAAATAAGCATGACATTGGGTGTAGGAAGTGGAAGTAGCACTCGGCAGGATGATGCGGTCTGGTCTGTTAAAGGCAAAGGTGGTGGGTCATGCAGTGGTCCACCCCAAAAACCAACCCCCCAAAAGCATTTTAGGAGCATCTGTTCCTTGTCTCCTGAATAGGTGTCCAGCTCAAAATCGTACATACTTGAAAGCTGACAAAACTAGAAGACGTGTGTCAAAAATTTGGGGCTGTACTGTTTTCCTCAAAAGTTTGGACTCTGTTTTTAAAAAGATGAGCTGTACCAGTTTTGGCATCTGAACGCTTGCTCTCCACACGAGTGGCTGTCCTTATGTCAGCAGATGGCACTGTTTCTCTTTTTGTCAAGTGGTATACGCCTGCACTGAAATAAAAGTTAAAAAATCACAAGTAGCTGTGCATCACTTGATTGATCTTTGTATCAGCGTGAGCCCGATCCTCCAAGTGCTTGATGTGAGTGCCTCCTTTTGACTAAAATTTCTTTAACTGGTAAAACCACTGATGCTCATGGTCTTTATAATTATCCTGCCTAAAACAATAAACTTTCCTGTTGTATATATTTTCACAGCATGCACTTGCTTGTCTTGTTTAGAACGGATTCGTCTTTATATCTTGGTCACCCCATCTCCCTTTCATCACAACTGATGTTGTTTATGGTTTTAATTCCTCTTATTTTCTCTGACCAATAAAAATCTGCTGGTAGACACACAAACCTCTGTTCAGTTTCTCGGTCTACTGGCAATAGGCTTCAGTAGGTTTGTTTTTCTGAGTTACCCATCACGAACCCCCAGAACTAACTTCACAGGCTCAAAAGGATCTGCAAACGAGGAGCTGAGAAAGAATTAATAAGCCATAGTTGTAACAGATGGCTTTAGACATGCTGATTTGGATCAGACATTTGAGTGGATGAGTTGTAGCTGAAGTTGTGCTTCCCTACTGTAGGTAGTACGTGTATGTGTGGCATTTCTTACCGCATTGTTATAAACTGCAAAATCCTTAAAACTGTAGCTGCAAGTATTTAGCAGCAGAGAATATCCAGAGCATGTGGTAGTAGTGAGTACTCATTCATAATAAATGTACCTGAATGAGAAATGCAATCTTGATCAACAGTAAAAGTGAAAACAGAGTTCTTCAGCTCCTAGAATAACCAAGAATAGTTCATCGTAGAAGGAACACGGTAGAAATTACTGAGCCAGAGTCATACTTGAGTGCAAACAAAACTAGTGTGGTAGTTGCTGACGAAGCAGGCCATGCTTATCTTCTCATAACACATTCTTTAGAAGTGGTATGCATTTGTACTGAAGATGTTTTGCATGTTGGAATGATCCTGGCATCATTTATGTAGCTATAAACACGAGAGTTAAGTATCTTTGCTGTGCTTAATCTCTCTTCTGCATTGTTGTGGCTGAACAATACTTAACAGAACTTTGTCTGGTCTCGGCAGTACGCTCATGAGTGTCTGTATCGATGTGTATTAGCTGAGTATGTGGGAGCTTCACTTTCTTAGCAATCCAGTTATTCTTATTGGGAAACTGTCAGTAACAAACCATTTTTAGTTAAATAATCTTAGCAAAGAGTCTGTTCAGGAAGAAGAAACCATCTTGGATGTGTCGATGGGGCAGATGCAGTTTGACACGTCTACAAAGTTCAAACTAGTAATTTGAAATATATGCAAACATCCAACATCTGCTGCCATCGTCACCGAAAGAATGCAAACTTTGATACCAGTCCTCAGAGGGTCTGTTTCGTTAGGGAAGAGAGAATGGGATGAACCACTGCTGAATGCCCCATCTGCTCCTTGGGTGTTTATTGTTTTAAAGTAAAGCCCTGTCATATTTGTGTTGTTCTGACTGAGTTCTGGAGTGGTATCTTTAGGTAGCTTATGTCCTCCCACACTCCGTGAATGAACCACCTCGCAGTTCCTATTCAGCATGTCTGTGGGGTTTTTTAATGACTTCAGCGTTCTAGTGGAATGTTTTAAGTCAGCTGAGAATGACAGTGTCTTACACACATTATTAAACTTTTACCTTACAAGCTCTTCAAGGTACTGAATTTAGAAAAAACAAACAGTAGCATATAAATGGTTGGAAAAAAACCCTGTTTAAAGGTACACACAGACACCATCGAGCTTGGTTTTTGCAGTAAATTACTATCTTTAAATAAACACCAGAATCCAGGCAAGTAATAGGAAAGGGTAAGGAGGAAAATTACTGTTGGTGTAAGGTGGTAAAAATTCCAGTGTGCGGGGTAAAGAAAGCTGCCTTTATTTATTTAACTTAAGAAAATTGCCAATGCATTTAAACTGCCCCATAATAACTGTGGGCCACACAGATACTGGGCAGCTTGCAAGTGCAAATGTCTCTTCTTGTCTGTCTTACTTGCGAGCTGGTATCTGTGCTTTATGAACGCAGCTTACGTTTGGATATTTAGCGGACAATTTCCTCAGCCTACTTCAGTGAGCGTTTTGCCTGCGTACATCTACACCTCAGTGCAATCTTGTGGTCTAAAATGATTCCTGTGATGGTTGCTGCAGTTAGGGGGGCCGCTAACTGAAGGCAGATAAAATTAGCAGAGTTGAACAGGACGTGAGGTCACTTAGCGCTTTGTTTATCAGGCATAGAGCGGCTTTAAAATAAAGCTGGAGGTGTGGGAGGGGGATCCCTGGGCGTTTGAGGACGAACTCCCCAGCCTCTCCTCAATGAGAAGTTTGATTCTAAGTGAACGTAATGAACATGATACTTCTTAAAACAGCATGTGAGAGTGTTGTGCTAGAGCTTCAGCTTTTCTGAAGCCTTGCCCTGCATGGTGCCTGATGCTGTGTGCCTTCCAGAAATCTGGCATGCGCACTCCCCTTGTTTGCCTTCTCAGTCTGCAGTGGAGCTGTTAATAAAGAGATTGATGATCAAGTTGTCTGAAAGAGACAGTTGGACAGGACTGCTCGCCATGAGTGACAGAGGGCATGCTCTGCCTTCACAGCCAAGCACGTTGCCCCCAGCAGAGAGCTGGCCATGCCTGGACGCTGTGCCAAGCCTGTTCAGTGCGTGGGGAGAGGAGTCTGTGGCTTAGAGGAAGGGCTTCTATTAGATTTTTAGCTTCTATTCTTAAAGTGAGATTTCCCTTATTGAGTAAAGTGAGCCTTTCTTTACTGAGGATCATCACACAATCTAAAAAGACCCCTTTATGGTTTCTTGAGACCACAGGCAGTTTCAGCAGCGGTGTGAAGGCTGGGGTAGATCAGTTCGGAATTTGTTGTGAATGGTCTGCTAGGACTGTGAAAATATTTCATTGTGGCCTGGTTCAATGAAGTGAAGTAGAAATCCCTTGTTCTTAAAATTAACATATTTTTTTTTTGCTTTTATGGGGAATAAATGCATTATTCATGTGCTCAATCTAGATATTAGCTTCTGTAGGAATCTCCCTGCCAAGATGTCATAAACGTGATTCAACTCAGTCACGTGGTTGGAATAAGAGAAGCCCAGAATGATGGATGGAAGCATTTGTTGTCTCAGCCACAGTTTATCATGTATAATTTTTATCCATCACAACGTAAAAACCAATAAGACCGATAAAACACTTGATAGTTCAGGCCATCTGCTCACAGAGTGTATTAGAATTATTAGTGACTACTCCTCCCGTTTTGTCGCCCAGAACCGTGCGGGCTTTCTGCACAGTGGTTCCTCTGGCCACTGAATGCCAGCAGTGCATTGTCTAGGACTACGTATTTTTTTTGTGGCGTCTGTTCCTTGCAGGTAGTAAGATAAAAAGATCCTCTCAACCTTCATCAGCAGCAATGACTTAAAAAGCAGTTTCAGTGGCCCACGATCAACGTTCTGCTTTAAAAATGTATTTACAGGAGGAAGATCCGTGCTCTTGGTCTGACTGCGTGTTCAGGGGAGGTGAACCATTTTCTGTGCACAAGTTGTACAGATACTAGTACAGACTTCTGCTTGTGTTATTGCCTGCAAGACATTGGGGTTTTTTACTGGATTGAAAGATACAGTAATTTACCAATGAATTAATAGATCTGTTATTTATGTATGCTTTCTCAGTCTGAGAAAAAGCAACAAAACACTAAGAAAAGTGTTTCTTTTCTGTGAGCCTTTGACCTAGACAGGGGTGAACTCTTGTTTTGTGGTAGTTGCTGTGAATAAAGTAATGTTGAGTTGGTGTAACATTTTTCCAATAGTTGATAGAGACACGAGGAATTTATTCTCAGTGTTTAAAAGCTTTGCACCTTGGCTGAGGCCCCTGAAACATTCAAAGAAATGTAAAGTTTGTTTTATAAAACTCTTGATTAATTCTGGAGACTCCCAGATCTGTCAGAGAATTGAATATGGTTACAGTAACCTGAGAAGATCTGGGTTTTTTTTAGTGTAGGTATGTAAACTGCCTCACTCCTGTGTCTGTAGGAGTTGGTTCATAATGTCAGTCGTGTTGCTCTGGACAGGACCTGTGTAGCCAGAAGCATGCCAGATGTTCTGTCTTCGCAGATAAAGTCAGAAGGGCAAGTTTGATCTGTTACCATTAGGACTGGTTTTTTAAGCTTAAAGAGTACTTTTACACTTGATTTACTATATGCTGTGTTTTGAAGAACACGTGCCAGTCACATGTCACGGTGATGCTGCAGTGTGGGGATTTTTCCTTTCTAGCTCATCAGTTTTTCAGGGGTAATTCAACAATTGTTATGGATGTAGGGTTCCACAGGAAGAAGTTCTGTGTAAAATAGACACATCTTTATCACTTAATACTTTCTAATGCTCTAATATGTTCAGATTGTAGATTACTGCCAATGACTTGTTTGTATTCTTGGCACCCACTGTTAGGTGTGACACTGGGTGCAGCATCCCTTCCCTGACAGCAGACAAACCTTCTCAAAGAACTACGGGAATGAATTGTGCATTCCTGGGCATTCCACCAACGTCACGCACGCGCCTTCAACTGGTTTTGGTGCTATGGGATGTTTCCTGTTACAATCCTTTAGAAAGGAATCAGAATCACAGAGTGGTGGGGGTTGGAAGGGACCTTTAGAGATCATGCAGTCCAACCACACTGCCAAAGCAGCTCCCACCTAGATCAGGTCACACAGGAACGTGTCCAGGCGGGTTTTGAAGCCCTCCAGAGCAGGAGCCTCCACACCCTCCCTGGGCAGCCTGGGCCAGGGCTCCCTCACCTCAGCACTGAAACAGTTTTTCCTTATGTTTAAATGGAACTGTTTGTGTTCCAGCTTCATCCATCACCCCTTGTCCTGTCACTGGATGAAACAGAAAAAAGCTCTGCCCCAACCTCCTGGCACTCACCATTTAGATAGTTGTAACTATTAATGAGATCTCTCCCCAGTCTTCTCCAGACTAAACAGCCCCAGGTCCCACAGCCTTTCCCCATAAAGAAGATGCTCCAAAGAAGTCACAGTCTGGTTATTTAGATCTTTTTATGCAGCTATATGAGGAGAAATAATATATATTGTGTAAGTAAACAACCTCTCCCTATAACATGCCACTGTGACTATGAAGCAGTTTGTTAGAAGGACTGTCTCGCAGCAAAGCCAAACTTGAATGCTAATCCTGACTTGTGCATACGTGACCTTGACAGGGCTGTTGACTCTTTGCCTCAACCTGCTCGTATATGAAATGAGATTGGTGATTACCGGCCGTTTCACAAATACTGGCATTTGAGAATGTCTTGGAATTTTCATATAGAAGATGCTTGAAAATGATTCCATTGGATTCTGCTGTAAGCATGAATCACACACCACTTGTAACCCATACACTGGTTTTCCAATCTATTTTGTATCAGATACATCATTTTTATATCCTGCTGTAAATTAGTTCTAAAAGCGTCACCTGAAAGAGGAAAGGTTCTTGCACGTGCTATTGGAACAGTGTTCCAGTAAAGGAAAACAGCCAGATTGGGTGTCTTGGTGCTGTTTTTATCTGGAGACATACTGTGTCCTATTTTACCTTTTAAAAAAGATGTATCACACCTTCCCTAAGCACACTGCTGCATGTGGTGGTTTTCCCCCAGGAACAATACAGAGAGGTTTAGATCCTAAAAGCTGCACACCTGTTTGCTGTTCTGATTATCAACGGTTTAATCCTGTTGTCTTCTGCCTGGTCTGCAGGCTCTGCAGCTCACTGGTGCATGGGCACAGTGCACAGCAAGGATAACGCATCTGAGCCACTTTTCACCTTCTGACAGTATGAACTAATGACGTAGGTATGTGGTTTATCTCGCTCTCTGAACAAGAACAGTGAAGGTGCTGAGGACGTTGTTGGAAGACTGGCTTCTCTCTTGTTCCCAACTTGGGAGTGTGTCTAGTTGTCCAAGCTGTAGTTGCTTTGGTATGGAAGTGTGTCTGAAAGCTGGGGAAGACATTGGTGTGTGTGTCTGCCCATGCAGGGTCTTCACGATGGAAAGGATTGTAATTCTTTTTAGGGAAACTTAATTTTGAAGTGCAGCGTACATAGCAAACACAAAAATAGCCTGCCTCTTTTAATCAGCATAAAAGTGGAAGTCCTTTGTAGTGTTTTGTGTCTAAGAGTTTGAGATGGAGCAAAAGCCCATGAATGCCAGCAGCAGAAGGCTCTGGGGCTGCTCCAGGGCAAAGAGCATGGAAGCACTGCCGTGGCTAACGCAGAGAAGTTAGTTGAAGCAAACACTAGAAGTTCAAGTTAGGCACCTTTTGAGGCTCAGGTTGTGCAACACTGGAATACAAACTGGAAGTAACTTGGACTCCTGTAACTGTCATTTTGACAACTGCTTCTGTGCTGGCTGACTTGATCCTAAAGCAAGTGTCTGTACTGCTGTACTAGTGAATAGGATGCACACTATGCTGATCCCGTTTTCCCTCAGATCTCCTCAGCACCTTTCCACTTGTTGGTGTTTACTTCCAGCACTCTTCTAAGTAGTCCTGCTATTGGGAAGTAACTCTTAGGTTTATTCTACCTGGAGGACTGAACTGGGGCAGCAAAAACTAAACCTAATTGTGAGTTTTGTTCCTGTCTGCCCCATTGAACACTTGCTAGTAGAGACTTTTGATTGCTGTCCACATCTTTTTCTCCTGTTATCTCTGTCCAAGGCCACTCAAAGTGTCTGAAGTTCTGCCTCCTGTCTGCTGCTTTAGGTGTATTTTTGTTGCATGGGTCAAGGCAGCGCTTTCCCCCACCACATCTTAAAAGCTGTTTCTGGGGGCCGGGTTGTTCTTAAAACCGTGAATACAAAAGACATGCCAGGCTTTGAAGCGGGCAGAAGACAGGCCATGGTGTCAAGCAAATTGTCTTTGACTGGTCTGGTCCTGCCTGAAGGAGGACAGTGTTGCAGTATCATAGGTCACCTCTGTGAGGAAGTGTAAGCCAAGACTACTTATCACCAGGCTAGGAGGAAAACAGTATCATCTAATAGAAATCCGGTCAGCCAGGGAATAGAGTTTACTTGGGATCTTGGGGTTCTTTCAGGTTCCTTAGGGAAGAGGTTAATAGCAGTGACCTAGATGCTGTAGCATGAGGATCCTTGAGGAGAGGGGAGTTTCTTGCTTATCTAGACTGTGCGTGTGCTTGCAGATATTAAATGCAGGATGTTCCTCATAAAACGGTCAAGAGAAGATGCTTCCCAGTGTCCACCGATCAAAAAGTTACAGAACATAAAGCTGTTAAACCAGGCTCTGTGTGTGTGCTGCTAACTGCCACTGGGAGTCATTCTGTGGGGGATAGAGCCGCTCTGGAGGAAGGATTTCTTTTGTGTTAAAGAGTCGAAATAGATATCTTCCCAAGAGTTCTTTTACAGCTTCTCACTGTTTTCAGATCTGCAGACTGTGGTGACGGGTTCTGTACACAGTGGAACATCCATGAGACTTTATTTAAACAGCCGTGTACACTTCCACTGATAAACCAGGAGCTGAAATGTGGACAGTGCAGATAGGAGCAGCCGTTTGTCCAATTCACTTTCTTGGCTCCTCTCCATTTTTTCCTCATTGACTTTATAATATTTTGGACTTATAAAAGCACCTTTCATCTGATGATCTCAAAGCTTTTTGCAAACATTAATTAAGCCTCTCGATGCCCCTGTGAGCTAAATAAATACCACAGGTGCGGTTCAGATGGGCAAATGAAGGTACAAAGTAGTTGTCTTGCCCAAGGTCACCTAGTAATTCAGTAGTGGAGCTGAGAGGTAGAAAACCAGCCATCTGTCTCACCTTCCTAGTTGCTGGGCTCAAATGGGGTTCTCCCAGACAGCCAAACTTTCACACTGGGAAAGAGGGTGCGGCAAAGTGTTGCAGTTTGTATTCTGACAGTGGCCAAAGCTTACCTACAGTTCTAAATTGTTAGCAGTCACTGCAGAAGTACCTGTGGGCTTCATTCAGCTAGCCCCAGGACAGAATTCATCGTGCAAAAAGGTAGCCATGACTCAAAACTGGTTTGTTGTTCTGCTTGTCTAATATTTCCTGGCTTTACCTCACATCTCTTAAGACCTGTAAACTGTGTCTCTTCGTGCATCCCGGAAGAGACTGTCCAGGACTTTAAAACGTTCCATATCAGGCATGGGATTAGCGGGGATGTGGAGCGGGGGTGAGGATACAAAGACAAGTGGGGATAGACCTCAGAGGAACATCAAGCTTCGTATTTGTGATGTCATTTTGTTGGTTGTCACAACTTCATGGGATCTGCCTTGTCACCTGAAGACAGACACCTACTTTTTCTGCGAGGCTCAAAGCTGGAGAAGTCTGGCTTGCTGTTTCCACACCTGCGTGTGGAAAGGCAGTGCATCATGTGAGAGTGTTGCCTTTACCTGGGGCGTTGGTCTTGCCTTAAGAAAAGGCTTTATTTCTCATAGTTCTTTTAGTGCATGAGATGTTTTGGAGCCCTTTTAGGTGTCCCGGTGTCAAACTCATTGCCTCAGGTGTTGATTCTTGCTACCAGTAACAAGATCTCATTACTATTTACAAATACCTGAATGGTGGATAAAAAGATCCTTCCCAACCCCTACCATTCTATGATTCTACTAATAAAATAAGTAAAGCTGCCTGTTATTCCTTAGTAACCGATGGATACATGTTTGCTTTGTGCATCAAATATCTGTATTAAACCATGAACGAGTGAGGAACCCCCTCCTGTCCTGCTGTGTGTCTGAGCAGGCTGCTGCGGCTGCCGTGTCGCTGCGCTCGCATCTTGCGCTGCAAAATGTGTCTTTCAGAGGAAGATCTCTAAGAAGTTGCACATTAACTTCTGCAGGATGATTGTGCTTCATATGCAGTACAATGGTCCAGGAATAAACGCCTCTAATTGTTCTGGTACTTGATGGAAGTGGCAAAGCATTTTGTGGTAAGTGTTTTGCAGGCTGCTGAAGGGAGTTGGGAGGTGAATGTGTTCCCACAGCTCAGTTTAGCAACTGTTTTGTTTTCCAGTTGATGAATCTCTTGCTTTTTTGTTCTTGCTATTCCTGATGCAGGAGTAAAGACACAGTTTAAGTCTAGAGATGGGAAATGGGAGAAAGATTTATCCCTTCTTGAAGAACTGAGCACAAGTACGGTTCTACCTTCATAAATTCACATTTTCTGGTAGATTTGGTTAGTGGATTTGATGTCATATTGTACACATGCTTGTTCTTCTATATCATCTCCTTTACTTTCAGTTTCTTTTTACATTTGGCAAGATGTGTAGGTTGATGGCCAGTGAAATACAGCCATTTCTAGTCTGTCAATCAAATGGTACACGGAATGCAGTGCAGTAATGACGGAAAGCTATCAGCTCAATAACATCCTGATCAAACTGGGACTGGCTTGACCTCACAGCACCTTGCTTACCATGGAAGTACACACTGACATGATTGTGGTGTCCTTGTTAAGTCAAAACAAAGAATTAATCCAAATCAGAAAGTGCATCGCAGGAACAATGTCGCCGAGTGGAAAGATGAAATACATTTAACGCGGGGAGGTTGTAATACGTTTTTGATCGACTCCAGTTGATAGGCTGCAGCTGAATTTCTGGGCTTTTTTAACATGCCCATATAAGGAGTATACGTCAGTCTGATTTTAAAAACTCGTGTTTGAAGTTCCAGATATCTGCACAAATGTACACGGAATTCATCTAATGCTGGTCCGTATCATTTAGAAACAGTGCTTTCTTAGGAACAACCTGAATCACCTGAACACTAAACAAATCTTTCTCTCTCAGGCACCTCGGATGTTAATCTGATTTTTTGGGGAAAATCCCGAAACAGAGGTGAGTTTTGCATCATGATCCAAAGTTCAACTCACACAGATCCTGTCAGATTTGGGTGTTAGACAAAGCAGCTTCAAAAGATAAGGCATCATTTCAATAGCCCGCCTCCTAAGCCACTGAGATGTGATGCATCCCACCACTCCAACCTGGCTAGGGTACCTTTAGTTAACCTGCCTGGTGCCCTGGCAGCCACCGAGCCTGAGCCCTGAGATGCATCAGGAATGAGAAGTCCTTTGGCTAGTGTTTCTACAGCTGTGCTACAAGGGCTGGGTGATGTGTGCAATGCAGCGGATGGGAGCAGGATGGGTGCAACACATCTGAGAGCACAAGCACTTTGCTGTAACAGCTCCGTGCTCGGGTGGCGGTGATGTGCACTCCCTCCTTCAGCACGTTGGTTCTCATTAGCAGTCTCTTTCCATGGAGTGTAAGAAACTCCTTTTGACCGGGGCATGTTGTTTACTTCCAAACCTGTGTACAGCTGGCAGAAATCCCTCCAGGCTGTGGTCAGAGCTGGAAGTTGGCCATTAATACAGGCTTCTTCTTTGTCATGATATAGACTTAAAGAAAAGAAAGCAGGTGCCCTCCTGGCATTTTATAAAGAGTCATTCATGAATACAAGATACTGCATTTTGCATATTAGTGTGAGTGCCAATATAAACCCAGCTGTGTGCAAAATAAAGTGAAATATGTCTTTCAAAAACTAGGCCACAGCTTTTCTATGGTGCAATCTGAAAGCATTTGAATCAACTTTGCATGTGCATAGCCTTTTCTTTTAAAATTGTCTTTTCCTTGGGATTTTTCTTTCTCCCTTTTTTCCCTTTTTTTGATGTGGTGATTCTGTAAGACTTCTCCCAAGGTAACAAGACAATAACTTGAGCACAAGCTGAGGGAAACGTAGGCAGATACCACAAAGCGCATCCTGAAAGTGCACCTCTGCAGCAACTTTCTATCCTCTGTAAACTGGAGCCCTCCTATCATTGCGAGCTGTGATTCTCTTCTTCCACATTCAGCTGCTGCTGAGAAAGTGGTCAACGGTCTTGCTTGGGTTTCTGTTATCCTGTAGACCAAACTCTGCAAAGCTGAAAGTTCTTTAATGTCACTTTTTGGTCCTAGACATTGAAAAAGGTGGATTTTTGGCATCCTGGTGTGCATCTGGTACTGAGTGATCTTTGTGCTAAGGTGAGGAGAAATAAGAGAGGGCAAGGGAGTGCAGGAGAAGTAGAAGAGAAGTCTCTGGGCTCTGGTGGAATTACCCACCGTAGCAGGTAACATCTACCAGACTGGTAACATCAGGAGCGGCTTTTAGAATGGTGATCAAAGCACAGAAAAACAAACCGACACCACCACCAAAACACTCAGTGGGGGAACAGTGAAAACTCCTGGCCCATCCGAGAGAGGAGGGGATCAGAGTGATCACGTTACTGACACTCACCATCTGGTAACCAAAAACGAGGAGGGAGCAGTGAAAATGAAGGGGGTTCATCAAAATCATTGGGTGATCTAGTCCTTATTCACACCAAATGTAAGGCTTTGTACTGCAATTACCAGAGAAGTGGTTAAATCTTTGAACGTGGAGACGAGCCTTTCAGAGATGCAGGTGGTCCTTCTGCAATGCCTGCCTGTGCAGGAGAGCTCTCTGTGTGATGTGCTCGGGCAGCTCTGCTCCCAGCAAGCAGCGCAAGGCAGCGTTTCTGGGCTCCTTGTGAGTTACGGAGGCCCTTTGCTCTGTAAGAGGAAAAGCTGATTCATGCTGGTGAGGAAGCTGATTGTGCTGCCAACAGGAGAGGCAAGCTGGAGGTACCTGAGGATAAGGAAGGGAGCTGTGTGTGGTTCAAGCCCATGGATGTCTCTCTAAGTGAGCCGCTGCGTGTCGGTTTTGAGGCGTATCTGCAGGTGTCACTGTTAGATCTGGAATCGTGGTTTGCTCTTTGCCTTCTGCTGGCACAATAGACTCTTTTTTTTTTTTCCCTTCCTCTACCAAAGTCACACTTGTGGCAGTAATGTAAAATCTAGACAATACGTAGTACGCTGTAACCCACGCCAGCTGCGTGTGAGCGTGGCCGTGTGCGCTGCCGAGGGCCTGCCCGCGCCTCTGCTGCGTGTCCCTGCCCGTGGACACCCTCCCAGGCTAACTCAGCTCCTCGCAACACGCTCAAACATCCCTAAAAGCAGACTTACAAGTTGGAGCCGGGACGTTTTGAAATCCTCACCGGCTTCGGGATGGGTATTGAACTTCCACTGCCCCTCAGCAGAGTGGGGATGGAACCTGCGATACAGACCGTGTGCGCCGCAACGCGGGGCTGTCACAGCCAGCACCTGAAACTGCCCACGGTGATTTGCAGTACTTCAGTAATTCCATCTCCTGCAAACGAATTTGCTTGGGTTTATTTGTGGATTTTTTTCGTTTGTTTGTTTGTTTTAAATAGTCTCTGGCTTGTTTTTTTTTCCCCCAGGCAAAGACGCTTGATTCTGCCATGACTGTTACTCAGGTAATGAAGTGCTGCAAGTTTACTCTTTCTCTCTTTTATCTTTCTTTTTTTCTCTTTTGCTTCTTTTAGAAGAAAAAAAGAGGAAACGAGAAAGAGCTGAAAAGAGGTGATTTAAAAATCTTGGCAAAATCTTCCTCAGTGCCTAATGTGAAATAACACACTGATTAGAAAGTGAAAGAAAGGATGATCCTGAGTGTGTTTTGGAGTGGCTCCCCAGCAGCTTTTTAAACGAGACATTTTAAGAGAAATGCAATATTCTCACTAAGCACCAGTCTCCACAGCCTGTTCTTCCCCACCTGGCTGCCGTGTCTTCAGAGCTGGTAGTCTGGTACACGCCACTGATGAGCTCAGTGTCTCAACGTTCACGCTGCTTTGTTGTTTTCCTCTTGCCAGTAGCTTTTCCTAAGCATTTATGCAATTTTATGACATACATTCCTTATCTGGATACTTTTCTTTCGATTACTTTTTTCCCCAGTTTTCACTTCTGAAAATGTGTTCTACACCCTTGCAGGGTTCTTGTTTGTTTGTTTGTTTGTTTGTTTGCTTCTTCTCAGAACCTGCCAAACGCTTTTGGTAAAGCAAACCTGTCTGTGAGATGGAAAAATACCCTTTCCTCAAACCAGACAATGGAGTTCTTGCACAAATAAATGCACATATCCCTGGATAAGCTCGCTCTGATTGAATCCTGGCCGTTCTGGGGGGATTTAGCCCTCTCCTTTTAATTTTTTTCGAAACAAAACCCAGAAATGAGAAAATATTTTGAGGTGGGAAGAAAAGGGAGGGGGAATAGAAAAATAAAGCAAATAAATTTTTGAATAAGAATGACCCATGTACTGTGACCAGAGGGCAAATGCAAATGTCTGTTTTCAAACACAGACTCGTGAATTCTTATTAGGGGTTCGTGACTGTGCCTCCAAGCACATCATTACATATTCATAAGTGTGAGGAAAATAGACTCCTTCCACATTCAGGTGTGTTCAACTAAATGCTGCCCCTTTAATCTTAAAGAACAGCTCATTTGGTCTATTTTCTTCAGTTCACAAAGTGTTAAGGGAATATGAGATAAAAGATGCACACACACAAAAAGAAAAAGAAGCAGCAATATTCCACAAAGATCTTTTTAGTGTCAACTTAAATGCACACAAATAGCAGATGATGATCTCTTTTATTGGACTAACATTTATCCAGTAATATCCACACACTTTTAAAACCATTGAGACCTCCTCTTCAGGTGTTCATTTGAATAGAAATAGCTGAATGAGTGTTTTTATAATTGATCCCCTGAGTACTGAATGTCTAGTGCTGCATAACCAACATTTTCCCATTGCTGGGTTTTTTTTCCAAATTGCTACTCTGCAAAATTAGGATTTTGTATAGTTTTGATAAGAAAATTAACCTTCCAAATGCCAGATCCCCTTAACGTTACTTAGGAACCGGTGCGAAGGTACAAAGGGAGCTCTGGTTCTCAGATGGATTATTTCATGTACGTGAGGGGGGGAAAAAATCCTTTACTCTGTAAAATTACATAGAAACTAGAGCCCCCCGCTAAGAAAAGGCTGAAAGTTGTTTGTTTTGGTTGTGTTTCTGGTCAGTGTCCCTTAGATAAGAAGCTGATATCTTTAGCGTGCTGAACGGAACGTGCCTTTGCTTCCAACAGCAACGCAAAACTTGGTGGCACTTTTTGTTACTGTGTGGCTTTTACACTGGATGGAAAAAATCAACTTTTCTTTTTGTCTTTAATGTCACAGGGGATTTTTCTTGCAACATATCCTGTGTGCCATAAGAGCTAATTTTTCCAGAGATACAGCCGGGTACAGTGTATATTTATTCCTTTCTTTTTTAGTGTTTATTAATGTCTTTCTTTTTTTTCCCTGCTATTTTAAAGAAAATGAACCAGGAAAAATTCCCTAGGTAATGCTTGCAATTTGGGTCATGAGGTTTAACAAAAAAAGATCTTCTTGTGAAGATATGGAGCACTTGAAGTTTAGCAGCATACATTACAGGTGGCTGTTCCTTCAGTAGCCCCTTGAAGGAAATGGAATTCCTAATTGATATGAAATCATTTTGTAGCAGGAACACCTGAATAGTGGAGAGAAAGGGAAGAGATATGATAATGACTGTGTGATAAAACTGGTTAGCATTTGTGTGCCATAGTAAACACTCGTGAGTATAAAGAAAATACTAGCTAGCCACTAGAGATATCCACTTATGTTCATGATACAACCACTACAAACTCTAGTTCTATCAAACTAACATCAAGCACAAGATCCATCTTTAATTAATTTAGTCCTGTAGAGCTGAGACTCATTTTATTTGTGACTGTGCAGAGAGAAATTACACTTCCATCCTTGCCTTGAACTTCAACCTTATCCTTCTCTATCAGTCGTATTGAATAACACAAAAGCACATACTCTGAAATTCATGTCCTGGTTTTTATTTCTTTCCCCCAAAGATTATTCAGATCTTCCTACACGTGGCTTACTCAGTAAAAACATCAGAAAACGCCTCCCCCCCTTCTCCTGCTTTCGGAGAAAGAGTGGTTTCTTTTGCAGAGAGGAAAACAGCTTGTTAAATCAAAAATCTTCTCATCATGAGTGAGAAGCACGGAAATCACAGGATGAGGAGGAACGATTTCTCTCCTGTCCTTGCTACAGGAATGAACGCGCCCCACCAAGGGCCATACACAAAGGAATTTAGCATTTTTTTCCCCTTTGCAAGTGTGTTGTGTGGAAGGTACATATTCTGCTTGTGTTGCTACTGTATGGCTACTTTCTGTGTCAGTAACCTGCTCCGGATGCTGTGCAGGCTGCAGGGCTCAGCCCCGTGCCACGGGGCTCCTCACATTCATTCATTTCCCAAGTTCAGCTCTTAAAAGGAACAATGCAAAAGTTCTTTTAAACTTTTTTCTTTTCAAAGAAACGAACACAGAACTCTGACCCAGCCCAGGGGAAAGAGCTCGTGGCGAGCGCTTCACGAGCCTTTAAAACAGCACCATTTCTGCAGCAGGAGTGCTGCTTCTCACCCTGGATGACCAGACTCAGTGTGAAGTCGTGGTATCGCTGCATAAGGCATGTGTCAAAGTTTGTAGCATCTCTGATGCAGCCACGAGCATATGTGGGTTGGAAAAACACAGTGTGTGCGTGTCGGTGGCAAATCTTTCAGGTGCAAACAGCTGCAGCTTTCACGCCAGCCTCTAACCACAGGCCTCGGCTGTGGCTCTGCCCGTGTGCAGGAGCGCCGAGAAGGGACTGCCTTCCTCACCTGCCGTTTCAAAACAAAGCGCCAGCCCTCGCTTTTTCCTTCCAAAAGTGAGGCAAAGCTGCAGCAGTGCAAGAGCTCAGTTCTAAGCTCTAAAGGCAAGGCTGGCTGGTGTTCCCTGCACCGGCAGGCTGCCGGAAGGCTGGCCGTGC
This sequence comes from Colius striatus, assembly GCF_028858725.1. Taxonomy (NCBI): domain Eukaryota; kingdom Metazoa; phylum Chordata; class Aves; order Coliiformes; family Coliidae; genus Colius; species Colius striatus. The sequence goes on along the minus strand of NC_084764.1, from coordinate 46,986,395 downwards.
CTGTGCTCCAAAACAGCTCTTATTATCTCCTTAAACTTCTTATGGTCACCTTTCAACCTTTACACCCTTTGGTTTCTTATCCACAATAGAGATCCCAGCCTGAGCAAATTATTCATTTGTAAGCCAGAGACTCTCTAAGTTTAGAAACCCAGCATGCCTGGTATTCTGCAGGCCCACGGGAACACTGGAGTTACACAGACATTTAACTTGCCTGTTACAGCGGAGCCTGCCTCCAGTGCACTGGCAGGGAGGTGCAGAGAGTAATACAGGCAACCTCTTCACATTGTCAGAGCAGTTTGGGGATGCTTTTTTACTTCTTTTAACTGCTAAAATTAGATAGGTCTCGGGCAAAACCTCTTTGTGTTGCACCGTTGTGTTCTCTCCAGCTGAATCTGTGCATGCTCCGACTTCTGAAACACAAGGCCCTCGGTGCCAGACACAGGAATCAAGACAAGTCTCAAACAGCTGGATCCAGGGCTCACAGCTCTTCCTAGCAGTCTTGCTCACATGAACTCCTACCGCCTTGGGAGGGTTACTGGGATGCCTGCTGCCTGCTTTCTTCCTTTCGATATTTCTGTTTTCTCCCGCACGTGAGAGGAGAGGAAAAGGGAATGAAATGTCAAGAATTATATCACTTTCATACGTAGGATTGCCGTGACCCGCGCCTGCTGCCAGCCTACCATTCGGCACGGCCAAGTTCCTGTGTTGTAGCACTGGATTTATCAACAAGGCCTTTGCTAATTCTCCACCGTCTACAAACACAGCCCTTACTATTACCTCTCCTGCTCAAATCCAGCCCAGTGGCTCAGTTCTAGCATGGAAAAGCCCTGCTTTGGCATTAGGCTGCAAAGCTTCAGCTTCTTCTTGTCCTTTGCCACTCTTGGCTTGCATTAACTCATTCTGCTGCCTTTTGACTTACTCTGTTTTCCTTTTATGAATTTTGCTCCACTGACCGAGTTCCTGTCTTATCTTTTGTACCTTTTACTCTGGTGTGGGAGAAAAGATGGATCTCCTATACGAGTATTTCCCGTGCCAGGCCGTCTTCCTCTGGTACTGGAACTACCTCTTTCCGTGACTGAACGAGGGAGTTATTTCTCCACCCCGCTCCCTATTACAAAGTCACTTCTGGCTCTTAATTCCACCTTCCTCTGCTTCTGTCGTGGATTTATCTTTCTTATGGGCTAATAATAATAATACTACTTACCTGTCTCTCAGGAGCATTGTGAAGATTAATTAGTTAATGAGCTCCAAAGATGAAAAGTGCTGCATCATTGCTAAATATTGTTGTTCTTATCCTGTACAGATTGATCTCATCAATATCAGTATTTCAATTATAAATCTCACCCTACCATTTTTCAATTAGGCCCACTAGCTCATGTTATCCATCACTCACCCTCCCGGCTTGTTCCTCTTCTCACGTCTTGCTTTTGAGAATAGACACGTAGTGACCATATGGTTCTGTAAATGAAGAATTCACCTCTTCTTTCAGAAGGCCTCCATCTTTTTTAATATTAGAGTCCACAACAGACTCTGAGCAATGTGACTCCTGCTCCTTCATCTCACAGTCTGTTCCTTTACCTACTGAGAACCCTCTGCAGAAGACAGGTAGGAAGTCACATAACCAACCAGTCTCCAATAACGCTCTACTGCTGGATCATCATCTTATGTTTTTTGCATTCATTCAGCAGCTGTCTTTGAGTCTGTGAAACCCTCCTTTGCTCTTATGGATTGCAGTGGATCTGCCAAGTGAAACAAGAAATGGGAATTCCCCAGAACTCTTCAATTCATCCAGAAATTCTTCCTGCAGTGCTGCTATCACAGAAGTTAGGAAGTCCCGTGCCTCATTAGTTCCCTCAGTTGAAGATGTGGCTGACTGTACTCTCTGAGCTGAGCCATCAGTCAGCACCACTGCTTTTTAATTCTTTGGCTTCTTCTCCCATGGCTCGTACTCTGTCTTTGGATGCTACTCAGACTCATATTGTCTAAGATATGCTGAAAAGATAGCTTAGGAATGTAGATTTGCCTGGGATTCTGTGTCACTCAGTCCATCTTTTCATCTGTCTCTGTTCAATCTACACTGCCCTGTGTCAGAAAACACAGTGGCTGTTGCTTAAAAAATGATGCTCAACCTTAACTGCTACCAGTTCTCTTGGTACAGGTAGCAGAACCCCCAAAGTGAGTACTGCCATGCTGTAAACACAGCAGGGAGGCCAGAGATGCTCTGGTTTGGGCACAGGGCTCCCCTTTGCTGTGCTGCTGCAGCAGGCAAGGACTGCTCAGGACCAGCTCCACGAGGTTAATTTCTCCATTGAGGCAAACCTGCATCTCTCTTGAAACCTGTAAAAGCAAAATGATTAGCCCCATCCTGAACCCACATGTGGAAGAATCAGAGGCAGGCTGCCTATTTCCATCCCAGGCAAGTGCTCTCAGCCCTTGCTACAGTAAGTCCCTCGCTCTCCTCAGAGCTATTCCACTTTGGACAAATAACTAAACAGTGGTCAGGCCTGAGAGAGGGAGATGTCTACAGCAAGGCTTGCAGTAAGAGAGGAACATGATCAGCCCAAACTGCTTGCAGAATAACTTTTAAACTCAACAGCCCTATCAGATGTCTCAACTCTTCTGTCTAGACCTTGGCAAGTATAATTTTTCTTCAGAGAGGCGTTGTCAGATCAAGCAGAAATAATGCTGGCTGAGCCTAAACAACAACCATATTTGATATTTTCTGCTGATTGAGCTGTCCAGTTGACTGGAAAGGGCTGACAGCAGAGAGAGCCCTGGTCTGAGCAGAGCAGCTCCCAGGCCAGCTGGCGAGGGAATGGGTCTGCGCCAGGTAATTATTGCCTAGTGCAGAGGTCGAAAGCCTCAGAGAGACTGATGTACTAATGAAACACAAATGGGACATCTGTGTTCAGGAGTTCAGCAAAGCACAGAAAACAGGGCTTTGCCAGGAATATATGTACTACTGAAAGCGAGCTCACTTTCTGGAGCTAAGGGAAACCCACTGAGGAGCACAGGCCTTTTGCAATGGACTTCTTTTTGTTTGCATGACAACTTAAAGGTTTCCAGTGATTGCCCTAGACACTACAAGGTTACAGAGGGGAAATGGTGCATCCAAATAGCACAATGCAAGGTCACGTGGATACTAAAGCTGGTTAACAGAGGTAGTAAAAGAAAAGTTGAGGTAAAAGAGGGTACTGAGTGAAGGCTCAGGGTGCTGACGGTGCTGAAATAACAGTGGCAGTTACATTTAAACGGAGACTTAAGGTGTGTATTGGATAAAAGGATTTCAGATTAGAGCCTACATGCCAGGAGCAGCCTCTCAGGACAGCCAGGAATGATTTGAGCAGTTCCTTTGGGCCTCCCTAGCAACATAACTTTGTTTAAGTTAGGGGACATCAGTTACCCATTCTGGAGGTGCAAGATAGTTGGGTGAAGGGAGAGTCCACGAGGCTGGGAGCAGAAATTGACCTTTTTGTCTGGGAAACAAAGTGGAATCATGATATTCTTCAAGTCTCTGCAAGCTTCAGCAAAGTGGAGAGCTGAAGTATGCAGGCTGAGTGGAACATACCAGGGCCCAGGGCGGGTCTGTGCTGGCCAGCATGAATCTGAATCAAGACAAAAGGTCTCAGGTGCTGCTCAATCTCACCAGGAACTGGGCTTTAAGGGAAGAGAACCAGCTGTGCTTCGAGCACTGGTCTCCATGTGAGCAGCTGGTCAGCAGGGAGGGAAAGCCAGGCTTATCCTTGGCCTTTCCCACCTTTATTCCCTTTTGCCAAGTTAGCAGCAAGGAAGGTAAAAAAAACCCCTTTAGGTGGAGCTGCTATACCTGGATCTGTCCTAGCCACAGACAGCCTTGCTGTGTCCAAAGGTTACCGAGGTGCCCTCAGAGCAGGAGCACGTGGAGTTAGGTGTCTTTCCCGTGGAGGAAAGGTCAGTGTTTGGCTGTTTGGAGGAGGTTCGGTGTGCCCTAGGTTACCCTGCGAAGGTGAGTACAGCATGTCTCTGATATTTCATTGCAGTGCCAGTGCTGGGCAGGAGCTGATGTCTGATGCAAGAGGAATCTGGGACCTTCTGGCTTGGAGGTGAGAACGTGAATGCTGGCACAGAGGTCCTGACTGGGGAATGTCTTGAGCAAACTCTGCTCAGAAGTGGTCTCTAAAAACTGCTCGTACACGCTCTGGGGTGCTGGCCCTGGACATTCTCATTTTGCCCATAAGCTGTTGATGATTCATTTTGCCTCTCAGACATGAAGAATGCACACAGATTTCCTCCATGACAGAAAGGTTATAAGCAACAACTGCAGGGCAGTTGTAGCACAGGAAACCTGAGCTGGAGCTGGCTGGTGCCGTGACACTGCCTCGGGCTGTGACCTGGGCACATCTCTGCAGCCAGGCAGGAGGCGGCTCCCAGGGAAAATACACACTGGTTTTGATGCTTAACAAGGGCGTTCTGCCCTTACAGAAGGTGCTAATTCTCTCCTCTCGCAGAAAGGCCTCTGTGCCTGGCTGCTGTGTGAGGCACAGCCGGTGTCTTCAGCACTGACATCATATGGTATTACTTGTAAGGACGGAGGCATTTGCTGAGGCCTCGTGCTAGTCACCAGTGTAGGTAATTATGTTCAGAGTATCTAAAACTTTCTCCTGATTTCCTAACCACAGGTAGTATTCCTCATCTTCTGTGGTGTGTTGCTGTACCTTGTTCATTAGCCTCCACTGAACACTGCAGATCTTCAGTGGCATTAACGACATCATTTCAGTGGTGAGTGAATCCTGTACTGCCATAAACACCAGTTTATTGAACATGGTTTGGGCTCCTTGGCTAAAGGTACAATTTTTATGTCACCTGTTACTGTAAAAGCCCCACCAGCCTGCATTTGCACAGCGTGACGGGGCAAGTAACGCCGTGCCAGATCCTCACAGGGCCTCGAGACCCCAGGTGGGTTCTTTCCTGTGATTCTCATATTACTGGTTGTTATCATTCAAGAATTTAGGAGATGATTGCTGGTGCTTGGTGATCAGCTGCCCTGGCCTGCTCCTGGCACACTGTGCATGCTGATTGCTGCACAGGCTTTTGGTTGCTACTCTGAGGTCTGTTTGCAGAGAGGTATGGCTTGTCTGGAGATGCAGCTTGCTAGCGATGAGCCAGTGGCTACTGGGTCAGCTGGAACCTTATCCAAGTGGGTTAATTGCTAAACCTGATAAAATAGCATTTGGGAGAGGTGAAAGGGAACTCGTTTTTCTGGATGAGAAGCAACCTTTCTGTTGTTTCTGGCTCTAGATTAGCCCCCAGGAGTAAATGCATGAAGCATACTTGGCTATTGCTGTGATTACATCTGAACCCATTTGTTTGAACTCTCTGTGTGGAAAAGAAATGATCTCTTTTTTGATTTGTTCTACTCTTGGTGAAGGGTTCCCACCCTTTGTGGTAACAGGAAAGAGAAATCTAGGCTGTCTGAGTGATAAAGTGCCAGGTGAGAGGAAGAGCCAGGAGGGCAGCATTACACAGCAGAGCTCTGAAACCAGCCATCAGGGGAAATAAAATCAAACTGAATTACTTTAACACAAATTCCTCTGGAAAAGCATGAAATATTCAGCTTAGCTGAGAGAGGAGGCCACATGGTCATTTGTTTCACTGCTTCATTAACAGAGTAAAAGGTTGGATGATGAAAATGAGTTGGTTTCGACTTCTTTATCATTATCTAGAAGAGCTAGCGCACAAGGAATGATACCAGACAATTTACTTAGCTCACATGCTGTTCCTCAAGTCCTGGCTTCTCGGTGATGAAGTTGGCTTCAGGCTACCCAACTTGAAACCAAAGTCCAGACACAACCAAGGCAGTCTGTGCTGGCACATCTATGAACAGCTCCTGTCTAGGTACTAATTCCTCCCTGTTAGAATCTGTGGGCTGTATGGACACAAGTGAAAGGAGAGCAATGTGTTCTCTGTAGTGAGGGACTGTGCTGGTCATTTGGCCAAGACAGAGACTGGTTGGACACAGCCAGGTGAATTAGTAAGGGGACACTGGAAGTATGGGGTCAGCCTCAGGAAGAAGCTACAGCAAACAAGTGTGTGAGCCTGGGATGTGCACTGCAGCCCTGGAAAGGGCGGCTGAAGCTAGCACTTGGGTGTAATAGGAGACCTGCTCCTCTGGAGATTGCTTGTGGGTTTCACACTGCTCCTGCCCATTAGCAACGTGGGAATTTGAAGTCTGCCGCTGACTGAGTATTGTGGAGTGTAGGCAAGGTTTATGCTGCTAACTACTCTCTCAGCTAAGTCTAAAGCTGGCACAGAGACCAGAAGGCAGAAGCTAGTTGTACTTGCCCTGTCTGCTGTCCTTTCCCTTGTCTACAATATCTAGAGTCACAATTTCCTTACGTTTTCTACCAAACACTCTCTTGTTTTCCTTTTTCTTAAACCTGAAAGGAGATGTCCCAGGCAGCCCTTGGGAGCCAGAATTATCTTAGTTCAGTTAATCCAGATACTAGTCCAATAATCCTTTTGCATTGTTTTTCAGAAGGAATAGCCTGGAAAGCCTGGAGTGCTGCACCGCATCTCCAGCCGGGTGGCTTTGTTTAATCTGCTCAGTGGCTCTACAACACACAAATTAGCTTGTTTAATAGGAGGGAATGTAGATGAAGCTGGAATCATTTGTCCTAACAGCTTTGGGAAAGATTATCAAAAGGAGCTAGAACTGGAGCCTAGAGAGAGGAGGCGGAAAACCCGTCCTCCAGACTGTAACTGTCAGTGAAGATTAATGCAGTGGCAACCAGATAGGGGCTTCCCTTTAGGAAAAAGAGGTTGTGATGTCCCTTCTTTGGACCCCTCCTCCAAGTACAGCTCCTGCCATGCCAGGAAAAGGAAGGTGTTTTAGAGATGAGGATCTGTTGCCTGGCAAGAAAAAGATGCCCATAATACCACCTGAAAAAGGCAGTTTGGAGGTGTGAGAGGTCAGTTTGTAGAACAGTGTCTTTCCACAGGCTTTCAGACAGCAGCTTCACAATTCAATTGGGGGAATTTGGTCTAAACTTGTCCTACCCTTGTCCCCCAACTCTTCAGCATCCCTCTGTGCAGTACCACAGGGAATCTTGATCCACACTCCTGAGAAAGGGACAGCAGCTGACTTTTGCAAGCCACCCAAATCTGTGTCTCCCAAATCTCGTGTCCTTGAACCATTTTCATGATAGTTTCAGGCTTGGTCTTGCAGGTGGTTTGTCAGAGGCTTTTCTTTGTTTTCACTGCAGGGCTTCAGTGCATTTCCATGGCAGCACTGTGGAAGCACCTTGCTCTCCTAGCTGTGCTCTTGCCTCCCAGAGGTTCAGGATGTGACTGAATTTGGGGTTTCTTAGAGAAAGGGATTGATGGAAGTACTGGGGATGTTAACAGCCATGGGCCTGTTCAATAAATGCCTGTGTATTTTGGCATGATCGGATGGTTCCAACTGCTCCTTGCCTTGAGTCACCAAGGGAAAGATCCCATTTTGACACTGAGATGTGAGATGCTGAGCTGCCTGGAAGCTCTGGCTGCAAACACGGCTGTGGGAAGGGCAGGACTCCTTGTGGTCTCAAAAATCTGAGCCTGAAGTGTATAAGTGGGACCTCAGTGCTGCTAAAAGAAAGTCAGGGGTGACGGTGCTGAGGCCTCGAAAATGTGACTCAGGGCTGTACTTCAGCCTTGGCTTAGGGCTGTGAAAATGAGTATCAAAGGACACTGTCCTGTCTGAGCTGCCTTGCACACCCTCATCGTGCTGGCACGAGTCATCTCATAACGCAGAGCACCAGGGAGAGGTGGGTGATGCCACGTGAACGCGGCCAGGGGCCAGGGTGAGAGCTGACGGAGATGTGGAGAGCGCTGAGGGCAAAGGAAACTCTGCCTAAGCCCGGTTGAAAAGGCAAGAAAATCGTGCTTTAGTCTTAGAATAAATTCTTTGCTTTCACTTAAAAGTGGAAAAAAACAACAAAAACCCAAAAATCCCCAAATAGGCTTTTAATCTTCATAAGTGCAAATGATCTGTACATTGCACAGAAAAGGAGACGTAGAGAACACACACACACCTTTTAACTAGTGAGCAATTTAAAGACTAATAGGATTCATCCATAATTACATAGTTAAGTAAAATTTATGTATGAAGGAATTAACTGATTTCCCCGAGGGCAATATAAACCATAGAGACAGTGCTCTCATTTCAAAGTACCATCTCAATGTTAAGATACTTTGCCGTTCTTTCTGTGGCGATGGTTAGGTGCTGCGAGAGCCACATGGAAGTTTATTTACCGATCCACAGACAACTGATAACAGATCTCTGCTTTGTTTGGAATAGAAAACTTGAACAGCTTGTCTGCACCTCTCCGCTCGGACATTAAATCAACATGGCTCTATTAGTGGCCCTAGGATGCCAGCTGAGCCATCTCTGAGCCTGTCACCGTGATGTCTTCATCTGTAACCAGAGCAGACGTGAGCTCCTGGCAGCTTCGGGAGGTGACAACAAATCCAATTAGCTCCTCTCCATGGCGCCACAGCACTACTGTGAAACGGCCTGACAGGAGGGTGGCTGCAATACCCCGCGCAGCAGGCCCCGTCCTTCCGATCGGGAAACCCAACCAAAGCAGCCCCACCGGCGCTTAATTGCTGGAGCGACTTTCCAGGCGGCTGCTGGAACCCCGTGCGCAATCTGGTCAGGAACGTGAGCTGTCCTGGAGGGCCGGATCCTGCGCGGCTCGGGGAGGGAACAGCGCAGCTCTGCACAGCGCTGCGAGCGGGGGCAAAGCTCCAAGTGGATGGGGCTGTGCCAGCACTGACGTCCTGCCTCCCTCACATGGAAAATGGTCTGGAAATCCTGCCAGAGCCAGCCCCTGCCTGCTCCAGCCCCGTGCTGCACAGACATGGGCACTGCGCGCCTGGAGCCGGTACCTGCTTCACACTCTCGGCTATGTTATCAGGCAACGGATGGCAGCAAACTCCCCAGTCCAGACTTTGTGTGCTGGAAGGAAAGCGGGGGGCTGCTCAGCACAGGTAGGATTTTGAAGTGGAGAATCTGGTGAAACTCCCTGAGTGTTGGATAGTGGGGCTTGACAATACCACTCACAGGCTGAGGCTGGCCTGGCTGAACATGGACAGTTGTACTCAAATCCCGTTTCCTTCCTCCCAGACTAGTTAGCCAGTGCAAACGACTTCACATAGTGATTACAAGTTGCTGGTGAATCCCACGAGGCATCACACGTTACCTCATTTGATTCTTCTAGGCCCTATCACCAACGTGATACTTTTGCACTCGTATCTAACAGTGCAAGCTGAAGCAGAGTGGGGGGAAACAAAGTCTAAATTTAGAGTCTTCTTGAGTGAGAAACTAAATCTATCTGTTTCTATCTTGTTCTCAAGGTCACAAAGGCCATCAGCAACACGTGAGCATCCCTGCTGCTGAGATAGAGATGCAGGGACGCTTTCCAGTGCTCGTGCTCAGGTGTCCTCTCTCCCCACTCATGCAGGTACATTCTGCCTCTTCCCACGCTGGGGGCCACTCTGAATAATTTTAACCATAAGCTGCTCTGAGAGAAATGGCTGAAGTTAGTAACTAGCTTCACCTGTTTGATTTCAGTGGAGTGAGTCGAGTTACACCAGGACAACTGTGTTGCAGCCTAGTGATTGTGGTCACTGGGCTAAATCAGACCCTGTCTAAATTCTGGTTCCCAAGTTAGAGAGATTGTGCTTTTCTGCACATCGGGGTTGTGAGCCTGTGTTAATGTACAAGGTGAAGGGAACTGGTTTACAGGTGGCTGAACTTATGGGAAGGAAGTGTCCAGCAAAGGAACAGTAAAATGGCTGCAAACCTGCCTGTCTGCAAGCCTGTCTGGATGGAGAATCCTCATTCCTCCAAGGAGAGTAAACCTCAAACACAGATAGGAGATAGCATTCATCTGGAGCTGGATCTGCCTTGTCTGTGCAGTTAGGGTGATGAGTGTTCAACTAAGGGAAAAGTCACTCAAAAACCTGCAAAGCTGATGTTGGGAGGAAGGCCAGCAGTACCATTCCCAACAACTTCAATGCATGTTTTATCCAATTCCTCTGATACTCAGCTTCCATGCCTGAGAAGTGCAGTGAGATCTGGGAACGTTTCAGCACTAGTCATGATTTCTGAGGATGAATTTCTCCAGGGAGAGCATATTGCAGCAGTGTTTGCCTCCCAGAGCCAAGCACACACTCCAGTCAATGGGTAGCAGTTGGCAGGCCACCTCTCCCTTGTCAGGAAGCCAGTTGTACTGTTGTCTCCTGCCACATCCCTGAGGATTACCTGTGGGCACTGGCAGCCACACAGCTGATGAGAGGAAGGGAAAAAAGGTGCAACTGGGATAAAACAAAGGATCTTTCTCTTTTTTCCCCCCTTTTCTCCTTTTTTTCTGTTACCAGAAGCAGCTTGTTGCAAATCCACGTTGTTAAATCAAACTCATTCCAGATTAATTGGGCACAATACCTAGGCATGTGGCTGGTTTACAGAGCAACCACACACTCAGTGAGCCTTGGAACTAATGGACTGGTTTTGGAAACAAATTGACTGCTGCCAGGACCAATTATTTTCAGCAACATCTTTCTGTTACCAAAATGTGGCACTGTGGACTTTGGCCTGCTTGGTAAGAGCTGCTCTGCTAGCTCACTGACGAACACAATCCAGACTGCAGACCCTGCACAGCACAGAGAAAAGGATACCCTGGTCATCAGGACAAGGCTTTGTCTTAACCTGCAATTAGCAGCAGTAGTGGTTAAGCCTGAGTTTTATTTTAAGCTAATTACACAGCGCAGTAGGCAGTGGAAGGAAAGCCTTGCATTCTTCAGGACGAGAATGCAAAGAGCTGATGTGACTTCAGGGCTTAGTGACCCCAGCTGCGAATGCACATGGACTTGCATTCATACAGGAAAGAGAACATTTCAATGAGAAATGGTCCCAGAGCTCTAGAGAGGGATGTGAGACCAGGAAGATGGCTTGCTGGGGAAATAGTCCAAGCGCAGCACAGCTCACGTCACAGGCTGCTCAGCTGGTCTTATTTGACCACAGACTTCACAGTGGGATGAGCTCCACCGAGCAATGGTAACTGATGCATGTCCCTGGCACTGTGTGTTACTGATGCAGAATCAGCTGAGAATTTGCATTGTTGCATGGCTTTAAGGCAAGAACTCGGGTGGCTTTACTCGTGGCAATGGAGTTTTGCTTTGCCACTTCAGAGTGACAGAGGGATGACTCTAAAAGCAAACTCGGACATCACAGGATCTTTTAATGAGCCTTTGTGCCCTCCTCAAAGTGACACATTCCTATTGTGCTTACAGACCAACAGCTTGCTGCCCCAGCATGCAAGGAGAGCTCGCTGTGTCGTGTTGGTGGTGGGAAATAGAACGTGCTTTTGTGTAGAGCTGTTAATCTATCATGTCCTGAAGTTCAGCTTTTATTGTGATTGAGAATAAAAAGCTGGGCATAAAGTGCTGAGTCTCACTGAGGTGCCTGGACACTGAAAATGGCACTGAGATTTTAGAGACTTGAAACACAGGAACAAGAGGAAGTCCAGATATATCCTGTCATGGAAATCAGAGGGAACAAGAGGAGGCATTGGTAGAGTGACAGCAGAAAGGTTTAAGGAGCAGGAAAGAAGTGGAGAAGTTATTTGCGTGGTCTGGGAATGGAGGAGATACCTCATTTGACAGCTTAGAGTGATAAAGGCACAAGAGGAAGCATGAGACCATGTGCTTCTAAGGCAGGTGCATCAGAGAATAAGAAAGGTCTTTTTGTCTCCTGGAGCCAGCTAATAACATTGGCTATATGGAGCCTTCTAACCCACTCGTTCAGCAGATCATCCCAAACTGAATGCACATACCAAAAACACTGACGTTTTGCTGTTCTTTAGCTAGCAGAAAATACTGGCTACAAATATGCTTCCTGCAAAATCTTACAGTTCAATAGAACCTGTATTAAAGCAAAACACGGTTTCAGTTAATGGGAAGTTTGGGGAACACTGGCTGCCTGGATTATCACAGGAGCTGGCGAGTTTTGAGACGCAGTCTTTAGAAGGAAATTTGTGTAAGCTATGATGCCCTTTATCTGAGGACTGAAGGTCTTCTCTTCCCTGGAGGTCTCTGAGACGTTGCTCTACAAAGATTTGAAAGAAAACCTGCAGTTTTTTCTTGGAAAGCCACCATCAGCTTTCATCTTTTCAAGAAAAGATGTGCCCTGTCTTGAAGGAGGAATTCCTAAATGCAGTCATTCTCTTCCTCCTTGAGGGATGTGGCCAGCTGTGACAGAGTTTCTTGCTGAAATCACTGAGGCACACCCTGGGGAACATGGCGTTTGCATAGGCAAGCCTCAGCTGTAATTTCAAAGGTACTAGTCAGGATAGTATGTCTGCTGAGCATTCCCAACCCATTTAAAGGTTGGAGACGCATCTCACAAGAGCTGGCATTAGTCAAACAGCTCCCTCAGTAGACAGAGGGTCTGTTCTGATAGCCTCAGGGAGCCTGTAGTTTCAATCAAATGGGTTTTGTTGACTTCTCTTCATAAAGTTTTAAATATGTCAGAGGTGCGTGTCTGTGCTGGAAGCAGAGGGTGGTTTACACAGTTGTGGCACCAAACCTACACCTCACTGTACGAGTTCCTCCTTTTAAGCCGCAGTCAGCGCTTCAGAAGCTATGGGTTTGTAGCCTCTCTGTCTCTCTTGCAGCTTTGGCTCCTGGTAACACTGCAATCCAAGCTTTTAAAAATCCTACTCTGAATTGGGAGTCTTGGAAAGTGACAGTGCTGTTGTGAAGAAAATAGCTAGCAAAGATGGTGGCATGGCCAAGACGATTTCCCTTTGGTTTTTGGCCAAACCCTCTGGTGCTTACGTAGATGCCATCTGCCTCTTTCCTCCATGGTACCGCAACTCCTCGTAGGCTTTAGGGCTCCTCCAGGCAAAGAAACATAACTGCACCAAAATAATTATTTGAATCACTAAGTTTCACCTCGGACAACTTCAAGAAATACTAATTTTTCCTATCTCTTCTACCCGGACTTCTTTTTATCTGCCTAAATACCACCTTTTCCTGGCTTGTTATGTTGCTGAGTACTTGCATTACTCTAGTGCCCAGGAGTCACAGACTTTACTGTTTTAGGGGCTAGTCACAACATTAAAGGCTAGTTTTTCTTGGCCAGCTAGCAGACAGAGCAAGGAGAGTGTTGCTCAGCAATCCTTCTCCTAGTGTTACTGCTTTCTCAAACTAACATTCAAGGAAAGCTTCCACTCTCAAACCCATTTGCCTGGCAGGTGATGGAGTTAGGATACTCATGCATGATTATTTAAGATGCATGAGTGGAGTGATGGGGAGAACTTAGTCTCCTCTTGAGGACCTCGGCACTGATTTCAATGATTTGCTCTTGCTTCCTCCCTAGCCTCAGCCTCCTTTGCCTCACGGCACAGCTTCTTCAGAAGGGAGGAAAGTGCTCTTGCCTGGTGCCCAGTTGCTCTGTTGTGTTTTCCAAAGGAACATACTGATGAAATATGGGGCAAATATCCCTCCAAGGGGCTCGGTGCCATGAGGCAACAAAGCTTAATGCCACGTGGTGATACAAGCTCCCATTGCCCGAGCAAAAAGTGTCACGTTCACGTAGCAGCATTGCCCATGAGGAAACAAGCCCCGTACCTCCTCCAGAGTATTCTGCATCTTCTAAAACCTGGGAGTATTCACAGTGATTGCTGGGGAAGGGGCGCTTGTCTTGCTTTTACACATTTCCAGGAAGAAGCTGAGTATCAAAACGCTGTTAGCTGGGTCTAGAGTGTTTCTTCCCACTCCAGAGGCTTTGCAGCTTCTGGCAGCTTTGGAAACAAGCTGAAACAGGATTGAGACTCAGGTCTCCCACCTGGGGCTGTGCAACATTGCTTCCAGACCATTTTGTAGGTGACTTCTGAACACGCGAAGACGCTTAAGCGCTCCCTTCGAATGTCCTTAGGCAGAAGAACGGCTCACGGGGATATGGAATTCTTCTTTTTCATTTCTGTTTGAGTGCACAGTTGTTGTTTGTTTCCATGCTGCATCAAAGCTGAGAGGAAAGGCCACTGTGCCTTTGATTGGATGGAATTTTCTGCCCCAGCATTGGCCAAAGGCCGTGGGTCCTCTCGCAGGCCCTTGCATGTGAGGAGATGGGCACTGAGGGCGGGGAGGAGCTGACAGACGGGCAGACAGATCAAACACGACACTTCAAAGAAAGGGAAAAATGCAAGAGTGGAGCTGCAGTCCCTCAATGCTGCGAAACAAAGCAGACAACCCTCTACACATGGCCGTTCTGCCATCCAGAGACTGAGGCTGTATACATGAGATCTTACCAAAAGCACTGGGGAGTGGTCTCTAGTGACTACATGACCAGTTATTGCACTATCCGTGCTCAGACACTCTGAGGGGCTAATTAGTGCTTTTAATATGTAAATCAGAGCCTGAACAGATTAAATCTAGGGGAAAAAAATAACCCAGCTGGTGAATATGTTGTTTTAATTATTGCTCTGAAGAAAACATGGACATGGCTGAAGACGATGACAGAGAAGAACCTCTAATACTGCCTCATAGGAGTCCCTGTTCATCCCAAAGTAGTAGGAGAGCCTTGGTGCTGAGGTGAGGAAGAGGAGGGGCAGCAGGAGCACACGTAGGGCCAGCTGCACGCCCTGTCCTAGCCTCAGAGCCTCCGTCCAGAGTTTTCCAAACCATCGTGGTGTTGCTGCTGAGTGTGCCCAAAGGCTCAGTCAGGACTTCATCTTCTGAGGGTTGTTGAAACCTGGAGAAAGAGCTATTCCCTGTCCCACACAGAGATCTAGGGGGAGAGGGGCACAGGGATTAACACCACATGTTACGCTGTAGAGATGAAAGTGGATAAGCCATTCACCTCCAGATGTGCTTGAGCCCTTTGTGCTACAGGGCGACAGCACTTGTAAAGGAGCAAGTATTGGGTTTTTCTGGGCTGGGTTTGTCTGAAGGCAGAGGAGAGAAGGAGAATTTCGCTAGGATGGGTAGCAAAGGGAGACGAGGAACCGAAAGAGAGAAGGGGCAGATTGGATGTTTTTCTTGTGTTTGATATAAAGAGCTGTAAGCAGGAAAGAGGCCGTTGGCTTTTGTTGAGCTGTGTCCACTGATACTGGAACAAAATCATTTGCACAGCAAGCCTGGGCTGCAATCCTTTCTGCCAAACACGAGTTGAGAGGAGGAAGTTTGCTTTCCAAGAAAAACTTTTCAGAAAGGAGGGCATCTGCATGCCTCAAAGGCCTCTCGCGGTATTCAAGTCAGAGCTGCCTTCCAACCCGCCTGAAGGAATTCAGAGCAACTTTCCTCTGTGTCGGCTGCTGAGGCTCTTTTGCAGCCTCTAGTGAAGTGAACATTTTTCTATGGATCAATTTTTAGCTTCTGTCTGCAGTGAAACTCTGAACTTTTTTTTTCCCATAGAGCAAGGGAATAGTAGGTAATTATATTTCCTTTGAACATACATGCCCTTTTATCTGTGCCCTTCTGCCCACCTGCCTGCCTGTCTCCTTATTTATCTGTGTATTGTAATTAAGGATTGGGAGTAGTGGGAGAGGCAAGTCCCCCTTCCCATTCTTTTCCTCTCTAACCCTTCATTTTGCTGGTGTCTAGTGTAGATGTATTGCTTGAAATGGATGATGAAAACCAGTTTCTTTGTTGTTCTCCCAATATACATAGAGATACACACCCACATATACCTCTGTTTACCTATAGGATTGTACATAACTGGATCTGTTAAGTCATGTAACCGTCTTCCTCAACAGAAAATTTCATCAAGTGCTCCTGATCAACTATAAGAATTAGACTGACTCACCTGGCTTGCCTGGGATGTAAATATTCCTTCACCATGGTGTTTATAACGCTGTTTTAATAGAACACAATTTACCCTTCTTTTCCAGCTTTGGTCTTTCCTCCCATTCTTTGCACCCTCTCCTCACTGCTGGTGCACTGTGGATGCCCTTCAAAAACTCTTTTCCTTTACCTCCTGTGACACGGTGGCTGTGTGATGCGATCCTCCCCGTGTTAGCTCCTGCTTTGTAAATCGGGAATGCCTGCAGTGGTACAAGTCTGCATGCATACCAACCTGTCCAGGTAAACCCTTGAACTCCCCAGAGAGACAAGAACTAAACACAGGGTGGGAATTTAGGAGATCTGTATCTTCCATCCTAGTGTCGCCACTTTTCTGCTCCATGACCTTGGATTAATTCTCGAGTCATGTCAGTGCTGTGCAGTGGCACTTGGTGCTGCCGTCTCCAGGCATGCTCCTGTGTCCATATCATGAAACGCAGCACCTTGGCAAAGTTTTAGCTCTGTTAGCATCATGCCATTGAGAGGTAGTTAGTTGGTGTGGAGCTTGTGATCCTGGTGTAGGCACGTCTGCAATGTTACCGCAGGCAGTGTGAATGCAAATCGTTGATTTCCACGTGCTATTTGTGGTTGAAAAGCCAGTCACTTCTGTGGATTTTAAGACCTGATTCCTCAGTACACATGTTCTCCCACCTAGTGTGGACTTTGGACTTTCAGTACATATATATATATTTTTATATATATAGAAATAATTTTCCTTTTCTAGGGAAAAAAGTGAGTGCTAGAAATGTGAATACTGTGTCTCATAGCAATGCTCTTGTCCTTTTAGCCCCAACACAGACCTCTTCATGGGTGCCCAGCGCCTCCTAGAGAGACCAAAGACACCTATCCTAAGGAGCTTTTGCTCCAGACGTCACACAGCTCGCAACTCTTAGTGACGAAACACCAGGCAAGCCAAGGACTTAAAACAGAGTCCCTGCTTCCTGATCGAATTTGTCACATTTTTAGGATTACTAACATTTACTTTGTCATAAATACAGACATACTTCTGATAGAGGAGAACAGCAGACAGGATACATCAGCATTGAAAGAGGATTGTCTTTCAGATGCAGAAAGTATGAATGGCAAGGAATGGGCATGAATAGGAGAAGTGGAAGAAATGCATTTGTAGGGGATGGGCTGGGTAGATGAGGCAGCAGTGCCTCTGCTTAGCTGCCACTAATAGTCACTGCAGTGCTGCCAGGCAATGAGAGCCTGCAATGTGGAGGCTTTGGTGCTCCCAAGCAATTGAAGATCGATTTTTTTTCCTAGAAAAGTAATTAGTTTGATATATACTTGAACAGATCTTTGTCCAGACCCTGCACGCAGGAAGCAGGGTGCCTGGTACAGCCATTGCCTGCCAAAGAGAGCTGGAATCGTGGATGCACGATGTGTCATGCTTGATACCACGGCTTGCAGCAGAACATTTCCTTCAGGTGAGGTCTGTGCACTTTGCACTCCCACCTTCCCTTTTCTACAGAGGGGTAAATGTAGAAGTGTGAAATGTAATTAACTGTAAAAGGAATTGTAAGGCAGTTTCAGTAACACGGGCGGATGCCCAAAGGTCTTTGTCACCGTGCTCTGGAACCCTGTGGCACGGCTTCCTATTGTGGGGATCGGTTCCACATTTCCAATGAAAGCAAAACAACTCATGTTTTCTTTCAGCTACTTTCCCAGCAAAGATAATCTCTCGTCTGAGCTCTAGGAATTGCCTGTTAAAGGCTGCTGCTTCATCTCCTGTGGAAGACTGGAGGTCTTCATGTTCCCACAAGTTCAAGGGTTCTAGTTTGAGTGTTCAGTAATGGTTAAACCAAGAAAATAAATCCCAGACCCTAAAATCTCAGTAAGATGAACGCTCAGGTCATCATAAGGGCTCTCCTAATTTGAAACCTGGGTAATTGCAGGAGATTTTGTTGTTACTTTGCCTGGGAAACTGCCAAGATGGACCCTGCTGGTGCCATGCCGGGTGACCCTGCAGCCAGCGTTTCCTCTCCCACATACCAATGTTCTGATACTCCTGGTCTCTCCTATGCTGTGTGCACTTTTGTCTTGATCCGAATGTTACCAAGGGAAGCCAGTGCCCATCTGTGCAGTCCAGGAATACTGTGTTATCACCAGAGCCCACCCTGGCTGCACCTCGACCTAGAAATATGGGTGAAAACGGCCCCTTGCCGTGGGCTGAGCTTGTTGGGATTTTGGAGTGAGAGCTGTCAGGTCATGAGGCTAAGATGGAATTTTTGGAAATCACTGGATAGAACCTCTCTGTCTGAAGAGACAGAGCCTAGTAAATCTCTTCTCTTCAGTGTTGCTATTAGTACAGCAATTGATTATCTCCACGTGAGCCCACTTTGAACTTTGGATAGCGTGTTCCTTCCACCAGAATCAGCATCTCTATTTGATCATGCTGTTTTTCGTGCTAG